>NC_140181.1:40087797-40497797 GCF_963971535.1 Notolepis coatsorum | reverse complement strand
TGTGGCTGAAGGTTGTTTAACACAGCAGGAGACGATATTTCCAATTGTAACAAATAGGTAATTTATTTAAGAAAAGAAGTTCTTAACAGCAAGAGCTATGGGTCGAGCAGAGGATCACCACAGCTTGAACAAAAAACACTCTCCCCTCAATCCCTTTGCCTGTCCCCTAAATCCCCTCTCAGTCCTGCCCCCCCATGACAGATATGATGACGTATCATATCATGTCAGATCTGACATGACGTACATTAAGATGATACGTAGATTTAACATCGGAGAGAGATAAGAACATTAAGAACATGAAGAGAGATAAACAAGATATGATGTCCACACACGATATGATGTAGAGAGTGAGATGTGTGTGTGTGTGTGTGTGTGTGTGTGTGTGTATGTGTGTGTGTGTCCGTGTGTGTGTGCGTGTGCTGTGTCTGTGTGCGTCTGCGTACAGACGTATGTGTATTGTATGTGTGTATTGTGTCACAGGGAATGTGTGTGTGTGTGTGTGTCGGTGTGTATGTCTGTGCGACTGTGTGTGTCCGTGTGTCTGTGTGTGTGTGCTGTGCCTGTATGAAAGAGAGAAAAGAACAAGATATGAAAGCATACGATGTACGAGATTACCAGCACACAACATGCCGTACTGAAATGTCCCTCTGTCCAAGTTGTTTTAAGAACGTCAGCCAGACCGTCTTTCAGCACTGCTAGTTGACCTATATTAAACTAGTCCACCCCATACCCATTTTCCCCAACAGTTACTCTCACAATTTTGAAGTCTTTGGGTACAGTATGTGTCCCTGTTTTATGGAGAGGTTTATTATGTGTGTGATGACTGGGGTGATGGCGGCTGCTGAGTCTCTGAGGAATTTGGAGGGGATATTGTCATGGCCAGTGGCCTTGTTAGGTTGGAGGGCGTTCAGTTCTTTGAGTACCTCAGCTGTTGTTACCATTTCTAGTGTGTGTGTGCTGTGCCTGTATGAAAGAGAGAAAAGAACAAGATATGAAAGCATACGATGTACGAGATTACCAGCACACAACATGCCGTACTGAAATGTCCCTCTGTCCAAGTTGTTTTAAGAACGTCAGCCAGACCGTCTTTCAGCACTGCTAGTTGACCTATATTAAACTAGTCCACCCCATACCCATTTTCCCCAACAGTTACTCTCACAATTTTGAAGTCTTTGGGTACAGTATGTGTCCCTGTTTTATGGAGAGGTTTATTATGTGTGTGATGACTGGGGTGATGGCGGCTGCTGAGTCTCTGAGGAATTTGGAGGGGATATTGTCATGGCCAGTGGCCTTGTTAGGTTGGAGGGCGTTCAGTTCTTTGAGTACCTCAGCTGTTGTTACCATTTCTAGTTTGAAATCGTCTTTGCGGACCCCTAGGTTATTGTAGTAGGCTTAGGCTATGATGTGTTCTACCCCAAAATGCCCTGAGTGGGAGGGTAGTTTATTTACCAGTGTTGTGGCTATGTTTGTGAAGAAAATGTAATTGGCCACATCCAGCTTGTCAAGTCAAGTCAAGAGTTTTAATTGTCACGGCATACAAGTATACAATGAAATGCGGGTGGTCTTGCCCGCAACGATGTGCAATACAGTGGTACAACATATAATAGAATCCAATAAAAAAACAACATTGTGCAATAAACAGGTAACAGGTAACATGGTGTGACATCTCGGTATCTGTACATAGTTATTTACAGAGCATATATATAGGACATGCTAGGTAGCTTTGGTAGTGCAATACACTGTTCCTGTTATTCTAGTTTAAAGTGGCCTTTCCTTTTGGCCATAAGTGTGCGTGTGTGCGGCATGAGTGTGTGCCCGCTCATGTTAAAGTGTTAAGTGGCTGCTAGTGTGTGAGCGTGCACCGCGTGCGTGTCGTGTGTGTGTTCATGTGTGTTTGTGTGTGGATAGTTCAGTGTTCTGTGGCACTCAATGTTCATTGTTCAGGGCTCTGATGGCCTGGGGGAAGAAGCTGAGCCTAAGCCGCTCTGTCCTAGTAGCTGGGGTTCGCAGGCGTCTGCCTGACCTCAGCAGCTGAAACAGGCTGTTATTGGGGTGGTGGGGGTCTTTCATTATTCTGCAGGCTCTGGATTTGCACCTCTTGTGTATAGAACCTGCAGGGGAGGTAGTGCAATACCCGTGGTACGCTCGGCTGAGCGCACCACTCTCTGTAGGGCCTTCTTGTCCTGTGCCGTGCTGTTTCCATACCAGGCAGTGATGTTTCCAGTCAGGATGCTCTCTACAGCTCCTGAGTAGAAGGACTGGAGTATCTTCCCCGATACTCTGAACTTCCTTAACTGTCTCAGGTGGTAGAGGCGCTGTTTCGCCTTCTTTACTACTGTGTCTATGTGTGTTGACCATGTCAGATCCTCTGAGATGTGGACCCCCAGGTACTTAAAGCTGCTCACCCTTGTCTGTGATGAGCGTGTTGTCCATCTTTATGTTTACGTTTGAAAATCTGGTTTTAAGTTTTTTACTGCAGCCTAGTTGATTATTGAGTAATTTCCAAAGTTCACATTTTTGTTCTCCTCAGTTTTGTCATTGATGAAATTCTTTTTTGCAGTTTTGATCATGGAGTTTACGTCATTTCTTAGTCTGTTTCTTTGCAGTTTGAGTTCAGTCACGTGGGCTTGGAGTTCACTGCTTTAAGAGCTTTTGGTAAGCTTTGACTTAATTTTTACGAAACTCAGAGCATTTTCTCTCTCTGGTTTTCATAGTGGTCAATATTTCGGAGTGCATCCATGGCTCAGCGCGATTTTTTACCCTGTTGGTTCTTAGGGGGGCCGTGCAGATCACAAAACCTACTGAATGACTTGAAGACGGTGCATCTTTTCGTTGCATATCTGTGTTCCAGTCTCCAATAAGAATTTTGTCTACATTCTCAACTCCAGCTAAACACCCGTCAAGTGTATCATAAAAGCCACTATGATCTGGCGGTCTGTAGATTGAGCCAACTAGTACGGATTTCGCCCTTTCGAACAGGATTTCAACCCATACAGTTTCAATTGATTCATGATTCAGGTCAGTTCTGTTCATGAATTTGGTATATTTATGTATGTACATACAGACACCCCCTCCATGTTTGCTCCTATCATTCCTGATTATTGAGTAGTTCTCAAATTCTATCTCTGGATCTTTTACAGCAGCGTTTCCCAAACTCTGGGTCGCGACCCAAAATTGGTTGCGGACCCGTTTTTATTGGGTCGCCAATCAAAAGTAAAAAAAATAAAAAAATAAAAATAAAGATTTTTAATAAAAGAGCTGTAGATGTGTTGATTCAGTTTGGCACCACATACTTATGTGAATCTGGGTTTTCTACTCTAGCATACCCAGTGGTGCGTTGTTAATATGGACTGAGCCGGCACGCAGGATAATGACGCCGCGCGCACGCGCGCGCGCACGCGCATGCGCGGTCCCGCGCGCATATGTTCCCTCGCGCACATGTATAATAATACACTTTGTTTGTATAGCCTTTCATACAGAAACTGCAGCTCAAAGTGCTTCACAACAGAAGAAAGACAGGCATAAAATGAGCACATAAAGTGCAGACATATAAAATCAGTTTTTCACATTAGGATCTAACATCCCAACAGGCAACCTACATAGCTTACACAGTAGATTACAAACAAAAACGAATTCGTATTTTTATTTTATTATTATTATTCCAATGTGATCGCGTGGCAAATACATTTTTCTTTGGCTGGCCTTGTTATGATAGCAGAATAATATATCTGCATTTCTGTCAGTACAAGATTAAGCAGTGAATCACATTGAATAATAACATGATTATGTCTTGATGTCTGATGGACTCTGTAAGACTGTAAACACGCATTTGTCATGTCTCATCAATCATGAACCACGATTATTTTCAAGAGAAACAAAACAGGCAAATAACCTAGCTAGTCAATCTGGACAAAAGCCTATATTAAAAAATTAAAGCTGTTCAAATGCTGTTGCTGTTAGGTTAGTGTTACTTGCCTTCCTGCTCCTGGCGTCCACTCCTGGTTTAGCAAAACTAAGTTTGCTTTGAACAAGTGTCGCACTCGTCCTCATCTTCTTCTTGGATGGCATGATCCTTGCAGTTGTGATGGTGAATGAAGACAGGTAGTCAGATACTGTTAACTTATACATTGTATGTGCGGACGTGGTTGAAGACACCGGCCTAGCGGCTATTGTTATGATAATGCGAGGTAGCGCCGGGAGGCAGGTAAACACGACGAGCCGAGTCGAGCGCAGCGCGTTCTTGAGTGCACGCGCATGCGCGCACAACCATGCATGTGCGTGCACGCGCTTCTGCTCAAATCTTTAATACTCAGTGAGCTTGCACACCGTGCTACCCCGTCCCATGAACAACGCATGCCTGAGCATACCTGAATAACAAATACAGAAACAGACTAAATGCTCAGCATGACCTCAGAATAGCACTTTCAAAAACCAAGCCCAGAATAGATCTGCTGGTTGAAAACTTCAACCAGCCACATACCTCTCATTAGATTTCATTGTGCCATAGATGAAATATTATACCCCTTCTAGCATGATGTCAGGTCAGTCGAATCTTGAAATAAGTCAGTACAAATTAATCAGAATGTTGCTCAATGTTGGGGTTTAAGGTTGAGTGACGGAGGGAGGGGGTAAGAAATGGAGAGTTGAAAAAGGGGTGAGAAATAGAAAGGATAGTAGAACATGTTTGTTCATTTAAAAGTGTTGTACATTGTATGTACATATGTTATGAGGTGGTGAGCAACTTAACATTACACTCTGATTATTGCTGTGATGTACTTTTATAATTAAATAAATACATTTCATATACATTTGAAATTCATGGTTTGTTGTGTTCTTTATCAGTAGTTTATAAATGTATGTTATGGCAATTCATGATGTATTTTTGTAAGTTTGGGTCCCGGGGAAACACCAAATTTCTCTTTTGGGTCTCGAGCTGAAAAAGTTTGGGAACCCCTGTTTTACAGAATAGTCAAGCTTAGTTTCTGAGAAGCACAATATGTTTGCCTTACCATTAATGAATAATTGTTTGATTTCATCCAGTTTGTGTCTAAGGCTGTTTATGTTCAGGTGGAAAATGTTTAGTCCATTTGCGTTCGTTATTTCGTTGATGTTGTCCGGTTCGAAGTATTGTTCTTTTGTGTTCTGTTCATCGGGGGCTTTGTTGTCGTGTGAGGGGATGGGGGAGGGGGGGTCCTTTGTTGATGTGATGTGCTAGCTTGCAGGCTAACGGGCAAGTCCTTGTTGTTTATGTCGGAAAAGACTGGTACTTAGTTCATTAGTCTCTCCATCTATGTAACTCTAACCATATTTGCATATCTTGTATGTCACACATTTAGTACACACAATACTGTATATGATGTAATTGATTGATTGAAAACTTTAATAAACAGATTGCAGAATGGATACAGTACAGTACAGCTCAATACACACAATTATTATTATTATATATTAATTATTATTTGTAGATCTAGTATGTCATAAATGTCTAGATGTAACACGCTGGGAACAAACTTAACTTTTTGACTTACCAGCCATTTGGCTGGTAGATTTTAAAAACTACCAGCCGGGCAGATTTTTTACCAGCCAAAAATCCAATTAGTATTTATATTGTAACGTTTGGCCACTTTAAATCATTGAACAGAGAGAGAGAGAGAGAGAGAGGTAGATAGATAGATAGATAGATAGATAGATAGATAGATAGATAGATAGATAGATAGATAGATAGATAGATAGATAGATAGATAGATAGATAGATAGATAGATAGATAGATAGATAGATAGATAGAGAAGGCAGGCCTGAAAACCTACCTGTTCAAAAAGGTTGTGTGACTTGTTCCTGGCTCTGCGGCTCTGCAGCAGACATACTCACTATTGGAGCTCTGGGGCTCTGCAGCAGACATACTATTGGTTTCAACGAAGGGAGGGGTTACATCATGTGTACGCCGGCGTGCGTCAGCTGCGTTTGACTATTTCGCGCGTGCAGCTTTGGAGGTTATGCTTAGTTATGCCAGCCAAGAGGAAGAGGACGGTCATTCGGCAGATGGACTGAAGATGAAAGTTGTTGCATGTTAGACAGTTCAGTCAGGCTAGCCATGTCGGCTTAGCTAAAGGCAGGGACAGCTAGTTAGCTTTAGCTACGTTATAATATCGAGTGCTAACGTGTGGTTCAGTCGGGATAGCCATGATGATGTCGGCTAGTAGCTAGCTTAGCTAAAGGCTAACTAGCGTTAGCTAACCTAGAGAGAGCGCGTGCAGCATTGTTATGCCAAGATGAAGAGGACGGTCATTCGGCAGATGAACTTCGTCAACTCCACGCGGTTGTCTCCATCCTCTTGGACGTTTGGTGAGTTTTTAATGCACTCTATTCTATTCCCGCCGTGGATATATCTCTCTCTCTCGGGAGCCAAACGGGCCGGCTAGCTGTTGTAGCTAATGTTATATTGAGCCAAAGCGGGCCGGCTATCTAACGTTATATTGAGCCAAACGGGCCGGCTAGCTGTTGTAGTAGCTAACGGTGTGTGGCCTGGTGTCAGTACCTGGCTACTCTATTTGCAGTTAGCCTATTTAGCTGATGTCGGCCATTGACTCCTTGCTACTTTGTTTTCTCTGGTATAGACCCTCTTCTCTTTGGATTTAAGGGTTGATCTTTGTCCTTTTGGATCTATGTATATTCATGTTGCCTTTGTGAAGTTATCTTTTCCTTCTGTTTTGTTCTTCCATTAAAAGTTGAATATCCTTTAGGGGCTCATCTTTGCTTATCTCTCTCATACATGCTCTCTCTCTAACACACACACACACACAGACATGCTCTCTCTCTAACACACAAACACACATGCTCTCTCTCTCTCTCTTTCTAACACACACAGACATGCTCTATATCTCTCTCTAACACACAAAATGACATGCTCTCTATCTATATATTTCTCTCTCTTTCTAACACACATACATGCTCTCTCTCTAACACACACACAAACAGACATGCTCTCTCTCTATCTCTCTCTTTCTAACACACACAGACATGCTCTATCTATCTCTCTCTCTTCAATTCAAATGGGCTTTATTTCACATTCTTGTATTTCTCCCAGTAGGTATGGGAGTTTTGAGTTATTGTCGATGTTTTCAAAGTCTCTTTGGGTGTTTGCAATTTGTGGGAAGTATGTCTTGGTATAGTGGGCAGGTTGTTAAGAAGTGGAGCTCGGTTTCCACCTCATCTTGTGTGCAGTGGGTCTGTCTTCGCTTGGGAGCCAGGTCTGCCTATGGCGGCCTTTCTCGATGGCTAGGCTGTGCTCGCTGAGTCTGTACCTAGTCAAGGATCTTCTTAGTATTGGGTCAGTCACAGTGCTCAGGTATTCTGCCACTGTGTACTCTCTGTTTAGGGCCAAATAGCATTTCAATTTGCTCTGGTTTTGGGTTGTTTCTTTCCAATGTGTCTCTCTCTCTCTCTCTCTCTCTCTGGCCTTGCTCTGGTGGAGGGTCAGGGGCATTACCGGGTCTGTGCAGCGATAACACTGTATATTGACTGTAGAACGGGAGCTCTCTCTCGCTCTCTCTCTTGCTATATGTTGACTGTATCATGACTAGCCTTGGGCAGCGCTATTATTTAAGAATATGTTGACTGTATGGAAAAGAAAAAAAAGATTATATATATATATATTTTTTTACCTTTTAGGGGGGGGGCCTCGCGTTTAAATCTCGCACAGGGCCTCGCATTTCTCCCAGGCGGCCCTGCACACAGTTTCAACTCACCACTCCCGCATCATATTGACGCCGAGCACAGCCGACCCATGCAGTGGATTTTGTTAGCCGCCAGGTGGCGGGCAGACCTTAATATCTAGCCGCCAAACATTAAATCTACAAGCCAATGGCGCTGGGCGGTAGGGCTGGGCGATATAACGATAACGATAAATATCGCGATATATTTTAATAATCGATATCGAATATCGGAAAAAAAATATTGAAAAATCGTTTTTTTTTTTAATACTCTTTTTTTTTTTTGTGACCTGCAACAGGGCAGTTTTAAAGAGACAGTGGCAGGGGAGGAAATTAGGCCACTTTACTCGCCAAATGCGAGTATTTTTTACGTTTGGCGAGTGATTCATGAAGACCACTCGCCAGTCTGGCGAGTATACAAAAAAAAAAAAAACATTCTGCAATCACTGCACTGGCAAACGGTGCGCGTCTTCTGAGTGCTCGCTTTAGTTGACAGTGCCACGAGAGCACTGCACAAGACCACCCGCGGACATATAATGTTTAATAAAAGTTCGCGCAGTACTGGCCAACCCGCGGACATATAATGATAAAAGTCCTGCGTTACTAGGCTAGCCATCAGGAGCACTCTCAAACGGATAACGTTAAACACAGCAGAAGATGGAAAACAGACAGACTGACCAACGGGGAACTGCATCCAACCCTAGCACAACCCTCGAGTATAAGTTACTAAGGACACATTTAAATCACAGAGGTGTAATGTTAGTCTACTGGAACTACAGTGGTTAGCTTCTAGTTAGCGTTTTAACGTTAGCCCCGTGTGCTCAAAGCAGCCAGCTAGTTGTATCTGTTATGACTATAATGTTTCCAAAAAAGCACCGGACTACGACGTAAGGTTAGACATTTTATTTCATGCTCAAAAGCCCCTGGCTTGCACATCGCAGTCACGAAAGGGGCTAGCTAAGCTCAACCAGTGCACTGTGCACAACAGCACACCAACCCAACTGACGTTACCACAACACTTGACGGTACTTCACAGCACTGTCGTAAGACCACTGTGCTGTCTTAAAGGCACAGTGTGCCTACCCAGATGCATACACAACATTGACGAGGCTTGACAACCGAGGTTCAAAGTTAACTTGATTGATTGATTGAAAACTTTATTAACAGATTGCAGAATGGGTACAATACAGTACGGCTCAATACACACAAGAGTTAAGGGGATGCAGCCCAGAGAAAGACTTTCGTCTTGTTTACATCAGGGTCCCCCATTTTCAATTCATCATAACATATGACATACAGATAGACTACTGCTACATCTATACATTTCACATCTATCTATACACTTCACAACATACTTCGGTTTTTTTCTTTCACTGCCCAACCCAGTCCAACCCAGCATCTTTCACTGCCCAGTTCAGCCCAACCCAGTCCAGAATAGATACCTCTTTCATGTTAATATGTTTTATGCTAATATTGTGGAGAGTAGAGATTAATGTTTTATGCTAATAAATATTTTAAAGAGTAGAGACACGGTGTGATTATTTTACTATGATTGAAAATCTATTTAGACGAAGACATACAAAGAAGTAATTATCACAATTAGCGATTTTTTTTGTCTGGTAAAAAATCTGTTTGGCTGGTAAAAAAAATCAGATACTCGCCAGTTGGCTGGTAAGCCAAAAAGTTAGTTTCCTCCCCTGGACAGTGGATAGACTTGTCTTTCTTGCCTGCAACTTAAAGTAATGGCTTTGCTTGTCCAAATGACAATACTGACCAAATTGAGATTTATTTTTCTCTTGTCCATTTATTTTGTTTGCTTTCTAATTTAAAATACAGTTTGAAACCGTCTGTACACAGTAGGCTATGTGTGCTAGCAGAACTAGACTCCAGTCACGAGTCACGAGTTTGTCCACCAAAAAAGTGCCAAAAGAAAAGCAGCGGGAGAAGAGGAAATAGAAGCATATCTGGAGAAGCTAGAGTTACCATCGATAGGGAAAGAACAGAATGAAGAATTAAATAAAATAATTACGGAACGAGAACTGGAAGAGGCAATTAGTAGAGCTAAAAACAACAAATCTCCGGGGAGCGACGGATTCCCATCGGAATTCTACAAGACATTTAGAACAGAATTAGCACCCATGTTAGGGGCGGCGTTCAGACACACGATGGAAGAGGGCAAAATGCCCCCCCTCGTGGAAGGAAGCCATAATCACCACGATACCGAAGGAAGGGAAGGATAGAGAATTATGTAGTAGTTTCAGACCCGTGTCCATACTCAATGTGGATTACAAGATGTATACATCGATAATATCAAAGAGATTTGAGACGTTTATGCCAGACATTATAGATGAAGATCAAACAGGATTTATTAAAGGGAGACAGACACAGGACAACGTGAGAAAGACATTACACATAGTAGAGGAGATACAAAAACAAGGTGGTAGCGCGGTACTGATTAGCCTGGATGCATAAAAAGCATTCGACAGTGTGAGCTGGACATTTTTATACAGAACATTGATGAGGTTCGGACTGAATGGGAGGGCAATGAAGATGATCAAGGCACTATATCAAGAACCGACAGCGAGGGTTAAGGTGAATGGCAGCCTGACGGATAGAATCAGATTAGAGAGGGCTACCAGACAGGGATATTGTCTCTCACCAACGCTCTTCGCCGTTTTCATAGAACCACTGGCACAACTGATCAGACAGACCGAGGACATCAAGGGAGTAAGGATAAAGGGAACGGAATATAAACTAGGCCTATTTGCGGATGACGTGATAGTATACATGAGACAACCAGACAAGAGCTTCCCGGCACTGATGGATCTACTGAAGGAATATGGCCACTACTCAGGATACAAACTAAATGTGACAAAGACACAGACCTTAGCATGGAACTATACCCCAACAACGGAAATTAGGGAACAGTACGGGATAAGATGGGACGTGGACAAGATTAAATACTTAGGGGTGAACATCACGAGAGGGGTGGGGAAACTGTTTGAGGCGAACTATACACAGATAAATCAGAACATCAAGAGAGACTTAGAGAGATGGACAGTAATGCCCTTGGACTTCAATTCAAGAATAGAGGTAATTAAAATGAACATACTATCAAGGTTACTGTACCTGTTCCAGTCACTACCGATACAAATACCACAGAATCAATTCAGGGAGTGGGACAGACTGATATCGAGGTTCATATGGGCGGGGAGAAGACCACGGGTCAGATATAAAACACTACAACTACCAAAGGAAGAGGGAGGGATGGCAGTACCCAGCCTACAAGATTACTATTATGCAGCACAACTGAGAGCAGTGACATGCTGGTGTAACGACAAGTATGAGGCAAGATGGAAAGACATTGAAAAAGAAGGGGAGGGATACAAGGTACAAGCTCTGGTGGGAGATAGGGAACTATTCAAAGAGAAAGAGGGACTGTTAGATCCAATCACCAAATGCACCTTGACCATATGGAACAGAGTAGTAAAAACACACAAATTGGAGAAGCAGACAGGGGTTCTGAGATGGATAGCACATGACAAGAGATTCAAACCAGGGAGGTTGGACCATGGATTCAGAAGGTGGGAGAGGGGGGGGGCAACAGCGATATGCAAATTGATAGAGAAGGGGGAAATGCAAACATTACAAAAATTAAAGGAGAAATTTGGACTAGAAAACAGGGACCACTTCAGATATCTACAGATTAGAGATTACTATAATAAAGAAATAAGAGGGGACAAGAATGAAGAACAGAATGGAATAATTAGGATGATAGTAAGGGCATACGAAGGAGGGAAAGGAAGGGTAATATCAGCACTGTACCGGGCTATAATGACCAGCAAGGGACACACAACCGATTACATAAGGGAGAAATGGGAGAGAGAACTAGTGATAGGAATAACAGGGAAGGAATGGGGTAACATATGCGAGGTGCAACATTCAACAACAGGATCGAGGATATGGAAAGAGTTTGGATGGAAAAACATAATCAGATTCTTTATAACCCCAGAGCTGAAGGGAAAATATGCACCAACACAAAGAGCATGCTGGAGGATGTGTGGGAAGGAGGGGGCAAATCACACGCACATATTCTGGGGATGTCAGAAGCTGAAGGGGTATTGGGAGGAGATAGGGGAGGCAATGAACAGAATATTAGGATACGGGCTACCACAAACGGGACTGGTGCTTTACTTAGGAGACCTGACACACGAGGGAATACAAGGGGGGGACAAATATTTAATAAACATAATGTTGATAGCGGCCAGAAAAGCAATAACAAGACTGTGGTACAAAGAAGACCCACCGACAATAGCACAATGGGTAGGAATAGTAGGGGAGATACAGGATATGGAGAGGATAACACACATGCTGAGGTTACAGGAAGAGAAATTTGGAGAAAGATGGGGAAAGTGGGAGGATTACAAGGGGAACGAAAACGACATCACAGAGGAAGAACCAAATGCAACACAAGAGGGCGAAGGGTAAAGGAGGAAAGAGGTTCAAGGAGGGTCTCTGAACCCATGTCACAAAATGCTGCTTTAGTTAGATTTTTTATTTTAATTTTTGTTTAGGGTATGACAACTGTTTTATGTTTTTCCATTTTATTATTTATGTTTGTGGAATTTCTGCTCAAGTCAGTATTTTTTATTTTGTTTTTGAGTATTAAATGTTTTCTCTATTGTTTATGTCTGTTTAATAGTGTTGTTGATGTTATTGTATATGTTGTGTTGTATGTCTATAAATGTTAAATAAAAATTTAAGTTTAAAAAAAAATAAAAAAAATAAAAAAAAAGCGCCAAAAGATCGAAAATAAACTAGCAGAGCCAGAACTGTTCAACTCCCATGGAGCCACAGCCAGCAGAGAAGCCGGTTTACTTTCGCTTTTAAACCAGCTGCAGCCTGAGAACTGGAGTGTGAGGGGATGTAACACTAAAGATGGCGGCAACAACAAAGAATTGCTGCAAAATAAACATACATCTGTTGTTTAAAAAAAAAAAAAAAAATTATAATTATCGATATCGAGAAATATGATAACATTATCATATCGTTATCGCGATATGATTTTTTTCCATATCGCCCAGCCCTACTGGGCAGGTACTTATTTTGTTCCCTGTGTAACAGTACTGTCTATCTGTATGTCATATATGTTATGATGAATTGAAAATGGGGGACCCTGATGTAAACAAGATGAAAGTCTTTCTCTGGTCTGCATACCCTTAACAATTGTGTGTATTGAGCTGTACTGTATTGTACCCATTCTGCAATCTGTTAATAAAATTGTCAATCAATCAATCACAAATGTAACAGTACTGTATGTCATGTCATGTGTCATAAATGCAGTGTTGTGCTAGTTACTGAAAAATAGTAACTCAGTTACTTTACTAGTTACTTCATTTCAAAGTAACTTCGTTACTGTACTAGTTACTTACACCCAAAAGTAATGAGTTACTGTGAAAAGTAACTATTTAGTTATTTAAAAAAAAAGATAAAAAAAAAAGATTGCTCCCGAGTCCCATGCCCCAGATACTCAAAATCGGTTGATCAACTTGACAGTTTCCATTCACATCACCGAACTCTGCTAAGCAATGTGGTCTAGATACAAACACAAATCTGACACAAACAAATGTTGTCCCGAGTCATATAATAAGAAGTGCGCCGGTTGAAGGAACAGCCTTGATGTCGCCGGAGCGTTTCATTATAACCATTATAATTCAAGGGTACTACGACTATGCTTGCACCTCATGGTACCAAAGCACCTCAAAGGCGCTTAAAACAAAATTACAAACATCACAAAACAAACTGGTCAGACTACTACTTGACCTGAACCCCAGAACCCACCTCACCCCTGCCCACTTTGACAACCTAGGATGGCTTAGAGTAGACGACAGAGTACAGCAACTTGCAATGGGCCTGGTCTACAAGATACACTATACGACCGGGGTACCCATGTACATGTCAAAATACTTCCCAAAGGTCAGTGAATACCACAACCACTACACCAGAGGAAGCTCAACAAATCATGTAAAACCCAGATTCGGCTCAAACAAGGGACTAACGTTTCGCAATTATGCCACAACAATGTGGAATGCCCTACCCAAAGCTAGGGGTAACAGTACTGTATATTTGAATACCGTTTATGTCACAAATGTATCAGTACTAAATACCTATATGTCCCTATGCCATAAATGTCATGTATGTTGTGTATGTCATAAATGTCTATATGAATTGAAAATGGGGGACCCTGATGGAAACAAGACAAACGTCTTTCTCAGGTCTGCATCCCCTTAACAATTGTATGTATTGAGCCGTACTGTATTGTACCCATTCTGCAATCTGTTAAATAAAGTTTTCATTCATTCATTCACCATCTTGCAAGTTGCAACGTTGTTTAAGATATCAATCAAAGCATTGCAACGTTAGAATAGTTAGGATATCAATTGTGCATGAAAGGACTATATTTATATTGTTTGATTAGTATTATGTACAGTCAAAATCCGTTGATCAACTTGAGTTTCAGTGAACACATTGCACTGACTCACCAAAGTCTGCGGTGGTTGAGATGTAGTAACGTTACGTTAGTCCAGTTGACTCCAGCAGCGCCTCAAACATGTTCTTTATCTCGTTTCCATGTTGTATATTAATTATCTCTCCAAGTAGTTGCTAAATGGTTTGTTAGTTTGTTACTGCGTTCTTTTTATGTCGATTCATAGCGAGCGTTTGTTTTGTTTACAATAGAGAGGGTCTATTTCTTTCCGTAGCCGCATTTCTTGCGCACTTCTGATTGGCCAGTGGCCAGACTCGCCTCGTATCATTCTACGCGGGTGGGGATGAGGATAATAATAATAATCACTACCGCTCGCTATCAATCTACGCCGTATATAACGCAAATAACGCAGTGACAAACCATTCAGTAACGTAAGTAGCGTTACTGAATTTCAAAAGTAATGCGTTAGAGTACTAGTTGCGGCAAAAAGTAACTTCGTTTCTGTAACGCGTTACTTTGTAACGCGTTAGTCCCAACACTGCATAAATGTCATGATTAGATTAGATGAGTAGATTAGATTCTTATATCTGTATATCCGTATATTGTGTATGTCATAAATGTTGCACCAGTAACACGTAGCGAGGGAGAGAGAGAGCCCCCCCCCCCCCTCATCCGCATGCGCAGTAGTGCACCGCAAAGTACAGGCCCCGATGCCCCGCCCACGCACAGTACAGGCCCCGACGCCCCGCCCACGCACAGTACAGGCCCCGCCCAGACATTGGGAGCTGCGGCACTGCAGATTTACCCTACTCGGCTCTGCAGATTTACCCTGTTGAAACAAACAGCTGCTCCCAGTGGTTCGGCTATTTTATCCACCCTCTCTTGTTTTGTGACATACTTGAGGCCGTGTACAATGTTCCATTGATTCACGCAAATGTTCGTCACATGAAATGCATTCTAAAGGCTGAGAAAGAGAGAGACAACGGGTGGAAGCAGCTCTAATCACTTCTTGGCTTCAATGGCTCGATCATCCAAATAATAGTTGCTCGTCCCTTTGATGTCTAATGGGGAGAGGCTACTGCCAAATGCTACTCCTGACTACATGTATTTTACCCCGTGCTGTACATAAAACGAGGACAGTTTTAAAAAAATGACATATTGCCTTGTCTCAAACGTTTACAAGTGAAGCTTTCTTTTGGAGTCTGATACAGGCTATGCTTCGGTATGGTACCGCACATTTGCTAAACCTTTTGTTGACCACATCTTAAGTCCAGACAGTCACATGTGCTAACAAATATCCTTCAGGGTAACTTGATTTCCAGCTGTTACTTGCTCCTCACTAACCACATTATCGCATGAGGTTCTGTGCTTCTGCTGTAAAACCTTGAGCACAGCGCCCCCTAGCGTTCAAACGAGCGACGTCTCAACAAGTCACTTTATTTAGTCAGGGATACAATAATAGGATAGGAATACATTATAAGAGAGCCTCTATCATATTCTTGAAAGGTGTGTTGTTTGTTTAGCTAACGTTAGCTACAACCAGAACATACTTACCAATAGTTCAGTGACCCGACAGTCTGTGCATTGCAGGTGCTCTGGTCTTTGACAAAGTTCGCACAACTTGTCCGCACCCTTTGGGTTTGCAAGGGGGTTCATCGCGGATTTCACCCCTGTACCTTTAATTCTACCCGCCATTGACTCAAACTGGTCTGTCAAGAGACCGTGTACTGTAAGTTATTCAACAACTGAGCCGATCAACTGTCTGCTATTCAACAACTGAGCCGATCAACTGTCTGCTCTAACACATTTCGAACACAGTACCTCGCTATGGAGACGAACTTTGACCTGTTGTGGGGTCCTCCTCTGGTGTGGATTTGACACCACAGTTCATAAGGTGATTTTAACAGTTACTCTGCATTTATGGGAATTCGCCTTCTCTCTTGAGATGATTATCTATCTATCTATCTATCTATCTATCTATCTATCTATCTATCTATCTATCTATCTATCTATCTATCTATCTATCTATCTATCTATCTATCTATCTATCTATCTATCTATCTATCTATCTATCTATCTATCTATTAATTTATATTTGTAAATAATGTGTTATACAGTAATATGGAGGTCTATATTATTAGGCCAACATAAGAAATATTTTCTTTGGGCTGGGTATAGGGTATATCTGTCCTTAGAAGAGGAAGACAGCCTAGGCTAGGACAATTTAGAATAATTTTCTTTGTGAGATGGAGTGGGGTCAGCCCTATATGTTCGCACAGCCCAATGGTCCCACAGCCCTACAGTATGTTCCCACATTTATAAGTTTTTTTCACAAAATTAGGCCAGCTATGTTCCCACAGCCCAATGGTCCCACAGCCCTATGTTCCCGGACGAACCCATCTACTACCAGAGGACAATTGGATAATAGGTTGGGTGTAATTGGCTACCAAAGAAAGGGGGATAAAATCAGATAAAAATGTATATGAACAAGGGAAATGTGCATAGGGCTGTGGGAACATAGGGCCTAATTTTGAGTGAAAAGAAAATCTTAGAAATGTGGGAACATAGGGCTGTGGGACCATTGGGCTCTGGGAACATAGGGCCTAATTTTGAGTGGGAAAGAAATCTTAGAAATGTGGTAACATAGGGCTGTGGGACCATTGGGCTGTGTGGGAACTATATAGGCATGCTCCCGATGGAGTGACTACTAGATGCATAGCTACTCTACACCAGCTTTAGGTACCAATAAATACATTTCCTGCTGGCTAGAGATAATTCAAAGCAAATCAAGTGCCACAGCAGGCTTAACTACAGTATATTTGAAAACAACATAAAACTCCTCTGGCATTTGGCACCATTGGTCAACACAAATAAATATGTGTGTAAAAATAGAATGCACTTTCAAATGCTGCTAAAAGAGGCGGCCTATTGCTGGTTTTGTTGTTCATATCAGTTATGTTGCAAAAACACAAGCACACAGGCCAAAGCCTAATAATAACAATGGTGATATAATAATCAATGGCAGCATTAATAGGAGAGGCTTAGGGAGTCAAATGAATCCCAGATGCAGGCAGCTGCTACTATGCCAAGAATATCACCAACCCTGTGTCCAATTCTTATAAAAACAGCAGGCATGGTGGTAGTTTTTAGCAGGCTATTGCTGCAGTCTTCCTTCCTCCCGGTCACTCTTTCTTGCGTAGGTGGATATATATGGTCCCACTGCACAGCAATAGCGGCACGCACACCCAGGCCAGGATGAAGCAGTAGCCGAAGTGACCTGAGGTCAGTTCTCTGGAGTCCTGGAGGATTTCCTTGTTGTGCAGTGTGTAAATTAGAGCCGCCGTGAGCGCCGTCAAACCTAAAAATGACAAAGGCGGTCAGGATGGTGAATATTGACGTTTTATGACATCGGTGTCATGCTGGTTACAAACATAACATCCACATAGAAAAAAAAACTCACCCCAAGAGGGAGCAGGTTACCTTTGACAGATGTAAATGTTTGTAATAATCCCCCTGTGGAGATATTATATTATGGCAGCCTTACTAGAAAAACTCCCATCACAACTGTTTTGTTTCTTAGGCGACAGTCTTAACAGTGTCTCTTAACAACGACCAAGGTTAGGAGATATGACATTTGGCCTATTCTCCAGTTTCTCCAGTTCTTGAAGACATAACAAAGCCATAGACCCATTCTTTGTTTTAATTCTTCTCATCTTTGTTATTAATTTGTCATCTTTTGACGCCATGTCAACTTTGTACTTAACTCATTTAGCGCCAAACACGTAATATTACGTGTTTCCTCGCCAACGCTTGAGCGCCAAACACGTAATATTACATTTTTAGATCCTTTGATCGTTTTCCTCTGATCCCCGTTCTAAGCCATCATCCGGATCATTCTATGTGTCCCTGGCTCGTTTGGCTACATTGGAATTGCAATGCCGATTGAATATCACCAGGTGGCAGTATCGCCTACCTTTTTAACTCAGAAAGAAATGGGTCAGGAGAGTCAATGAATGAACCGGACTATCAAGACTCGCTCTGAGAGGGAGGAGCTCTTCCAAAGCAATCGCTAGCAGATCTGCTCGCCTCAAAACCTATAGTGTCCTGTAAACACGTGTAATTACATATAAACGAGTAATTGCGATCGCCGATCAGATCATTGGAATTATTCTTTTTGGATTACCTTCTGGCTAAGGTAAGGACCCCCTATGTCTATTTTACCGAAGCTGAAACATGTTTATGTAACGATCACAGTGTATTACTTTACCGGACATAAACCAAGCGTTTTGTAACAATCTTATTTTCGGGGTAAGACTACCCCCCCCCCCCCCCCCCCCCCCCCTTTTTGTAAAGGCACATGTGTACATGGTATATACCTTTGATTTGGGAGTATTTGGGGTTTCAGGGGATCAACCAGAACGGTTTGGGCTTATTGAATATAACGCATTTTATCTCGCGATCGATGGAAAAAGACTGGATTATCTTGGAAATGCGCGATGTTTAGCGTGTAATAAACTACAGTGTGTAGAAACAAACTATTTTTTCCATGTTGGACTACAAGTAGTGTCTGTCAAATGAGCCGCACCATTGTCTCCACAGCTATAATACAGAACACACACACAGCTCTGCAAACATCGTGAAACACACCGCGGAAATGACCATTTTAAGCTGGCGTGAAGCGGCAGAGATGGGGACAGTTTATGGTGCTAAATGAGTTAATGGTAAGTCTGACCAGACCTCTTTGTCACTTTCTGTTCAGACGCTTGTGTGTCTCTGATGATAAACTGATCTTTTTCTATGGCCATGGAAACATAAATAAACTATGTTCTATATTTATACAAATTGACTCGATCTGAATTTATACAGCTTCACTGTTTGGCTCATTTGAATATTCCACAACAATATATATAATATAGACACACACACATGGGAAGCAGAGGATGGTGGTCAAATTCACATCAGGGGCGCCCCAATGGCGAACCACATAACACGCTGAGTCGCGGCACGGCCGAGCCAGGTTCGATTCCCAGACCCGTTGTTATTTGCTGAATGTCTTCCCCCCACTCTGTCTCCTGTTCCTCCTCTCTCTCGCTCTACTGGACTGCCCAGTAGTAAAAAGCGATAAACGCTAAAAAATAAATATTTAAATTCACATCAGTCACAAGCAAAATCCTGATAAATATTGACTTTGGCTGTTACCTTTGTCTGCTACACCAGCCACATTGGCAGGTAGCCTAATCTAGCATTGTTCAAAAGCTCAGTTCAGCTGTTGAAACAGTGAAGGTGGTTGCCATGTTTCAGATTTATCAACCACCCTGGTCAGCACTCTCATGGAAGGCTGTTATGTGCCTGTTGCAGGTTTTTATCTCCTTTGGGGGTCAGAACCCCATGTGGAAAACGGCGCCCCCTAGAGAGAAATTACTGTAATAATATCAGATGCAGAGAAATTACTGTAATAAAATATTGGATGCCAGAATTCACCCTGAAAGCAAATGCAGTCTTTACTAGCCTCTATACACAGCTGTTACTGACCAGCTCACAACAGCAGCAGGATTTCTTCTTTCACTCTGAGGAATGAAACATTGTTTATATGCTCTCAGTGTGGGGTGTAATTAGTAGAATTTGTAATGTGTACTATATAAGCACAACACTTTCGTGGTGGTCACGGGAGTTGCCTGACCTCAAAATGGGGTCATCTGTCAGAAATGGTTGGGAATCCCTGGCATATAGATGGTTTCAGTAGAGTGTTTGATGTGCTGCTAGCAAACAGCTTGGGACTACATTTAATTTCCTGTTGCAGTGTTTTGCTAATATCAATAGATAATATCAGTCCGTTCTAGAATGCTGGTCGATGTTTGTTTATTGTTGTCAAGATGAAAGCGTCCACAGACACGTTCTCTCACTCCCTTCTTGCTACCTGCAAAGACTTGACACAGGCCAGTGAAGTAGAAGAGTCCACCCTTGGACATGGTGAAGAGCTGTCCCAAGAAGACCAGGAAGGAGACGGAGGAGAAGACCACGGAGAGGACCATCAGGACCTGGACGGCCTGGAGCCACTCTGAGGGAGGGGGGAGGTAACGGGACACGTGGTAGATCACAGATCCGATTCCTCCCAAACTGTCAGGGAATGAGACATGTGTACAGCAGTATATGCCTGAAAATGAAGCTGCTTACCCGTCTCTTTGGAGGAAGCGCACAGCCAGGTTCCTGTATCGTTGTCGAACCTACAGTTGTACCACAGGTCTGAGTTCTCCATCCCATCCCAAACCCACCATGACTGGAGAGAGAGAGGGGGGTGGAGGAAGAGAGAGATAGAGAGAAAGAGAGGGAGAGAGGGCAACAAACAAACAAAGATTCAGATAAAGAGCTTGTAAACTAACTGGACTGTAAGTATGAAATATCAATAGAACGAATATGCTAAAACTGAATGAGATACTGATTAATTCCTGAATTCCTACTTTCTCCATGGTGGCAATGAAGAGCATAGCCAGCGTAATGAGATGCAAAAGGGTCACGAACATCAGCAAGTACGCCATTTCAAGTTCCCTGTCAAAAGAGGTTTAGAAAATGTTTTGTTGTTATGTTGTACAACATAAGCATGGGCATGGTCTGAAAAGGCACCGTTGGTTCAAACGGTACTTGTGTTCTTCCTCATTCAGTCTGGTTATTAGAGTCACACTGAAAGTCTTCCTGTTTTGCCATAAAACACAAATGGAAAATGTGAGCAGCTGAACACAGAATTCTCTGTTACATAAGCCCACACTCCAAAACAGAGTGCCAAGGACCTCTTTCTAAAACTACCCTTTGACTGGTGTGTGTGTGTGTGTATGTTGCTGTAGTACAGCCAACCTGTATGTGAATAAGGAAAGGGCGAGGCCTGTCGAAATCAAAATATTTACCCAATTAACCTCAATAAACTTCTCCATCGTGGTTAGTTCTTTTTAAGAGTAAACAACTTCTTACACACCTGTTTTCATTTAAGCTGCCCTGCTTCTAAACTGGGAGGGGATTCAAGGCTGAATGTGATCTTATGTAGCTGTTTGAAATAGCAAACACCAAAGTAGTAGTTGCACCATTGGCCATTAAAGAGACTCCTGTGTGGAGGAAGGCCTCTGTAGTAGCAATGATTTCAGTCCACAACAGGAGGGGAAAAAAAAAAACAGAGTCAGGATGAAACTGTCTACATGTTATCAGTTCATCTGTAGGAGAGGTCCAACTGGATGGGCGTAGGAGTCAGGATGATTGCCAAATTATCTCATTACATTATTACTTCCATCACACAGAAGTGAATGGAAAGGCTGGCAATTCAGTGATATATGTTTAAAATTAAACCAAATGGTTCTGAAATCATGTGTAAAATACATACATGTACATGCATACATAAATACACACACTGTATGTACGTACATATAACATACCTAAGCACATTTCCTCTCACTGTGTAACTTATCTCACTTTGACACCAAGAAAACAAAACATGTGGTGACCCTAATACTAAGAAAAGGGTAACACTTAATTATAGCGGGGCACAATGATAACGATTAAGTACCTATTGGAACTGATGAACAAACCATTCATTAACCTCTTAAGCTGCAACCATTTAGCTCTTTACAACACAATGATGATGTCAGTCAATGGTTATGAAGTGTGATGCAACAGAGCCTTGATGGGGTGTCTGTTTTGACAGTAGTTGTACAATAGTGGATAAGTAGCTAGCCATGGTTGTTTTGATTCAAGACCAACTTCATATTCAAAGATATTTGATCAAAGTAAATCTCCACTCACCTTGTATGGGTTCTTGTCGTTCTGAATGCAGTAGCCTCCGAACTTCACTGTTCTGTTCTGTTCCTCTAGGTGGTCCTCTCTCTCTCTCTCTCTCTCTCTCTCTCTCTTGCCACTCCCCCTTTCTTTTTTTCACTCACTCCATCCCAAGTTTCCAAGAGGAGGAATGTAGAGGTTTTAAAAAAAGAAACTCTAAACGTCCATTTCCTTTTAGTCGAACAGAGCTCCCTTTTGCTCTCCCTCACACTCCCCTCGGTGCAAAATCACCATCTAGAAATGACTCAAACCAGACCCACCCATGGGCAGTGGAACGGCAAACTTGACCACATGAAAAGGCTCCTACTATAAACATTCCTAGTTTGGAGTACCCTGTGGTGCCTATAATGATCGTACCACGGCACTATAATTCCTCACCCATTCACTTTATGATTCTGGACTGGATAAATATGAAAATTATTATTAATCAAGACAGCTTAAATATAGTTTACAGCAAGCTATAAGCTGCTGCTGAGGAAGATAATGAGGAATATTCAAAGTGACTCCATGGTCACACATGGTGTTTATCATAGCTGGACAGAGGATAGGCCTACATATGTATACCCTATCTTAGCTTAATTAGAAAGATGCTAAGAGAAGAGGAAAAACTATTGTAGACTACGTTTACTATAATAAGATATTAAAACAACATAAAAAACAACAACACAGTTAAAGATGCACTATATAAGATAAGATAGGATATCCCTTTATTGATCCCCTTGGGGAAATTCAGGCTTATTCAAAGCATTCATATTAAAGACAAGAGATTAAAATAATAAAAAAACAAGGGCTACATTATATATATTTTTTTAATCTTTTAATCAAACTCGTCAATGATTTAAGTGAATACAGGCAAAATGTAGGCTATAGTCAAATAAGTTAAATCCACCCTAGATAGAGAACGTACATTATGCTCTTCTAATGATCTTGCAGTTATAAGTCAATATCTATAACATACGTCTCCCTAAGCTGGAAATCAGAGCATCAAGACTTGAATTTGTGATGTCATCGAGTGATGCTCCACTCCCTAATCTATTTAATAATTGTATCTTATAAATGCTTATTATTATCAGTATTCATATTTTAATGTATTATTATTATTATCATTGAGGGAAGATAAAGAAAAAAAGAGAAAAAGTATTATTATAAGTATAATATTATTAATAATAATAATAATAATAATAATAATAATAATAATAATAATAATAATAATAATAATAATAATAATAATAATAATAATAATAATAATAATAATAATAATAATAATAATAATAATAATAATAATAATAATAATAATAATAATAATAATAATTGTAACTGAGGGGTTACAAAACCCTGACTGTATTAAAGATTGTGATAGATTAAACCACTGCTAGGTATAGTACTTTAATTACTGGCCAGACAGTACATCGAATATATATGGTGGACACTCATAATAACACGGCATTGACAAAGAAATAGTATTTGAGGGTATTTTATTATTATGCAACATTAGGTTACAGAATGAGAATTAGGGTTGCGCTTGTATGGCGAAGAATATGCATAAAGTCAGTCAGTAGCATAAGTCACTGGGAATAGAATGATTCCTACGATGGGTACTAGGCTGACGCCACCTGGCGTATAATAGCAATTATAGAAGGCAACGCTGGTACCGCCTGGAGACACTGGGTTCCTCCCAGGGTTGTAAGGTCTGGAGGATAGAGGAATGTTCGGATACTCAGTCTGATTCAATGAAGAATAAGGGGATTCACGTACAGAAGCCAGTCCTTGTAAATCCAACGATCAGCAACAAAAGCAATAACTGTAATCCAATGCTCGATAGCAAACGATGATAGCCAGCTAGCCTCGGTCCATGAGGCCAGCCCGAATGTAAATCCTCACGAGGTTAAATCCCAAACGACAGTGGAGATTAACGATGCTCTTCTCCGGGTAACACGTTCCACAATCAATATAATCCAACCAGTAATGGTTCTGCAATCGCCGCCGCTGGTTCTCCTGTGCACATGTCCAGCAGGTTCTCCGACTAGGCCTCCTCGTGTGCTGGTACTAAGGTATTTAGTCCACGCGCACTGGCTAAGGTCCACTAGCTAACACGAACGAACCGCTGGGTAATGCTACACACGAACGAACTGTGGTTGGCACGATATACAATAAATGAACGACTATTTACTTCACATTAAACTAAGTCGAACTTGACGTTACTGCATTAAACTCTGACACTTTACTATTCAATTCGCACGTGGTTCTCAACGCTCTGTTAGACGCACTGCTGTTCACTTCACTGTTACCGAACACTACTGCTGTGCGCACCTGCGCCGTATATATACTTAAGTGATTATCTAGTCCCAAACCTCAGTTCTTGTCTGGAATCAATACGCTGTCTCCGGGCATGTTACGACATGCCCGGGCTCGTCTTTGAACCTGACTTTGGGGGCTTGCGGTCTGGCGCCTAAGGGCGTTATCCAATAAGGAGAGCGAATATTACTATGATTCGAACGCAGGCTTAAAGGGATATACCGTGTATATATAAATAATATACAATGTATATAAAACAATAAATGTAGATTCTCAGCTTTAATCTGGCCCTTCACAACAACAATAATAATAATAATAATAATAATAATAATAATAATAATAATAATAATAATAATAATAATAATAATAATAATAATAATAATAATAATAATAATAATAATAATAATAAAACAATAATAATAATAATAAGGTAAGGAGTTCACCATTGGAGACTAGCATGATGCCTACACTAGTAAGGTACTGTATATACAGTATGTATGTATGCTTCTTCAAATCTGTTACTAGCCCAGGCAGTTGTTTCCGCGTGCTTCAAAACCATCTTTCACCCTAAACACCAATTTGCCTACCGTGAGAACCACAGAGGATGCCATCTCCTCAGCACTACATTCCACCCTCTCCCCACCTGGATGACAGCAACACCCATGTAAGAAATGGGTAACAATTTATAATAACTGTAAGGGCAACCGAATAACAAAAAGATGCCAGTGAGGGATATGGAATGAAGCTCTTTCCAACGCGTGATGCTGTTGACAGTAGATCAGGTCGTCTCGTTGAGTGCATTTAAAGCTTTTATTTTTGCTTGCAGGATGGATAAAGCATAACATAAACTGCGTGTTTAAACTGTAACTTAAACAAATAAACTTGTGTTGCGAAATAAACCAGAAAAGAACTCAAAACAACTGAAAACAAACAAAACATGCACAATTGAAAAACTGTGTGGCTCCCCTGTGGCATTTCCCAATTCCCTCCCGCTGTGCACCTGGTGACACATACAAATAGGCTGTGCCCGAGATCATCTGAGCCCCGCCTATGCCCACTGCCCAGCTAATTAGTCAATAATCTCATAACACCTTCACAATAACACAGCACCTTCATACAATAAAGTAACCATGGTAAAATCATCAAATTGGCTACAACACGCCGAGCCCCTAATTGCTACTGTATAAAAACTAGGGGTGGGACTTGATTAAATTTTTTTATCGAATTAATTCTAGACTTTATAGTTAATTAATAGAAATTAATCACATTTTAATCGCATATCAATATTTGATGCGAAAAGCAAAAATGTTCAATTCAAATTAATTTAGGTATACGAGTGAATCAATGAATATACATTATACATACGTTTAAGCAGCAAAATCCTGTATTAGCTACTACACAGACCAACAGATCAATGCAATTTTTAACAAAGTGCAGCAATTTTAGGAATAATATATATATAGCGCAAAGGACCTTTTGTAAACTCAATCATTTTCGAGGTAAAAGTAAAACACAAGTACATTCCAGAACAGTTGACAATTAAAAAAAAAGATCTTGATTGATCTCAATTTCTCTTATTTTTTTTTTTTTTATGAACAAACCAGACTATGAAAAAAGGTAATTTGCGATTTATTTACTTTATATTTACAGCACATGCATGAGTCTGGTCTCCTTTGAGGCTTTGAAAGGTAACATTCTTACACAATAAATAAAAATCATCATGCGATTAAATGCATCAACTTTTTTAACTTTTAATTCTTTCTGTAGTTAATTAATCGAAATGAATGCGATAAAGTCCCAGCCCTAATAAAAACATAACAATTCAACACATGCAAATAATTGTAGCTAAATAGATAATCCACATCAGTATTCAACTCATAATGTTCATAGTTCATGTAGTTCATAATGTTCATGTAATCCAATAGGGTTGGTAACCCCACTAATAGAAAATGGGTTTCAGTCTATTCAGCTTCCAATAGAAGACAGATCTTTGTGATCGGTCGCTCCAGGACGTTGTACTTGGTCCGGACTTTCACAGACCGCACAAGTCCATGTCTGTCAGCAAAGGTTTGCAGTACGTTGCTCAACATCCAGGATCCACAAGGCGCATTAGAGTCCGTTACCATGACGACGTCTCATGCGACAAAGTTCCTCTTGTCCTTTGGCCACCGTTGTCTCTCCTGCAACAGTGGTACATACTCCCGAATCCATCGGTGCCAAAAGAGATTGGCGAGGAATTGAACTTGCCTCCATCGACGTTTGGAGTAGGAGTCATTTTTGTTGAAAAGCCCTGGTGGTAGGGAAGGTTTGCCTTTCAACAAGAGAATGTGATTGAGTCAATGGTTCGAGATCATTTGGATCCTCTGAGGTTTTCGTAATGGGACGGTCAATTCAATATGGCTTCCACTTCGCACAGGAGTGTTTGTAATCCTTCATCATCCAGATGTTGCTGATGAAGAATAGAGTTCAGCACCTTCCTGAATCCTGACCATGCGAATGACACTAACACTCTGTTATAAGACTTTTTTTTTGTATCCTCTTTTTCTCCGCCTGATTTTTCTATTTTTCTCCCCATCCCAATTTAGTCGTTATGCCAATTCCCCTCCTCCCCTACCTGGTTGTTGTGCGCATGTTCCCCCTACTGGTCAGTACAAGGGAACCCTGAAGCCTACCACATGCTTCCTCTGACACATGTGGAGACAGCCATGCAGTGGCTATTTTTTCACCTGGCAGCGAGGACTCTCATTGGTGAAGCGTAACGCGTGGGAGGTCACGCTGCCTTCACCATTTCCTGCCTTTCGCTGAGCAGGCGCCCAGACCTGACCACAACGCCAGATTACCACTCACGACTTCCCTCCCCCTAACTCAGCCAAACGAGTTAGTATGACGACCGGCCCAAGCTGCAGGGCAATGCTGACTCCGGGAGTCGAGACCGCAGCCTCTTGCATTGGTGACGAGCGCAATCTCCGCTACGCCACCCGACCGCCGTGTTAGAAGACATTTATAAGGTATTTGTAAATAATGAACTAATCATGAACAAACCATTTATATACATTCGTAAATTATTATTAAATCATTTATAACTATATTTGTATAACATTTACAAATAGTTTATACATTATTTATAACTCCTTATCAACATTGTTTGTACTCGATTTGTTCATCATTAAATAATGTTATTTAATGTGTAGTAACACATTTGTAGATGTTTTGAAAAATGGATATGAAAAAACTACTATACCTCCATTTATTTGTTCATGTTCAACAAATGATTTGTAAAACATTCTTAACACTTTCTGTGCCACGCTGTTTGGTTAATTTACCTTTAGAATGCCGGACTTTCTAGTCGTTTCCTTGGTCGCTGCACTATGTTTGCGAAGCTGTGTTTGTGTTCTGCTTATAGCCAGGGGTGTAAAGTACTTGAGTAATTGTACTTTGTTACAATACTTTTTACTCCTTACATTTAAAATGTAGACCTACAAAGTATAAATTACAAATCTCGCAGGTCCAACTATTTTAATTAGTATATTTGTTTCTCTGGCCGCTCTTTATTTAAAAACAGCCAATCAAATCCCCATCAATGGAAAATTAACCCGCCCATACCCATGCTGATTGGTCCTTGTGCAAGACTAGAAAGCGGGGATCTTTATTAAACACCTGCTATCAGAAGTGACAAGCTACAGAAGATGGCCACAATCGATAGTACAGTGTAAGAGTGATGAAGAGGACGGAACGGAACTTTTTTGGTGTTGGAATTCTAATGAATACAAAATTCACCAGATCATTAATATCTAGAAGACCAAGAGGGTAGATTCTTGATGATACTGTTATATACATGGCGAAATATACTGTTATATACATGGGGAAATATACACTGTTATATACATGGGGAACATATACACTCTTATATACATGGGGGAAATATACTCTGATATCTGACATACCACTGTTATATACATGGGGAAATATACTCTGATATCTGACATACCACTGTTATATACATGGGGGAAATATACTCTGATATCTGACATACCATGCACTGTTATATACAGTACATGGGGAAATATACTATCTGACATAACACTGTTATATACATGGGGAAATATACTGTTATATACATGGGGAAATATACTCTGATATCTGAAATACCACCAGTCATATTCCATACCAAAAAAAAAGAAAGAAAGAAAAGAAAATCACCAAAGATAGAAATAAATAAAATGCAATAAGACTGCAACAAATTAAATTGGAGTAAATTAAGTTAAATTGAACGTTTATTAATCCCCTTGGGGAAATTTGTCCTCTGCATTTGACCCATGTTAACTATTTAGGAGCAGTGGGAAGCCACACAGTGTGGCGCCTGGGGACCAACTCCAGTTGGCCCAGTTGGACAGTACCTTGGGCAATGGTAGGACACCTAGCATGCATGTACTGTATTTTGGTGTGGGAGGAAACACGCTCAAACATGGTTAGAACATACAAACTCCACATAGAAAGGCCCCCTGCATGGGGTTTGAACCCAGGCCCATCTTGCTGTGGGGCAATAGCCTAACCACTGTGGTTGATATGATCAATTAGTGAAAGGTTCAGGGACCCCGACACTCAATATCCTATGTCAACGTGTGCAGCAAGTCATGGTAAACATTAGATAAATCAGAAAGCTATAACCTACAGTATTATGTTTGCAAGTTTCTTAGCTAGATTGTTAAAACATAGCTAACACAGTAGCTTGCTAACGACTAACTTGCCCCATCGTCATTTTAGTTCTAAACCATTTTTGCCATAAATGCTACTTTTCCTCCTCCTGTGGTGTCTAACCTGGAGATATTCATTGACAGTATATTGTTTGTCATATACCTTGCTCTATATACACATGGTGCTACAATAATCCTATGACATGTCGATATTTCATGTTTTTAACTAGATAGACATTTTGTTAGGTTTCCCCTCTTGGTTGCATAATATTACTGACACCGCACTGTCTTGGGTCCTCAGAAAGACACCTGCCAAGTTTTAATTCGATCGGATGAACGGTTCTAGAGATGTGCGAAGAACAGACTGAACAGGGATGTCTGATATATGTTTGTATTACACAACACCTACTCTGAAGTCTGAACATGTCAATCTCACCCCTGACAAATATTACAATAAACAAAAAACGAATACAAAATAAAATAAAACTAAACATTCAAAAATAAATATCCTGAAACTATAGCAAGCCCACTCTGGAAAACTAACTGAAACTAAACTGCATGTAAAACTAACATTTATAAAAACGAAATAGAAATACAAAACTATAATAATCATGCGAAACGGACAACTTTTAGATATTATATTTAAACGTATTTTTTTGCTAAAGAATCCTGATATATCACACTACAACCCCCCCCCCCTCCCAGATAGATTTTCCCGTGCATCCCCTTGCATCAGATGAGATGGTATCGTCCGTTGCCTTGGTGCTTTAGAAGCCAATTCACCCCAACCACGCCTGTCCTCTACCTGGTAGATGTAATTTCTAGCTGTTATTGAAAGGTTGGTAAAACTTGCATTAACCACATTTCGTCTCTGCAAAGGAGCAAGTTCACGTCAAAAGAAAATGCCTAGACGTTGATCTACTCGCTGTCATCCTGCGACCAGCGGGTGCTGCATCGAACTGGCTAGTAGTAACGGAGCAGGCTAACCAATGTTAGCGAGCTACAACAACTTTGGGAGGAGGACGTTCATTCACTGTCGTAGTTACCGCTGGCCAAGTAGCCCGGTCATTATGCTATACGGCTAACGTCAGGAATCCCATGAATAGTTTTCTGACCAGCTAGCCACGTTTCTATGACCACTCTGCTAGCTTGGTATAAAGGAATGCAAGTCAGATGCAAGTGAGTGTCTGTTGTGCTAGAAAAAGCTTAACTTGCTCCTCCTCCTCAGACATTTTGGGAACAGTTAGCAACTAAATTAAGGGATATTGTCTACCTATCTTGCTGGAATGCATGTCGTTCTTGGCAAACATTTCAATGAATGCAATTGATTGAAACAGACATTTTAAAATGCATTGCAATGCCACTATAGTGAGTGATGGACATTGACCTTCTACAGTCTAGCATCAGTGACATTGCTAATCGGGTTGAAGCTTTGCATAGCTACAGGTGGTGCAGTTTAGCACACCATCTTCTATGGGATGTGCCAGTGCTGCTCAGCCAAGGCTGCTATTCTAATCTTAGAAAGTAGCTTGTCTGTAATTTACAGGTCCCAACTTGCCTGCACTGCACAGCCCCAGTCATTATTCACAGGGAACCCACAGAGAAGTAGACATGGACGAAGAGGACCAGGAGCTCTGAGCCTTTTGGACTTAACTCATCTATGACATGGATTGGAGACCCATATTCCACCTGCTTGACACCACATAGGCTGCACTGCTACATGGTATTGTTGTTGCTTTTGCTGTTGGGAGAAAAGTTCATCAATTCATCACAGATGCAACTTCCTGGGTCGTAGTGCATGACCATGGACCATGAAGAGGTAATGACCCAGTGTGAGTTTCCTTTGTTATCCATAATGTCAGCCAGTTTCACGAACAGCTCAGAGACAACAAAACCATTAATTGGAAATTAAAGGTTTGAATTGTTTGTGAGTAACCTAGCTTGTTATTCTCCCAAGTTCATCAACATGATCATACAGCGTTTATTAGCCCAGAAATGTTTGTAGTAGTGATGCAGGGATGAGTCCATATTCCCTTTCTAGGTCTAGAGTTGCAGCTCCAAAACGTTTTTGCACTTTTGCAAGTTGCGATGGCTAATCATTTGTGCAGATATTTAATATCTTTAAACTTGAAAATATGTATTATATAATATTTATGTTGGGGAAAAGAGAGGAAAATACACCATATTACAAATAACTTTAACTTTTATTAACTTTAAATAAAACTCGAGCATGACCGATACTGGATTTTTGGGGCAGATACCGATATTTGGATCCCTCAAATTTGGAAAGCTGTGACAAAGATATGTACTGGAGGCGTGATGTATTACTGTTGAACAAAGTGTATTATATTATACATATAATTATATACTATGGTGTATATAGTATACATATATTACTTGAAAAAAAAAGAGGCTAAAACAACCTATTTTTACTCCATGCAAAAGTAACTGCATGGTTTGGGTGTAATTCTGCATAGGACTAGCATAAAATAAGCATGGCTGTAAAGAAGAGACTTGTGTGGTTCCAATAAGCCCATTCACATTCAGATATCTAGAGGTGAGAGGTCAAGGAACCCGTTTGAAAATGGCCCTGCCCATTTTACTCTCATCAAAAGCTAGTTTAACTTTGGAGCAATATCTACCCACTTTGCTGGAGAGCTACCATGATATGGCTATAATGGCTGGTATCTGGCTGATACCTGGCTGATACAGTAGTTTCATATAATACCACTATCTTCGCACTAGCTTAGAAAATTTGCCTGCTAGAGATGGCTAATTGACCGACGGGATATAGGTAACATACAAGTCGGTACACTGTTTTTTTATTTTTTTTTATTTTTTTAGATGCATGCCATGAATGCCTAGTGACTGAGTGAATGTACAGAATATGTTTTAAATAGTGTTTATATTAGCTTTAATGTCCTTTGATGTCCTTTAATGTATTTTTCTGTTTATTTCTAAACATCTAGCCCAGGGACAACTGAAAACTAGCAAGCCTGCTAATGTTGGCATATTTACAGTTTTAAATTTGTATTCATTTATAAATGTATAACTGTTTATTGATATGCACTGTCCCTGATCAAATAAACTGAGTAAACAAACAAACAAACAAACAAACAATACTGGTTATTTAAAAAAACATTAGTGAATAATTAAATTAATACATTAAAAAAAAATCCATCAGATCAAACGGGCCGATATCCCATTCTTAATAACCAATGTATCAGTCTAACTAACCCTAGTGGGGGGCCATAGCTGCTCAATGAACGCTGGAGAAACAACAATGGCCTACAGTCTAGTAGCGTAACAACATACTGTAGACAACTCTGCATGGTTTCTCAGGCATGTGAGAGCTGACTGCGAGCATGCTGGTGCTGTGACCTCACCCAAGTAGTAGTAGTCTAGTCGTTGAGTGAGGGGCCCACTCGAGTTACAGGGCCTGCAAATTACCGTATTGAATTCGACAACAAGTGTTTAGCGTTGGCAGCAGGCCCTTCTGAGCTTGTGCCCCTCTTCCATGTGTCACACGAGGGATCCGATTACCACTCTACTGTCAAACTTGATGTTGAGCCCTTTTAATCACACTGCAGTTTGCTGCCACCATACGCCAAGTGCTATATGGACGAAAGAATGACAATATCATGGTACATATATCCAAATGCACAGTCTGCTACATACACAGTAATGCATGCAAAAGTAGTGAATTGCATTTCACACTAAATATACTGATGGGACACCTGTTTGATGCCTCTTCCAGGGTTTTCCCTGTCTAAAATCTTGGGTGTTTCTGACAAATAAAGGAAATTCCTTCAATATATCTCCTCCATAGAGAACCTATTGAATGGGTTCTAATTGCCTCTTTATTTTTATAATTCTTTTTTAATTTTTTTAATTTCTTGTATGGAATTTGCAAGTTCAAACTACATTCTACATTTCTAATATTTTTTTTTTTACGTACATGGAATTATTACAGTCCAACAGTACATATTAATAAACTACCACCCTACCACTAATGATGCCCCCAACAGCCTTTCTAAAATCCTGGTAAAAACCCTGTCGTCCTTGAACCTCCAGGTGCGGACGGAGCTGGACCAGGTCGCTGTGCGGCTCCAGGAAGATGGCCTGGCTCCCGGGGCCAGTGCAGAGGAGAGCCAGTGCCACCTTTGGCGCCAGCTGGTCCACAGTGAGGGAGAGCGGAGCTCGGTTGGCCTCGAGCTGCAGAACGTCCGCACCCAGCAGGCCAACGAGATGAAGGAGGTGAGACATGGGCCTGCATTCACCTACGAGGTTGATGTAACCACTGGTGCGTTAGGTTATGAGTGGTGGTGGTGGCTGATTGGGGTGCATTAGGTTCTTAGTTTATTAGTGGTGGTGGCTGACTGTGGTGTGATAGGTTCTTACTGTAGGTTATTAGTGGTGGTGACTGGCTGGGGTGCGTTAGGTTCTTAGGTTATTAGTGGTGGTGGCTTGCTGGGGTGCGTTGGATACACAGTGGAACAGACTATATATGCCTATATATATATATATATATATATATATATATATATATATATATATATATAAATCTATTTGTGGTGAGTTTGTCTGATATTGTGGCGGGCCGCCACAAATAAATCTATGTATGCATGGAAAACACTTGTATTTCAAGTCTGTTTTTCACAATTCACTTGTCAATAAAGACATTTAGCCAGGTTAGCAAAAGTTCTTGTTCAGCACCGTCTCAAGGAAGAACATCCTTCAGAGAAGCCATGACCACAACAGAAACGGCTCACCAAAATAACTAAAAGACAAAACTGGTAGTAGTTCCCTAAGACATAGTCTAAATGGACATGGACTAGCCGGTTACAGACGGCAGGCGGGGATCTGCTATTTGATCCCTGTCTCTAAAGAATGGCTAATGAGGTATATTCATACTTCACAATGTGTTCTGCTGCTGCCTCGTGCTTAATGAGGTATATTCATACTTCACAATGTGTGCTGCTGCTGCCTCATGCTTAATGAGGTATATGGGGTGTAAAAAGTACCCAGAAATTATACTTAAGTGAAAGTATGCGTACCGTCTCAAAATCTGACTCAAGTAAAAGTATCTGGCTAAAAACACACTTGAGTGAAAGTAAAAAACGTCCTACTTTTAAATGTACTTAAGTACTAAAAAGTAAAAGTAATTTTTTTAAAGGGATAGACCAGGGGTCTCAAACTCATTCCATCATGGGCCAAGTTTTCATTTTAACTATACATTGCACCAGGTGAGTTAGTTGGAGAGGTGAGCCAATTAGTGAAATCATCAGCTGGTGTTTAGGCAAGGCTGGAATGAAACCAAGCATACACTCTGCCCACAATGGAATGTGTTCTGCGATAGACAATGCTGAAATGAAAGAACAGAGGACACTTTTTTTGCATAAAAATTATTTAATGCACTTCTCCATTGAAGGTAAACTAACATGGACGGCATTCACATCACAACATGCATAATATCACAATATTAAAAACAGAATGGTGTATCCTGAATAATATCACAATATTAACCACAGCATACTGGATTATCCTGAATAATATCACAATATTAAAGGCAGAATACTGGAGTACCCTGAATAATATCACAATATTAAAGACAGAATACTGGAGTACCCTGAATAATATCACAATATTAAAGACAGAATACTGGAGTACCCTGAATAATATCACAATATTAACCACAGAATAATGCGGATCTGACTGTCTATTCTTCTGATAGCAGGTGTTTAATCAAAGATCCCCGCTTTCTAGTCTTGCACAAGGACCAATCAGCATGGGTATGGGCGGGTTCATTTTCCATTGATGGGGATTTGATTGGCTGTTTACCTGTGGTCGCAGGATTAATAACGTTAACGTTAGTTCGGCCAGATAAACAATTAAAATATACTAATTAAAATGGTTGGACCTGTGAGATTTGTACTTTGTACTTTGTAGGCCTGCATTTTAAATGTAAGGAGGAGTAAAAAGTATGTTTTTTTTTCTCTGAAATGTAATGGAGTAAAAGTACAAAGTATACAAACCTAATAATACTCGAGTAAAGTACAAAATCCCCCAAAACAGTACTTAAGTATTGTAACGAAGTACAATTACTCAAGTACTTTACACCCCTGGTATATTCATACTTCACAATGTGTGCTGCTCCCTCCTCGTGCTTAACACTTTGATTGCCTAAGGCTAAATTCATGATATACCATAGGTTGCCAGCTCTATTTGTCTATGGAGAAGTTCCCCTTCTTTGCAGGGCTATAACTTTTTTAATTCTATTGCTAAATTGCCATTATTAGGGCCCATTCAATGTCCTATATGTATTGTTCAGGGTGTATGAACGTTAAACTTTTTCATTCACATATTCATACTAAAATATGATCTAAAGTATAAGTATGTTTTCATCTCTTTCTGCAGCTTTCTCCAGAACGTGATTTATAGCCCCAAATGCATTATATTGATGATCAAATACAGTTTGATAGCAATCGGCGCGATATAAAAAAATCCAACTGGACGGACTTCTGGAAGTTACTACACGTCATCTGATGTTGACCGGATGGGCGAGGGGGCGTTTATAATTCCGTGGGCAGCGTTATACCATTCATCTAATGTGGGTCAAATGTTCATCATAGCAGTTAGTGTCGAACACGGAAATATTACACGCTAAAACTCACCCCAGTCTCCGCGGGCCGTTGGGCGATCAGCGTGGGGTAGACAGTTTTCCATTATGGGATGTAAAAATATCCGGTCCATTTCCAGCTTGTATAATAGTATATACGTCCAAATCATGTTGTTTATCGAGTTATTGGCAACGGATCGCTATGTATTGTGACGAGCTAGAGTGCCGGAACCTATACAGAGTGCCCGGAAGTATTATGGGTGAACAGCACATCGTCCAAGTAACTTCCTGTTTGGCGATTGCGCCGATCGGCCACCAGATGGCGCTCTTGAACCGCTAGAGGGTTCAGTGGGGCTTTTTGGTGGGTCTCAGGCCAGCGGATGGGAAATATGAATCCGATCACAGATTTTTGAAATATTGATATCAAAGACGAGTTACGGCGTCTTCGGCAACTTGAGCATGGCGGGGAAGGACGCCTAAACTCGTCTTCTGGCAGTTAAAGTGTTAACTCATTGACTGCCACGCTGTTTTCCCATCTGTACTCCCTGGCGCCAGTGTTTCAGACCATTTTGACGATGTTTGCAGAGACCCATCGTATATTCTAATATTATAGCTATGGAGACAATACTATGGCTCATTTGAAAGCCAATATTTATACTCCAACAGGGAACAAACCGTTTATTTCTACATACAGTACTTCCGTTCCTGTGCAATCCCAGGCTAAAAAGCGTCCCGTATCAATAAATTCCATGCTCATTTTCTAGAACGCGAGATATTGCGTGTTTTGTGCGCAGCATGCGCAGTTCGTGCTTGTTGCTCGTCTGACACCTATATATTTCCAGGTCAAAGGTAACATGACCATACATACAATTGTTCTATTCACAAAACCACCATGGGGGGGGCGCTACATAACAATAACACATTAGACTTCTGTAGAATGAGAGGATTCAATTCAAAATGAATATTTATTTTTCAACAGTTGTAACATGTAATGTGCAATTATAACCTTGATTGTGCAATATGTCCAATGTTTACAATACAGTGTACATTATAGTATATGTATACACTGTTATGTAGACATACTATGATGTCTACACTGCTATCGACTATGTACTATACTATAAAACTATATATACTGGCTCAGGTTAAATCAAATGAAACCTGTAGCTACATCAGGTACAAACAATGGAGCGCCACTTAGTGACCAAACATGGCACTGCAACTAAATAACAACACTAGACTGTTTGGAATGTAGCTCCAAAGTACCTGACTGGGAGGACCCAGGTTGTGAACATAAATGGTGTCGCATCTTCATATAATGAAATAAAACGTGGGGTGCCGCAAGGCAGCATCCTCGCTCCATTGCTCTTGCAGACTACTGTATGCTGATGACTCAGCACTTCTGGTGTCTGGAGACGACACAGTAGAAATTCAAGCCGGTCTCAGTAGGGAGCTGAAAAGCCTCCACAAATGGTTAGTTGACAACAGATTATCGATTCACCTTGGAAAAACTGAAAACAGCTGGGGGAAAAAAACTGAAAACTGAAAAAAGCTCAAAACATAAATTAAAGGAATGCTCCCGACTTGAGATCAGCTGTAATGGCTTCAGTGTCGAGTCTAGAGACTGTGTTAAATACCTAGGTGCAGACATCGACCAAACACACTCAGGGAAAACAATGGCCCTGAAGGTGATCAAAAAAGATAAGACAAGGGTGACATTTTTGCACCGAAAAAAGAGGTTCTTATTAAATTGTAATTATCTCAGGGTTACCAGGATCACACACAAGGTCCGGGGGACTGTTTAGTATCATAATAACGAGTATACTCGTTTTTGGCAGTCAATGGGAGCTACGGCCACGCTTCTTCCATCATTGACTTTCTTTCATTTAAGATAAGATAATATAACATACCGGTAGACCTTTATTTATCCCTGTTGGGAAATGAGGGTGTCATAGTAGCAACAGGAGGGGAGGAGAGGTACATGCAGGATAATAGGAATACAATACAAATGTAATATAAGAATAAAGAATAGGATATAAACTATATAAGAAAAAAATCTATATAAAAATATCTCATCTGCAATTGGATCTGTGTGTGTGAACAGGTGAGACATATATATACTATGTACAGCCCACCCTTAATATACTGACTATCTTAAGTCTACCCTAGGTACAATACAAATATAAATAGCCAACTCAAGTATACCCTCTACAAATATACATTACTCTTAAATCCTAGTCTAGCCTGGTATACATAAACAGATTATCAGTCAATATAAATGTACATATACGAATATGATTGAAGGTGTGAATAATATGAATGAGTGATATGTGAGTCCTTTGTATCCTCAATTAATTATACACCCTACAACCAAGCTTTGAAAATAGTACAAAACCCAAGAGACTGCATCATTGTTAGGATATTGAAACATTCAAATTTGATGAGCTCTGACATGTGTTCAACAACATATGAACTGGTGGTTGAAAGGTGTCGCCCTGTCCCTTGCTCTGAACAACTCGGCTCATTCACATGTGTTTGCAACAGGTGTAGCTGGTAAACAACAACAACAACAACAACAACAGGTCTAGCTGGTAAAAAATAAATAAAAAATTGGTGCAGCTGATAAAAAACAACAACAGCAGGTGCAGCTGGTAAAAAACAACAACAACAGGTGTAGCTGGTATAAAGGAAAAAAAGTGCCCAGCTGCGCCCAACCTGCTTCTGTGTCTTCCCATAAGGGCTGGGTGATTAATCGAGTTTCAATATCAATTACGATTTAGGCTTCTCACTATCATGAAAACAAGATAATCGAGATCAAACTATTATTGTGCCGCATGCCGTGTTGCTCTCATGTCGTCTTGTGTTGTAAATGCAGTGTTTAATAATCATGATTTCAATATCAATACAAAATTATCGTGACTATGATTTATTCCATAATCGAGCAGCCCTACTTGCCACGTATCGTGCTCCGTGAAGCGTTGGCGTTAGCCACAATGGAGGCCCCTCTCTGTACTCATGTGTCTGTGTCTGTCGCTAGGTGGAGAGCTACGTGGAGCACATCCGCGGGCTGCTGGAGGAGCGAGAGTCTCTGACGGCAGAGTACGAGAGGGACAACGAGCAGCTGCGGATGGAGCTCCAGCAGACCAGACTCCAGCAAGGTAAACTAGACAACGGCAGCATTATGTTACAGCCCAGTCTGCTCTCCTGCATGGCCCCTAAGTAGGATGTTTTTGGACATACACCGTGCACACCGTGCTCATAAAAGTTTCAGACACTAAAGATGTCTTTGTTATACAGCCATTGCACACCGTTGGTGTCGGGTGCTATTCTAAGATAACAAATAGTTTGGAATGAGGACCATGTAGACTCAAACACATAAAAAGGTTAGTGAAATACGCATGTTTTTCTTTAATGGTTTGACTTCAATGAGGACCATTTAAACTCAACCATTACCTATTTATCTCACAAAATGTTTATGTGGTTGAGTTGAGTCCACATCATCCTCATTCCAAACCATTGGAGATCTTACAAATAGCACCTTTAGTACTAGTACTACTATTAATGCTGTAATTCTTGTAATACTACAGTTCAACTGCATGTCATTCTTTTTTTTATAAATCTTTTTATTTAACCTTTATTTGACCAGGCAGGTCAATTTAGAACAACTTCTTATTTACAATGATGGCCTGGTGAGAGGACAAAAGGGCCCCTCGAAGGGTAACAGCGAAAAAGGGAAACAAATATGTAAATACATCACTAGAATAGAAAAAAATTATAAATAAATATACCAAAAAGAACAATCCAGATAACACTATTGGACACAAAGTATACATACATCACAGAGGTAAGGGAAATAATTAAAACATGCATAAAACAACCAAATAAAATTACAAGGTATCTATGACATGAAGCAAAACAGACAATTTACATGCCGGTTAAAAGGCTGGGTGACGGTTGCAGGTGTGTGTAAACAACTCTGCGATAGAGTCCTTAAAAGTAGTGAGGGGTATCAATTGTCTTATGTATTGCCTATTCACAGGTTGCTCTTTGTCAGTAGTATTGAGGTATAAAGACAGCTTGACAATTATGCCTTGTCTCCATTAGCTATGTCCAGACTGGCTGGGGCTAGCCACGGTCTAGCATGGTATGGTTTAGTTGGGGTTGTGTCTCCATTGCGTTTCTTGTAAACTCTCCGGTGGCTAGGCCTGTGCTACACAAGCTAAATTATGATGATACAACAGTCCCAGCCGGCTTTGGCCATTTCTGGTCAGGTTGTGAAAGGTGACTGTCTCAGCCAGGGTCCTACCAGTTCTGGCCAGGTTGTGAAAGGTGACTGTCTCAGCCAGGGTCCAGCCAGTTCTGGCCAGGTTGTGAAAGGTGACTGTCTCAGTCAGGGTCCAGCCAGTTCTGGCCAGGTTCTAAAGACAATGGGGACGCTCACTGTGTGCCAGACCGACACACATGATGGCTAAACCCTGGCTAATGGAGACAAGGCATTAGACAAAGTTGTACCCACTAAATAATATAATAATAATATAATAATGCAGGACCTGTCGCAGAGGTCTTTATTCGGCATGCAACGACACTCAATGTTTTAGTGGCACACACAGTGGTTAGTTTTTAACACACACACACCGGAACACACACGCACGTCGTCCTTCCCCCCAAGGGAAGCCGGGAGCAGACGAGGGCTGTGGCGTGAGCCACGCCCGGGGACCATCCAAGTGCTCCTGCCCGTCTTCGCCACGGATGTGACAGCGTTAGCGATCTGTTGTTGTGCATGTTTTTCCATTGGGTTTCTCTTACCGGGGGGGGGGGGGGGGCACATGGCACAGCCCTGCGAAGCCTGCACAGTAAACTAACTTGATCGTTAATCTAGCTGTATCTTTACGCTTATGAAAACATTAAATAATATGTATAGGCTATAGGCCATCGTTTTGCATTAATAGCCTATATTCTCAAATGGCATTTAATGGCTATCCTCTGTGGTCTATCTCCTCGCTGACGGACCAGTATACCTTATATCATATCATATTCCTATATGTCTCCCAGGAATCGTGGGGCTCTGGGGAATAAAGGTTGGGAAGACCCTGCTATTATAGCCTATCCTTGTTTATAATGTTATAGGCTATTTCATTTACAGTTTACTCTATCAGCCTACCCAGCATGTAATACGTTATTTGTTAGAACTCAACTCGTTATTATTTTGCGCATAGATTGCAGAAATACGGGAACGTTTTGATTTATATTTAAAAGGCTTTGACATTATAAAACGAAATAAGTGGAATTTCGAAGTTATATAAGCAGAATACAAGTCATATCATCCACACGATATATGCTACCTGTATATCCAGAGCATGTATGCTTTTCATTCATTTAAGACACATTTATTGCAAGGGTTTTGTAATACACATAAATTCAACAAATAACCTCTGTTCTCGTTGCAATGCGTTTTTAATTCTTTCTTATACAGTAGGAAGGGGGAAGAACACTATATTCGAAATTCCACTTATTTCTTTTAACAATGGCAAAGCCTTTTAAATATAATCAAAACGTTCCCGTATTGAAACATTGAAAATTGTCCTATTCAATCAGTTATAAAATGTACTCTCAGTCTCATCATCAACCAATTGTATCTGTATTTGATTGAGCTGAATGTGAATGGAACCTCTCCCTGTGCTCCAGAGAACCAGAGAAAGGAGATGTTGGAGATGCTGGCCCAGGAGGGGCTGGGGGAGATGGGTCTGACCAGCCCCAGTGAACAGGTGGCCTACCTGCTGGTGGAGAGAGCCACTTTGCTGGAGAGGCTGGAGGCCATTGAGAGGAGGCTGGACACCCAGAGCATCACTGGTAACCTCAGGGAGGTCCACCTCCAGGTAACGCCACTGACTGACCTACCGGCTTATGGTCTCATTCACATTTAATCAAGACAATTTGGGGGGAAAAACAGTTCCCCTTCTTTTGAATGGAGGTCGTTTCTTCTCTTGAATGGAGGTAGTTGCTTCTTCTGAATGGTGGTAGTTGTTTCTTTTGAATGGGAGTAGTTGCTTCTTTTGAATGGAGGTGGTTGCTTCTTTTGAATGGAGGTAGTTTCTTCTTTTGAATGGGGGTAGTTGTTTCTTTTGAATGGGAGTAGTTGCTTCTTTTGAATGGAGGTGGTTGCTTCTTTTGAATGGGGGTAGTTGTTTCTTTTGAATGGAGGTGGTTGCTTCTTTTGAATGAGGGTAGTTGCTTCTTCTGAATGGTGGTAGTTGTGTTGGGCTCCAGCAGGTGTTACTGCATGGGGTTGCCAGAAAAAAACAGAGCGGTGTTTCGCGAGTCACAGGTCACTACATGGCGGTGGCCAATCGATCACAGCGGAAGACGAGGGATTGGGGGGGTTAATAAAGCTCACAGCATGATGTCACACAAATGGCCCATCCACACCAACCATTTACCAACCAGTGGCGAGGCGCCACACATTGCTGGGAGAGAGAGGGACGAGGGAGTTCCTGTGGATTCCTCACATGATGCTTGATTTAAAATCTGAGTGGAGATTGAAGGCATACATACGTAACCGTGTTTCTCTAGAATGTTTCACAGCAGTCGGTGTGAGATCCAGTTTTGATCCCTGTCATATTTCCATTTCCAATACAGTTTATTTACATTTACACTTATTCAGAGTGATTTACAACAAGTGCAACAGTAGGGTAGATCTCTTCCACCACTACTTATTTAGATACTAATATCATGGTGGTATATGGCCTTATTGTCCCATAACTATTCAGTATTTGTTTTGTTTTTGGAGTGAGCAATGAGGCCAGATGATGAATAACCAGTACATTTAATTATTAGGTGAGATCTGGAGAGATGGACCTTTTCTGTCCTTTTTAACAGGATGAGCTGGAGCATACCCGCCACACCATGGAGGATGGGCTTCGACAGCAGAGAGAGAGCATGCAGAATACCAGAGATAACATGACCAAGGTGAGAGGAGTTAACATGACCAAGGTGAGAGTTAACATGACCAAGGTGAGAGTTAACATGACCAAGGTCAGAGGAGTTAACATGACCAAGGTGAGAGTTAATATGACCAAGGTCAGAGGAGTTAACATGACCAAGGTGAGAGTTAACATGACCAAGGTGAGAGGAGTTAACATGACCAAGGTGAGAGTTAACATGACCAAGGTGAGAGTTAATATGACCAAGGTGAGCGGAGTTAACATGACCAAGGTGAGAGGAGTTAACATGACCAAGGTGAGAGTTAATATGACTAAGGTGAGGAGTTAACATGACCAAGGTGAGAGGAGTTAACATGACCAAGGTGAGAGGAGTTAACGTGACCAAGGTGAGGAGTTAACATGACCAAGTTGAGAGGAGTTAACGTGACCAAGGTGAGAGGAGTTAACATGACCAAGGTGAGGAGTTAACATGACCAAGTTGAGGAGTTAACATGACCAAGTTGAGAGGAGTTAACATGACCAAGGTGAGAGGAGTTAACGTGACCAAGGTGAGAGGAGTTAACATGACCAAGGTGAGAGGAGTTAACATGACCAAGGTGAGAGGAGTTAACATGACCAAGGTGAGAGGAGTTAACATGACCAAGGTGAGAGTTAATATGACCAAGGTGAGAGGAGTTAATATGACCAAGGTGAGAGGAGTTAATATGACCAAGGTGAGAGGAGTTAACATGACTAAGGTGAGAGGAGTTAACATGACCATGGTGAGAGTTAACATGACCAAGGTGAGAGGAGTTAACATGACCAAGGTGAGAGGAGTTAACATGACTAAGGTGAGGAGTTAACATGACCAAGGTGAGAGGAGTTAACGTGACCAAGGTGAGAGGAGTTAACATGACTAAGGTGAGGAGTTAACATGACCAAGGTGAGAGGAGTTAACATGACCAAGGTGAGAGGAGTTAACATGACCAAGGTGAGAGGAGTTAACGTGACCAAGGTGAGAGGAGTTAACATGACCAAGGTGAGAGGAGTTAACATGACCAAGGTGAGAGGAGTTAACGTGACCAAGGTGAGGAGTTAACATGACCAAGGTGAGAGGAGTTAACATGACCATGGTGAGAGTTAACATGACCAAGGTGAGAGGAGTTAACATGACCAAGGTGAGAGGAGTTAACATGACCATGGTGAGAGTTAACATGACCAAGGTGAGAGGAGTTAACATGACCAAGGTGAGAGGAGTTAACATGACTAAGGTGAGGAGTTAACATGACCAAGGTGAGGAGTTAACATGACCAAGGTGAGGAGTTAACATGACCAAGGTGAGGAGTTAACATGACCAAGGTGAGGAGTTAACATGACCAAGGTGAGGAGTTAACATGACCATGGTGAGAGTTAACATGACCAAGGTTAGAGGAGTTAACATGACCAAGGTGAGAGGAGTTAACATGACCAAGGTGAGAGGAGTTAATATGACCAAGGTGAGGAGTTAACATGACCAAGGTGAGGAGTTAACATGACCATGGTGAGAGTTAACATGACCAAGGTGAGAGGAGTTAACATGACCAAGGTGAGGAGTTAACATGACCAAGGTGAGGAGTTAACATGACCATGGTGAGAGTTAACATGACCAAGGTGAGAGGAGTTAACATGACCAAGGTGAGAGGAGTTAACATGACCAAGGTGAGATGAGTTAACATGACCAAGGTGAGGAGTTAACATGACCAAGGTGAGGAGTTAACATGACCATGGTGAGAGTTAACATGATCAAGGTGAGAGGAGTTAACATGACCAAGGTGAGAGGCGTTAACATGACCAAGGTGAGAGGAGTTAACATGACCAAGGTGAGGAGTTAACATGACCAAGGTGAGAGGCGTTAACATGACCAAGTTGAGAGGAGTTAACATGACCAAGGTGAGAGGAGTTAACATGACCAAGGTGAGAGGAGTTAACATGACCAAGGAGTTAACATGACCAAGGTGAGGAGTTAACATGACCAAGGTGAGAGTTAACATGACCAAGGTGAAGAGTTAACATGACCAAGGTGAGAGGAGTTAACATGACCAAGGTGAGAGTTAACCTGACCAAGGTGAGAGGAGTTAACATGACCAAGGTGAGAGTTAACCTGACCAAGGTGAGAGGAGTTAACATGACCAAGGTGAGAGGAGTTAACATGACCAAGGTGAGAGGAGTTAACATGATCAAGGTGAGATAGGGGTGTAACGGTACGTGTATTCGTCCCGCAAATTTACGGTACGGCCATCACGGTGCGGTACGCGCGTCATGCGACGAATACGCCTCAGCGCAAACTAGGGCTGCAACGATTAGTCGACATAATCGACGACGTCGATCATAAAAACTCGTCGATGCCGAATTTTTGCGTCGATGCGTTGTATTAAAAAAAAGAAAAAGATTTTAAATAAAAAAATTGCACTACCTATCTTTGTGAAAGTGGCTTCTCAGCTCTGGTCCAGCTGAAGACAAAGCAGAGGAACAGATTGGACATTGAGCATGACCTCAGAGTTGCTTTGTCTACCATCACCCCAGACTTTGAGACTCTTGTCAGGAGCAAACAACATCCCCAGTTATCCCATTAGTTCCCTGGGATGTTAAGCTAAGAAGTCTGCTAAGAAGGATATATTATTTATTATTATTATAATTATTTTATTTCATTGTGTTTTTAGCCCTAGTTGCACTTTTGTTGCAACCCCAGTTATCCCATTAGTTCCCCCAAACTTACTGTCAGTCTGTTATGTTAAGCTAGGAAGTCTGCTAAGAGCCCGGAAAAGGAGCCACGCCCACAGGAAGCAGAGGTGGAGGGTGTGACAGAAATAATCGTTAGATTAGTCGACTAATCGAAAAAATAATCGACAGATTAGTCGACTACCAAAATAATCGTTAGTTGCAGCCCTAGCACAAACACACCAGTCGCACATGCGAGAACAGCGCGCGGCACACCGTCACAGTCGGGATACAGACTGTGACGAGCGAGAGAGACAGAGAGGGAGAGAGAGGGACACGGAGCACCCCACACACGCAGTCGGGAGCGCGCGCAAAACGCTCCGCATCCCTCCCTCTCCGACTTCAGAGCGGGCGAAGGTGCACGAGAAAGGCACATTTACATTGGAACAGCTGCAGGGTCGTTTTCTTGTTCGCTTAATAACGTTAACCAAATGAAACCAATGGAAAGACACACACAAGCGTCACCAACACACACACACACGCGCCAACAAACACATCAACATTCTCCCCACAATCAAAAAAAAAATAAAAACTTTTCCGGACAGATCATCTGAGCTCCATTGTGTTTAAATCCAAATAATCCTCTGCCATTGTTGTAAGTAACATGTCATCTGTTCTCTAGTATCAGTCTCGTCGTGAAGTTAATTCTCTCTGGAAGTGAAACTTAAGGATGCGCAAGGATAAGTTGTTAAAGGGGCAGTAGGCAAGTGAATGCCTGAACACAGAATGACACCAGTATCACTGACTACCACGGCAAGCCTATAGAAAATTATTCTATTTAATAATTATTATTATTATTATCATAAATATAATATATAAAAAAAAAAAAAAAAATTATATAATTATTATAAATATATTTTTTCTGTTGTACCGAACTCGTACCGAACCGTGACCCCAATACCGAGGTACGTACCGAACCGTGGCTTCTGTGTACCGTTACACCCCTAGAGAGTTAACATGACCAAGGTGAGAGTTTGTAAAGGAAAGGGAAAATTTGTTGATTCCTGCTGAGACTCATAGGTGCAACAATTTACCTATCTCAAACCCCTCCCTCTTTTCTTGATCCTCCAATCACAACTGTTGCTTCCCTCGGACAAACTAATTTGCAAAATAATGATTGGCACACAATCCACCAGTCTTTATTGTCTTTAGGAACTACCTCCTCCGACATCAGTGTTCTGACACCACTCTGAAAGAGGTTTTACTTGACAAAGGAACGGAAAGCAGTCTGATGTGACATGTGCTTGAAGATGAAGTAAAATAAAGTAAAATAATGGTTGAAACTGAAAGGTGTTGTTGTGGAACTTGTTATACAGACTTACACTATCATGAGTGTCTAGAGGGGAATGTTATTTTCACATCTTGTGGTATTTCGCTGAGGCCTACTGTAGTAAAGTTCATCTTGAAAGTTTGCTGGGCATAGCAACAGTAACTAAGGGAGGCGGGACTTGCACAAATTTTGCTAGCAGGCAGTTGTTTGACAGTTGTGTGAATCCACATCCACTGGTCTCTCTCCTCAGCAGGGTCCAACTCAGAGTCCATGGAGAAAGCTGTTTGGGCTGCGCAGGTCTGCTCAGAACAACACTAGTGCCCCTGTAGGTTCCCCACGGTACTACAGCTAGAAACCACCAACTAACCCCAGATTTGGAATAATGTCACTGTCTTCTTTCAGAGCTACACGAGTTTCCTTTGATGTTAGCTTGACCACTGTGGTGTTTTTCTTTCTGTGTTTCTCAAGCCAGCAGTCTCACTAACACGTCTAGGAATGTGCTACTGTCAAACAAACTGCAAACCGAGGAGCTGTGTATGCATGTTTCTGGCAGCAGCATGCTTGTCACTCCACAGTGGTTCTCTCAGGTGTGTCCTAATACTGCCATGTGGGAATATGGTGTCTTGTCCTTTTATTGCCCCTCCCTCTTTTGCTCCCTCTCCCCCTTTCCCTCTCAGGCCCAAAATGATGGCAAATCGAAGTAGTGGTAAATGACAGATTTCAGTCACGCATGTTCCCTGCAACAGCATGTTACCTGATCTGTGTCACTCAACACCAGTCTCTTCTACTGCTGTTACTGTTAAACCCAGTGAACTGACTCTTGTCTCTTCAGGTCCACAGTGAGAAGATCACCAGGGAGCGAGGGGAGCGCCAGCAGCTGGAGCAGGACCTGGAGGAGGCGTCCAGGAGGCTGTCCATGGCCCACCAGGACATCCGGAGACTCACCAGTGAGCTGGACGCTGCCAGGAAGAACCACCAAGGATTCAGCGGTATGTTCCAGAACACTGTACTGACCCGGAAACTGGGCACAGAATTGAAAATGTAATGGTAATGTGCAAGTGCATACAATGCTTTATAAACTGAACAACCTTTCATGCTGGAAACACCCATCATCATCTGATTGCTTGGCATTAAACCTTTGTTCTCTTGTGTTGCTTTGATACATTGTAGTCCATGGCTAATCCACTCTCTGGTCACTCTTTTGCCAGCTTCATAATAATAATAATAATGACTGCATTTATATAGCGCTTTTCTAGACACTCAAAGCGCTTTACAATGTAGGGTGGAAATTGCCTCCTTCACCACCACTGGTAGCACCCAACCTTGGGCTACGCAGGCTCAATGGCTACCATACACTGGCACCCGGCACACATCACACTACACAATGGCTGAACGGCTCGGGAGACAGGGATTGATATCAGCCAATTAAGGGGAAGGGATGATTAGGTGGCCTTGATGTCAGAGACCTGATTGGGAATTTGGCCAGGAACGTTGGGGAGCCCCCTACTCTTTACGATAGGCCTCCTGGGTTCTTTAATGACCGAATTCAGGGGAATTGTTACTGACAAGTCCAGAGGACAGAGTGCCCCCTGCTGGACAACAACACCACTTTCCGACAGCAGCCTTGACCGGGGCTCGAACAGGTGATCTTCCGATCATGAGTCCGGAGCTCTACTCATGTAGCCACGCTGCCGAATAAGACTGGACAAGGTGAACTTTTTTTAACAAAATACAGAGAACGGACCCACAAACTCGCAATATCAATTATTGCCCTGAGAACACAATCTTAACTCTGGCTTGTGCCATGACCACACAAAGGTGAGACACCCACCTTAGGCCCTGTCCACACATATACAGATATTTCTGAAAACATAGTATTTTCTCTGCATTTTGGCCTCCTGTCCACGCGAAAACAGCAGAAAGAAGAGTTTTAGGTCACTGAAAACTGAGCTGTTCAAAAATGCCGTCCAGGGTGAAAAAAAACAAAAAAACCTCAGTCTTGCCTGTATACGTGTGGACGGGTGAAATGGAGCTAGAACTGAGCTTTTGGAAAATGCTAACATCATGACCAGTGCTGTCCACACATATCCTTTGCAATCAGGACCATTGAGAGCTCCCTGCAACCTGCCATCAGGTCAGTTCATTGTGTATTTTTGCGTTGAGACCATCAGACCATAACAAAACATGTATACAAAGCACAATACCAAGAGACGAGAGGGTATAGAGGTCGCTGTTTGACGGCATTACAGATTCTATTTTTATGTCCACAGTGCTGCTGTCCCTAGTCTCCCCTCTTAGACTGCTGCTGAGGATATATTCTTCCCTAGTCTCCCCTCTTACACTGCTGCTCAGGATATGTTCTTCCCTAGTCTCCCCTCTTAAACTGCTGCTCAGGTTATGTTCTTCCCTAGTCTCCCCTCTTAGACTGCTGCTCAGGTTATGTTCTTCCCTAGTCTCCCCTCTTAGACTGCTGCTCAGGTTATGTTCTTCCCTAGTCTCCCCTCTTAGACTGCTGCTCATGATATGTTCTTCACTAGTCTCCCCTCTTAGACTGCTGCTGAGGATATGTTCTTCCCTAGTCTCCCCTCTTAGACTGCTGCTCGGGATATGTTCTTCCCTAGTCTCCCCTCTTAGACTGCTGCTCAGGTTATGTTCTTCCCTAGTCTCCCCTCTTAGACTGCTGCTCATGATATGTTCTTCCCTAGTCTCCCCTCTTAGACTGCTGCTCAGGATATGTTCTTCCCTAGTCTCCCCTCTTAGACTGCTGCTCAGGATATGTTCTTCCCTAGTCTCCCCTCTTACACTGCTGCTCAGGATATGTTCTTCCCTAGTCTCCCCTCTTAGACTGCTGCTCAGGTTATGTTCTTCCCTAGTCTCCCCTCTTAGACTGCTGCTCAGGTTATGTTCTTCCCTAGTCTCCCCTCTTACACTGCTGCTCAGGATATGTTCTTCCCTAGTCTCCCCTCTTAGACTGCTGCTCAGGATATGTTCTTCCCTAGTCTCCCCTCTTAGACTGCTGCTCAGGATATGTTCTTCCCTAGTCTCCCCTCTTACACTGCTGCTCAGGATATGTTCTTCCCTAGTCTCCCCTCTTAGACTGCTGCTCAGGTTATGTTCTTCCCTAGTCTCCCCTCTTAGACTGCTGCTCAGGTTATGTTCTTCCCTAGTCTCCCCTCTTAGACTGCTGCTCAAGATATGTTCTTCCCTAGTCTCCCCTCTTAGACTGCTGCTCAGGTTATGTTCTTCCCTAGTCTCCCCTCTTAGACTGCTGCTCAAGATATGTTCTTCCCTAGTCTCCCCTCTTAGACTGCTGCTCAGGTTATGTTCTTCCCTAGTCTCCCCTCTTAGACTGCTGCTCAGGATATGTTCTTCCCTAGTCTCCCCTCTTAGACTGCTGCTCAGGATATGTTCTTCCCTAGTCTCCCCTCTTAGACTGCTGCTCAGGTTATGTTCTTCCCTAGTCTCCCCTCTTAGACTGCTGCTCAGGATATGTTCTTCCCTAGTCTCCCCTCTTAGACTGCTGCTGAGGATATGTTCTTCCCTAGTCTCCCCTCTTAGACTGCTGCTGAGGATATGTTCTTCCCTAGTCTCCCCTCTTAGACTGCTGCTCAGGATATGTTCTTCCCTAGTCTCCCCTCTTAGACTGCTGCTCAAGATATGTTCTTCCCTAGTCTCCCCTCTTAGACTGCTGCTCAGGTTATGTTCTTCCCTAGTCTCCCCTCTTAGACTGCTGCTCAGGATATGTTCTTCCCTAGTCTCCCCTCTTAGACTGCTGCTCAGGATATGTTCTTCCCTAGTCTCCCCTCTTAGACTGCTGCTCAGGTTATGTTCTTCCCTAGTCTCCCCTCTTAGACTGCTGCTCAGGATATGTTCTTCCCTAGTCTCCCCTCTTAGACTGCTGCTCAGGATATGTTCTTCCCTAGTCTCCCCTCTTAGACTGCTGCTCAGGATATGTTCTTCCCTAGTCTCCCCTCTTAGACTGCTGCTGAGGATATGTTCTTCCCTAGTCTCCCCTCTTAGACTGCTGCTGAGGATATGTTATTCTCTGTGTGTTTGAACTAATAATGATCACAAACCCAAATTCAGAGTTTTATTTAAAACAATCTACACTCGTTTCCTTTACACAAAGCAGATTCACTATGAATGCCTGCTCATTTTGTGGCAATCATGCTCCATAATGCTTTTAATTCTGAAGAAATTATATTCTTATTATTTAGAGCTGTCTCTATATAGAACAGAGGAGATGTACTGTAAATAGTGAGAGGTCTGCAGGAGCCACAGTGAGAGATGTAAAGAGTAACTATCCAGCATCTGCTCCCTGACCGAAGGCCTTTATTTATACTCAAGATTGAGCAGGGTTCAGGACTGGCCATAGCACAGAATCAGCCCTCCTTAAAGTGTCAAATGACCTACTCCTCGCCGCTGACAACCGTGACTGCTCTATTTTAATGCTGCTTGACCTCAGTGCAGCTTTCGACACTGTTGATCACACCATTTTATTAGATCGTCTCCAACATGGGGTTGGTGTCAGTGACACTGCACTAGCATGGTTCTCCTCCTATCTCACAAATAGAAGTTTTGCTGTCAACATCGCCAACTGCTCCTCCCCCTCAACCTCCCTCTCCTGTGGGGTCCCACAAGGGTCCATCCTTGGCCCGATCCTGTTCTCCCTTTACATGCTACCCCTTGGTCCAATCATTCAGAAGCACAACATCTCTTTTCACTGTTATGCTGACGACACACAGCTTTATGTTTCCCTGAAACCCAACAACCAGTCTCTACTTAACAGTCTCATATCCTGCCTGGATGATGTTAAATGTTGGATGGCACAAAACTCTCTACAACTAAATCAAAACAAATCCGAAATAATCCTCTTCGGTCCCCCAGACGCTGTCACCACCCTTACCAACAGCCTTGGCAACCTGTCCTCCCTGGTCAAGCCGTATGTCAAGAACCTAGGTGTCATTTTTGATCCACAATTTAAATTTGACAGACAAGTGAACTCAGTGGTAAAGGCATGTTTTTTCCAACTACGCACCATTGCCAAACTCAAAGCCCTTCTCTCCCCTGCAGACCCTCAGAGAGTCATCCACGCCTTCATTTCATCTAGATTAGACTACTGCAACTCCCTCTATATAGGCATTAACCAGTCTTCCCTGTCCCGCTTACAACTGGTACAAAACGCTGCTGCCAGACTGTTGACCGGAACCCGCAAGAGAGACCACATCACCCCTGTCCTTGCCTCCCTTCATTGTCTCCCAGTACGCTACAGGATAGATTTTAAGGTTCTCCTATTTGTTTTTAAAGCCCTTAATGGTCACACCCCCTCCTACATCTCAGACCTCCTATCCCCCTATTCCAACACCAGGTCCCTCAGGTCAGCCGATCAGAGGCTCCTGACAGTCCGGAGGTCTAACCTCAAGCTCAGGGGGGGCCGTGCCTTTGCTATCGCAGCCCCTGAACTGTGGAACAGCATCCCCACCTCCATTAGGCTCGCCCCCTCGATAGATGCCTTCAAATCGATGCTCAAAACCCACTTCTACCTACTAGCCTTTCCCGTTCACTGACTCAAGCCCTGTTTTTCTATGTGTTTGCCTGTGTGCCCTCCCATAAAACGTGTGATGCAGAGTGTGATTGTTGTCTATATGTATCTTGTGTATCTACCCTCTGTACAGCACTTTGGTTGACACGCGTCATGTGAAATGTGCTATATAAATAAATCTGATTGATTGATTGATGCAAAAAACAGATAATCTTTTAAATCGCAACCAACGGGACACGGCCCACACACACACAGACACATGCTGCGATCGCAGGGAAAAATTATCTGATACAAAGAAAATGGTCTCTAGCAATTCCCCCGTCCTTCATATGAGTCTCTACAAACTGCTAACAAACATCTTCCTTCTGTACAGAGGGAGCTGCAATGACATGTTTGTGACAATCTCATCAAACCATTTTACTAACCTACTATGCTACTATGTCTATACCTATACTACTACCCACAATGCTGATATGTCTATACTACTATCTACTAGGGGTGTAACGATGCGACCTCACAACGATTAAATTCGATTACGATTCTTCAGCCAACGATTCAATGCATCATGAAATCTCTTCATTTGACCACGATTCAATTCAATTCGATTAGATACATGTGACTCGACGTGACCAAACCCGATTTGATCCGGTGAGAAACAAGTGCCAGAAAAGGAACAATTGTCTTGCTCTTCAGAAAATCGAAAAAATCGAAATCTGTTTTTTTTTTTACATCTTTGAAATGTCAATAATGTGTTTCCTTATTTGCCCTTATTTGCAAACTTAAATACAACTTGTAAATGAGGTAATTATTGTTATATAGTTCGACAGTATTGTCTCTCAATACTGTGGAAAAACTACAGGCGAGGGTATTTACGGTGTGGGTCTGTCAGCTTAACAGGTACTTAAGAGGTGTTGAAACACACACAGCCAAACGCTCTCCTTTCTTAGCAGGGAGAAGAACAATGTTTATACACTTTATCTTAATGTTATAAGTTATAGCAACGCAACAAACGCAGTGTCCTGTCCATATAAAAAAAGATTAAAAAAACGCGAGTCCGCGCGGGTGTATTGTCATTAAATTAAACAACATTAAAACACATTTAGAATGTCACGAATTTGATGAGCGAACGAATTTCATTCGAGTGAATTTATTGCAAAAAAAAAAAAAAGCCTAAGAACAGTTTAATAAGCCAATCATATGGCGAATCGACATGGGTTTAATGCGTACACCCCCCTCCCCCCCAGTATCCACCCCCCTCCCCCCCTGTAGAGGACGACTGGACGAGACGTGCGGTGACCGGAAGCCTGCTCTTCGTCAGCGCGTCGTAGCCGCCCCCCTCCACCACCAGGAGTCTGATTTTATAGGCTACATAAAAGCCTAATAACAGTTTAATAAGCCAATCATATGGCGAATCGACATGGGTTTAATGCGTACACCCCCCTCCCCCCCAGTATCCACCCCCCTCCCCCCCTGTAGAGGACGAGACGTGCGGTGACCGGAAGCCCGCTCTTCGTCAGCGCGTCGTAGCCGCACCCCTCCACCACCAGGAGTCTGATTCCCAAATCAGCCAATGCCCGCAGTGCAACACTCCAATTCAGCCATTGGGTGGGACGGTCACGTGACCCAAATCAAATCAGCCAATGGAAGCGAGGGTCCTCAGCAAATCAGCCAATGGAAGCGAGGGTCCTCAACCCGCCGGGTCCTCAGCCCGCCGGGTCCTCAGCCCGCTGGGTTCTGAATTGCTGCAGCTGCATACTATTGGCTGTTTCCTCTCTCTCAGTGCTCCACTGTCCGGCTGGCTGCTCTGCCTGTCTGTCTGGCTACTCTGATCCAATCACATTCAGCGTTTCTCCCCCCCCACCCACAGTCTGCGAATCAGAGCAGAGTAGGGCGGGTTTTCACGGAATGGAAACAGTCTCTTTGCTTGTGAAGAGTGGCAGAAACGCAGCTACGAAACAAAACAGTTATTTTGATGCAGCCTTTCCTTGCTGGTGTTTGTGAGGTTTAGTGAGTTAACAGAAGGTTAACCTTTCACTACCACACTACAGAAGGTTAACCCTTTCACTGCCACACTACAGAAGGTTAACCCTTTCACTGCCACACTACAGAAGGTTAACCTTTCACTACCACACTACAGAAGGTTAACCCTTTCACTGCCACACTACAGAAGGTTAACTTGATTGATTGATTGAAAACTTTATTAACAGATTGCAGAATGGGTGGTACAATACAGTACAGCTCAATACACACAATTGTTAAGGGGATGCAGACCAGAGAAAGACTTTCATCTTGTTTACATCAGGATCCCCCATTTTCAATTCATCGTAGAAAATAATGTTATGAATGCCCGAAAACATTTGTGATGTCACAGTATGATGTCATAATCAAACATTCTAGAACATTTGTGTATCTATTCAACAATTCTCTCACAGCTACATAAGGTTAACCCTTTCACTGCCACACTACAGAAGGTTAACCTTTAAATCTAAACATCTAAATGCTTATTGATGTAGCCTTTCCTTCAGCCAATACCTTGACCCCCAACATTACATGGCTTATGTGAGGCTTCCAACAAACCTTTCACTACCACACTACAGACGGTTAACCCTTTCACTACCACACTACAGAAGGTTAACCTTTCCTTATAATACATTTACATTTAGTCATTTAGCTTTTAGACTTACAAGGCAAATACTTCAACTGCCACAACAACTTGCCACAAGACAGAGTCATTGCCATAACAAAAGAGCCTGATGCAAGGTGTTAATGTCCCCAGAGAGAGGGGGGCCATGGAATACAATGCATTCTGGGTAGGGTTGTAGTTGATTAAATCACAGGTGTGAACCTCTCCACAAGTTCGAAGACCATTCATCTCTGAATGCGTTTACTGATATCTCCATGATTCATAGGATGTAGCTTGAAAAATATCCCACCAAAATGTTCAAGTGATGGCTTATTTTTAAGGTATGAATCTGTACTTTCACAATATGTAAAAAAAAAAAATTGGACCTTACCTCAACAAGTCCCGCGCCCCCATGCCCAGTCATTTTCTATTGGTTAATTCCCCCAAAAAAAATGTATACACAAATGTGGCTGGGGGAACTGATTCACTCAGCATGAATGGACTATAGGTAAATAAAAACAATACACACAACATTTTAATTTTAATTTTTTATTTATTTCGATTATAATCGATTCTAACATTTTCAAATCGATGCAGTTGAATCGTCACATTAGGATCGATGCATTTCGATGCATCGTTACACCCCTACTATGTACTATACCTATACTACTACCCACTATGCTGATATGTCTATCAGTGGCGTCGCGTGGGTAAAATAACAGAGGATGCCAAAAAAAAGTTATTAAAACTTTCTTTTAATTTTTTTTTATTATTATATTTTTTTAAATATTTAAGCCAAGCAGTCACCATGTACAGTATGGCTCGGCGGACAGTCAAACCAAGCAGTCACCATGTACAGTATGGCTCGGCGGCCAGTCAAACCAAGCAGTCAACATGTACAGTATGGCTCTGCGGCGTTACTACTATGAACAAAACAAAGCCAAGAGAACAGTTTGGACTCTTCAAATAAAGTGACTATATTTATTTTTCCAAATAAATATAATTTGATTCACAATCCGTCAATGTCATTAACAATGTGTTTCCCTGAACAATGAGTGAACTAAAAACCAACAGGTATTGTGCTTTGTCAGCAGATAAAACATTTGACGCTATAGGAGAGGAGACTGTTGTGGTCTTGGTCCATGAAACAACTATTACTTGGCATTTATAGGACAGCACGCCTCAAAAAGAATTAAATAAACCAAACAAACATCACAGGTACATATGTCCGTGGTGAAACTTACGTGCTGTGATTGTCACGTGTCTGGTGCGCCCAGCAATCACAGCGCTCCTACTGTAAAATGCGGAAGCAGCCATTTTAGTGATAGCTCAGTGATTTTTTTTACTCGTTTATAAAAATGATTTAAAATGTTTACTAGCAACGCCGAACTTTCAAACCCTGCCGCTTGTGTGTGTGAAACCCTAATGGAACGCTTGAAATTTATATCTGATATATTTTGGACCCACCGCTAGCTTTTAAGCAGTACTTGGTGGTGCAAATTAACCTGGCTACTACGGAGGAATAAGTGACTGGCTTGCATCGCAGTCACGAAAGGGGCTACAACCAAGCTAGCTTGGTTACGTTAGTTAGCATCCAAGCTAGCCTGATAATGTTAGTAGTTAGCATCCAAGCTAGCCTGATAACGTTAGTAGTTAGCATCCAAGCTAGCCTGATAACGTTAGTTAGAAACTGCTTAGGCTGCTTACTTGGCCAATAATGTGGTCCTCCTCCTGGACAGATAGATTTGTTAAATCATAATATCCACAGTGGTGTGCTGTGCTGGTCCTCAGTAAATGTCCCGCCGGCGAAAAATAAGTTGCTAATAAAGTGCTAATGCTTCATTGCATATTCCAAAGGCGAAGCCGTTTGGTCACGTTTGCTTTTAACGTGATTTGATTGGCCACTTATGGCCAGACGCGAAGCGTCCTCGCACACACACATACGGAAAAAAATCACGCTACCTAGTTCTAACCAAGCTGGGTGCGTGATTTTTTTTCCGTAGCCTATGTTTGCAAACCAAAAAAAACTGCCTAGCGTCCTGACCTCCTTCCCAGCTTTACCTCGTGAGCCTCCAGGCTGGCAGAAGACTGCAGACTGAGTCAGTGAGTATGGGCCACAGACAGTGACAGTGTTAGGGAGAAAATGATTATAACACAGATGAAAAATAATGATTTTTTTTATTATTGTAAACTATAAAAAAATTTAAATTTTTTATTTAGATTTTTTATTTTTTTTACTGTTCATATTTTTGGGGAAGCTTGGCTTCCCTTGGCTTCCATGAATATTCGCCACTGATGTCTATACAACTATGCACTGCAGTGTAGCACTCAGGTTTGACACTGCTAGACAAACAATACCATGTACCCTTAGCTGCCAGAGGTGTACCCCTCTTGCTGACTTGTTGTACACAATTTGTAAGTCACTTAGGATATAAGTGTCAGCAAAAACAAATGACTAAATGTAAAATATTTAAAGAGTCAGTTCCTACTAGGGCTAGACATATACATGAATTATCTGATATTATTGGCTGATATACTGTATTAGCATTTTACCAATATATCTGTTCAAGTGACACAGATAATGCATTTCTTACAAAAATGGAAAACTAAATGCATAACCTTGTGGCCTTACATATTTTGTTGTAACGGAACATGCCTATTTGCATATTTTGCCTTTATTTCTGTCAAATTCAGCACACTTCCTATTATTATAGGTCCCTGGGACACCTTTTCCTTCTTGGATAATAGTAGACCACATTGTTCTTTCACATTAATGAAACCACGGCTGCTATGTTCTTCAGTTCAGTTGGGTTTGCACTTTGCACAACGTCTGAATACATTTACCCAGATCCCTCGACACATGCTTGTGGTTTACCTCAAACACACAAAGAGCTACAGCTGTGTCTGTTATTCCGATGGCTGCTCTGTGATGCAGAACAACCGGACTACATGGTTAAACGTAAAGCAGCTTTGTAGCTTAGCTACTGTAGTGTTAGCCAGCCATTCAGTAGTAATACTACATTGTATCAAATCTAAATGTATCAAAACACTGTCACCAGATGTCGGGTGTATCCAAAACTCATCAAATGTCTGATGCTTTTCTATGACGTATTCCAATCTCAGGACCTGAGCTGGAGCGAACGGGCCAAGAGGTGGAGAACCTGAGGAGAGAGGTGGACAAACTGAAACACTGTGGTGAGAACGACATGTTTGATCCCTCAATAATGTGCCTTCTGAGCGCATGTTCAAATAGTCTTAATCAACCCTGTCAAGAATGTACAAAAGCACACTTCTTTGTTTGTGTAAGGTAAAACAATCAGGTTTTTAATTTAGCAGTGCCTGTGCTGTTGTCTTTCTCCAGATATGGTGGAGCTGCAGAGGGCCAGAGAGCAGAACGAGAGGCTGGACGGGGAGATCAGAGTTCTCCGAGAGAGAGTACGATCCTTGGACTCTGAGAAGAAACATCTCCTGGAGATGGTTAGAATCTACTATAAATATTCACAAACTATGTCTTAACATTGTTATGGTGACACTGAAGTGATAAATACGCACAATATTATTCTGATGTTGTACAGAATATCCTGTTTACCCCTACTTTAAGAAACCTGAAAAGGATAACTGGGATATGCCAATATTAGCCATGATACTGAGAGATGTAAACCCCTTTTATTCTGTTTACTCTTGGGTTTTTGCAGTCTGTTTTAAAGGTGCTATAGATAACATTTGTATGTAGAATAATCATTTACAAAATAATAATAAATCCACAGATAATATCCACTGAGATTTTAGAAAGGTGCAGAATAAAATTATTGCTTTTCCCGCCAGACAATGATTGGTTAATGAATTTATAATTAAAAAATAAAATAAAAATGAATGTTCTTGTTTACATGTTGTGTGCATGTATCCCCTCTCTACCTCCCATTTCCCCACCTGGAATGCACCTGATTGGGTAAATTACATGCTGGTGCTCTAGTGGCTGAATGTTATCTATAGCACCTTTCATTTCTATTTCCATGGTAATATTCTGAATGTTCTTTTTGCTCACGTATATAGGGATATTTGTGATCAAGACATGGAAGATGTATATATAAAAGACTTCTCCCCATTAAGCCCTTTTATTAGTTGGTATCTGGAATAATGTGTATATAAACAACTCATTCAGCCTAATTTTCAGCCTCTACTTCCCCAGGTGGCAAAGAGTGACCCTGACGGAGCAGTTCTGATGAAGGAAGAGGACCTAAAGCAGAAGGGAGATGGAGGTGATCCCCAGAACAACCTGACTGCCTTGTCAGTTGAAGACAAAGATCACATCCATAAACGGTATACAGTAGCCACACCCCCTGCTGCAACGTACGATAAATGGAAATAATGATAATCAGTTACTGATGCAGGTTCTGTTACCGTAAAAAGTATATTAGGAGAATTAAAAGGGACATATTTTGGTCCTTTTCAACAAGTTAATATAGGTCTTTCAGGTCCCCTAAACATGTCTTTGAAGTTTTTTGCTGAGGAAAAAAACCCATTCAAAAACAGCTTCTATACCCCTTCTCAACGGGCTGTTTCTGTGCCTGTAATGAGTGAGCCGCACATCTAGCAGTAGTGCACAAGACTGTACCGTCGAATGAAGATCAAACTTTCAGACTAGATGTTGCAGATCAAATATAAAATATCCACCAATAGCATAGCCTCACTGGTAACATCACTACCTATCACAACCTCTTGTTTGCCTTCTCCAAAAACATTACTACTTGTTTCTTTTTTTCACCATAAGATCGAGGCCTCGGCTAAGAACCTCCGCAAACTGCACATCACCATCACATCTCCCTCCTCACTCCCCCTCCACCCCCCCTCCTCTCTCTCTGCTGAAGACTTTGCAGTATTCTTTGAGGAGAAAATGGAGAACATCCGCAGCTGCTTCTCCCAACCCCCATCCATTCCAAATGCTGAATGAAGAGCCTCATCTTTTAATCTCCCAGTCATCTTTCTCTCCCATGAGATGCCGAAGCGTTGGCACTGGTAACGTCGAACCGTCCCACTACATGCCAGCTGGACCCGATACACTCCCCACTCCTCCAGACCATAGCACCAGACATCCTCCCATTTGTAACTGCAACCATCAACTCCTCCCTTAACTCAGGGGTGGTTCCCACCTCCCTAAAACAAGCCAGAGTCACACCGCTCATAAAAAAACAACCATGAACCCCACTGCCATACATAACAGTTAAGAAAGCCCTGTCTCTCTGCTTGCCTTCCTTTCTAAATCACTTGAACATGCTGTATCACTGATTATCTATTACAGAATGACCTCCTAGACCCTAATCAGTCGGGCTTCAGGACTGGTCACTCCACAGAGACGGCCCTCATAGCAGTCACAGAGGCTCTTCACCTAGCAAGAGCGAATTGTCTCTCCTTCTGCGTCCTGATTCTCCTGGACCTGTCGGCAGCCTTCGACACAGTAAACCATCAGATCCCACTTGCATCTCTCGCAGGAATGGGAGTGGTAGGCTTTGTGCTGGCATGTTGACGACTGTTCCTACCAAGTATCATGGAGAAGAGCCTGTCGGCCCCCGCCCCCTTCAGACCGGTGTCCCCCAGGGCTCGGTCCTTGGACCCCCCCTCTTCTCCCTCTACACCAAATCTCTGTGTAACATTATCACGTCTCAGATATCCATGTCTCTCAGCTGATCTTGGCCTGCCTACATCTCGGCCTGGATGACGACCAACCCCCTCAAACTGAACCTAAGCAAAACAGAGTTGCTTCACCTGCCTGCCAAATCCTCCCCGTTGACCGACTTTTCCATCACAGTGGAGAGCACCGCCACCAAGCCACTTCAACTCATTCAGAACGCAGCGGCCGCCTGATCTCCAGCCTACCAAAGTCAGCCCATGTTACCCCACTCCTTAGAGAGCTGCATCGCCTCACAAATCCGCTTCAAGGTCCTCGACCTGGCATATCGCACAGCGAAGGGAACAGCTCCCACCTACCTCCGGTCAATGGTCTCCAACTACACTCCCTCAAGACCCCTCCCCTCTACATATTCTCGCCGCCTCAGACCCACTCCTATCCGAGCTCCGAGAGGGTCATCAAAGAGAAGCCGCCTATTCTCTGTCCTTGCTCCACAATGGTGGAACAAACTTCCCACCACAGTTAAGACAGCCGAAACACGACCAATCTTTCGCCGTCGACTAAAAACACACTTCTTCAATCAACATCTGAAATGAAGGAATGAAACAAATATATAATAATACCTAACCTTCTTACTGTCTTCTATATCATGCACTCTTCCACTAATTAATCGTCCTTGTCTATATTACTACCTACTACTAATATGTCTCTACTACTATGCACACTGCAGAACCCAAGTTTCAACACTGTTTGATGAACATTGTTACTCAGCTGAAAGAGTTGTACCCTTCCTGCTGCCTTGTCGTACAGAACTTGTAAATCGCTTTGGATGAAAGCGTCAGCTAAATAACTAAATGTAAATGTATAGCAATCTTGTTGTTAAAATTGTTGTCCGAAACATATTTTAGGTTTAACTTTAGGTCGAAAAGAGAAGAATTACGAGTGAGGGTTCTTGTCACAGCTGAACTGCAGAAAAGGCACAATGCACATACAGTATTTAACATGTTCTCAATGTTGCAACAACCCGTCATTCTGTAAAAACAATGCAACACACCGGAAAAGGCCATTTTCAGTTCACAATGGATGCAATGCTCCATATGCCATCCGTTTGGGGCTTAGAGAAGTCTGTCTCTGGGTCCAGGTGTCGTGAGGCGCTGGAGGACGGACTGGTGCAGTTACGGGAGTTACAGAGGCGCCTCCAGAGGCAGCGCGGGGAGCAGGAGGAGCTGGTGGAGAGGAACGAGGAGCTGGAGGCCCTGGTGGGGGAGGCGCAGAACGCCACTAAGGAGGAGAGGCAGCGGCACGACGGGGAGCTGGAGGGATTGCACAGAAGGGTGAGGAGCAGGCCTCACTATGCACATTTGTATGAAGGGTGCTGATTGATTGATTTTCGGGCGGTGGTAGCCTATTGTTAGAGAAGTGGGTTTGTGACCGGAAGGTTGCTGGTTCAGATCCTCAAAACAGGCAGAGGAAATAGTAATAATATTATAGATATCATAAATAAAAAAAAAGCAAAGACTCAAGTTCACTAGTTTTACCATATTGTGCTTTACTGTGCTGAAGTCTGGGGAAACAATTATAAGTCTACACTACAACCACTTTTTATACTCCAAAAAAGGGCCATAAGGATAGTTCACATTGCAGGTTATCGTGATCACACTAACATATTGTTTCTGGAGTCAAAGACATTGAAGTTAAATGATCTTGTGGAATTTAAAACGGCACAATTAATGTATAAAGCAAAAAGTCATGCACTTCCAAGAAACATTCAAGAATTGTTCTTTGATAGGGAGGGGGGTTATAATCTGAGGGGAGAACACAATTTAAAGGTGCTAAAGGTACGCACTACCATGAGAAAACACTGCATCTCAATATGTGGAGTGAAACTGTGGAACAGTCTAAATGCGGTGCTAAAGCAATGTCCAAACATGAGACAATTCAAACTGATGTATAAGGAAATTATGTTCACAAGGTACAGGGATGAAGAAGGGACTTGATATTCACGGGTGTTTACATTTTTATTTTGTTTTCTATTTTATTTTATTTTATACATATATAGTTTTTGTTTTGCATATATATATATATTTTTTTTTTTCTTTTTTTTTATGTTTAAAATAGTACACTCATTTGAGTAGTGGAAAAGGGGTAGGATTAAATAAGTGTATACTTCTTCCTACCCCTTTTCGAACATGCAGATTGAGTTGTTTTTTTCTTTTTTGTTATTGTTTGTTGTATTCATTGCATGTTCGAAATAAAGACTTCAAATCAAAAAAAAAAAATCAAGTCACATTGTGGCTTGAGAAATCAATGAAAGCCGTTTACCCATACATACATTCATCCTTGTCCTAGACCTAAATCCTAGGACCTAGACTATAATTCCAGGATTTATTACAGGATGAATACGTCTGGGAAACACATGGGTCTCTAATGTCTTCCTAATGATGTGTTACTGCAGATCAAAAGCCTGGAGGCAGATCATAAGAAGCAGGGCATCCATGAGCAGTTCCTGAAGGACGGAGATGGAGGCAAAGAGACCAACTCCTACTTACAGCAGGTCTGCAAATACTCACCTCAGAATGTTATAGGGTGAAGAATATGAAAAACAAGTACTCTGGTCACCTGGACGTGTTGTGGTTCAACAGTTGCGGGGCAGCAGCCAGGAGAGAGTGGCCCTGCTGGAGGCTCGTCTCACGGAGGAGAAGGACTGGAGGAAACAGCTGGAGGTGGACCTCAACACCGCTCAGACTGCTCTGAAGAAAGACAAGGAGGTAAGACCATACTACCATATACTACTATACTACCTGGGGGTGGGAATCGCCAGAGACCTCACGATACGATACTATCGCGATACTTGCGTCACGATAAGATAGTATCGCGATACTAAATATATCGCGATACGCTGAGTATTGCGAATTTTTTTTATATATATAATTCTTTTTATCAAATTTTATTTATTACCTTTTTTCAACTACAAAGTAAAACTGTCAACATGTTTTATCTAATAAAATAAAGTTCAGTCTGTTCATCTCACTTCAATAATTTTTATTGCAGAACATGGTATTTTCTCAAGCAGACAGATGTAAACACTGTAATCTGTGTTGCATGTACCTGACAAACTGAACTGTTTGTATTACAGTCATATTCCAACTTAACTGAATGCACATGTGTGTGTGGACTACTGTACTATTACAGGTATTGAAATGAACAATGCAACTTCCTTATACATTTCTTTTTTTATAATATTTTTTTTTAAATTGTTTATGAATAATTAAATATCGATACTTGGCGTCCCAGTATCGACACAGTATCGCCACGCAAAGTATCGCGATACTACTACGTATCGATTTTTTCCCCCACCCCTAATACTACCATAATACTTCCATATACTACCATACTCGCCGTGACCAAACCCGATTTGATCCGCAAAGGGGGAGGTGCTCTGAAATGACTTAATGTCTTGCTGTCCAGAAAATCCCAAAAATCGAAATGTTGATTTTTTTTACATATTTGAATTGTCATTAATCTGTTCCATTATTTGCCCTTAGTTGCAAACTTAAATACAACTTGTAAATGAGGTAATTATTGCTATAATAGTTCCAAAATTTTTCTTTCAATTGAGGATAAAAAACTACACGAGCGGGCTTGGGCCTGTCCACAGGGGCCAAGTACTGTACTTAATAGGTGTTAACACACAGACATCATTATTTAGCTTTCCTTTCTCAGAGAGAGAATAACACACTATTAATACACTATCTTAATGTTATAAGTTATAAGCAACGTAACGCAGTGTCTAAAAAAAAGATTAAAAAAAAATAGGCCTTGACCCTTATAAAACGTATGTTTTAACTTAATTAAAAACCATTAAAACACAGTTAGAATTTTATGAGCGAACGAATTTCGTTAGGGTGCATTTTTTCCAACCTAATGGGTAAATACATCTAAATAACACTGTTGAAAGCTTGGATGTGTCGACGTTACAAATGGTACAATCGCGCGGCTTGGTGCTCAGCAGCTGCAGCGCGAGGCTGGACTGCTGGAGAGATGTTGTAACCCTTTCACTGCCACACACAGAAGCGCTTAGTACCGCGGATTTCTTTGTGCAGAATAAAAATCTGAACGCTGAAGAGCTGCTGCTGTTGCAGCACGCAAGAGAGATGTTGTAACCCTTTCACTGCCACACACAGAAGCGCTTAGTACCGCGGATTTCTTTGTGCAGAATAAAAATCTGAACGCTGAAGAGCTGCTGCTGTTGCAGCACGCAAGAGAGATGTTGTAACCCTTTCACTGCCACACACAGAAGCGCTTAGTACCGCGGATTTCTTTGTGCAGAATAAAAATCTGAACGCTGAAGAGCTGCTGCTGTTGCAGCACGCAAGAGAGATGTTGTAACCCTTTCACTGCCACACACAGAAGCGCTTAGTACCGCGGATTTCTTTGTGCAGAATAAAAATCTGAACGCTGAAGAGCTGCTGCTGTTGCAGCACGCAAGAGAGATGTTGTAACCCTTTCACTGCCACACACAGAAGCGCTTAGTAACGCTTCGCCTCAAAGCCGTTTCTGGCCGAATTAGTCATTGAATCTTTAATTTTTTTTTCAGAGGTATTCAGAGGTATTTCGTCGAGATTTCATAATTTGTAATGTGGCAGCGAAATGTGTAGAAATATGGTAAAAAAAACTATTTATCCGTTTTTTTATCCGTCACTACCACACTACAGAAGGTTAACCTTTCACTACCACACTACAGAAGGTTAACCCTTTCACTACCACACTACAGAAGGTTAACCTTTCACTACCACACTACAGAAGGTTAACCCTTTCACTACCACACAACAGAAGGTTAACCTTTCACTACAACACCACAGAAGGTTAACCTTTCACTACCACACTACAGAAGGTTAACCTTTCACTACCACACTACAGAAGGTTAACCTTTCACTACCACACTACAGAAGGTTAACCTTTCACTACCACACTACAGAAGGTTAACCTTTCACTACAACACTACAGAAGGTTAACCTTTCACTACCACACTACAGAAGGTTAACCCTTTCACTACCACACTACAGAAGGTTAACCTTTCACTACCACACTACAGAAGGTTAACCTTTCACTACCACACTACAGAAGGTTAACCCTTTCACTACCACACAACAGAAGGTTAACCTTTCACTACAACACCACAGAAGGTTAACCTTTCACTACCACACTACAGAAGGTTAACCTTTCACTACCACACTACAGAAGGTTAACCTTTCACTACAACACCACAGAAGGTTAACCTTTCACTACCACACTACAGAAGGTTAACCTTTCACTACCACACTACAGAAGGTTAACCCTTTCACTACCACACTACAGAAGGTTAACCTTTCACTACCACACTACAGAAGGTTAACCCTTTCACTACCACACTACAGAAGGTTAACCTTTCACTACAACACCACAGAAGGTTAACCTTTCACTACCACACTACAGAAGGTTAACCTTTCACTACCACACTACAGAAGGTTAACCCTTTCACTACCACACAACAGACGGTTAACCTTTCACTACCACACTACAGAAGGTTAACCCTTTCACTACCACACAACAGAAGGTTAACCTTTCACTACCACACTACAGAAGGTTAACCCTTTCACTACCACACTACAGAAGGTTAACCTTTCACTACCACACTACAGAAGGTTAACCCTTTCACTACCACACTACATGTATTTACATCTAAATGCTTCTGGAGAGGCCATCAGAACATTGAACATTGACTTTAGCATGTCTATTTTTATATCGTGTTATTTTAAATGCTAATAAAATCTTGAAACTTGATTAATCTCTTGTTTATTATCAGGGTCCCTTTCACTACCACTACCAGTCACCAGACTCATTGTAATAACAAAGAGCCTCAGACTGGAAAGCTGCCAGGTGTTAATTGCCCTAGAAAGAGGCGGGCCATGGATTACAATGACTTCTGGGTAGTGTTGTAGTTGTTTCACTATTGTCACAGAATAGCCTGCTCGTCTCTTGAAGGTTATTATCTCTGAATACGTTTTGTGATAATCACCATGAATCATAGGAAGTAGCTTGCAAAGTATCCCACCAAAATGTTCAAGTGATGGCTTATTTTGAAGGTATGAATCTGTACTTTCATAATATGTAAAAAAAAAAAAATTAAGATCCCTCAACATGACCCTGAAGTCCATACCTGGTCACATATATAGTACAGTACAGTACTGTAGGCTAAAATGGTGGTATCATGACAATCATACCATCTATGATGTCGTTTTATATAATACAAGTAGTTATAGTTATTAGTAGGGATGTTCGATATTATCGGCCTACCGATATTATCGGCCAATATTGGCATTAAAATGTACCGGTAATATCGAAAATTATCGGTATCCGTTTAAATCTTTTTTTTTTTTTTTTTTTTTTTACATTTATTTAACCTTCATTTACCCAGGCAAGCAAGTAAGAACAAATTCTTATTTTATTTATTGTGAAAAGTATGCATAATGTTGTGTTTTTGGGGGGGGAAACCCTGCATATATCGGTATCGGTTGATATCGGTATCAGAAATTAAGAGTTGGACAATATCGTTATATCGGATATCGGTAAAAAAGCCAATATCGAACATCCCTAGTTATTAGGTTACGTTGTGTGGTCTGTGGTGATTCCCTGGTTCTCCATGTCCTGCAGGCTTTGCAGATAGGTGAGAGGGAGCTGAAGAAGTTGAGGATGGAGGTAAACGGTCTCCAGACAGAATGCCAGCAAGGGAAAACTCTCATCAAGAGCCTCACGCAGGTCAGAGGAGAAAAAGCCATTCTGGAGGAAAAGGTCAGTTGGATTAATTAGTGATTGCTTTATATCCTGTGGAAGAGCCAGTCTGACCCATAAGACTTCATGAATAACATAGGTGGACAGGATGGCTAACTAGCGCCCTGTATGACGAATAACGAAGACAATAGATTGTCGACATATAATAGAACTCAATATAGTTTATTTATCTTACCTCTGCATTGATTTCCTGGTGATACTGCATCTCTCTGCAAGGCGGGTTTACAGGATGTCGTGTGCCGTAGCGCAGGTGTTGCGTCTCTAGTCACTAGTTCCATTCTAGTTATTTATGTGAAGGTTTTCATGTCTTTTTCACATGTCTGAAGTGGAGCACAATAATATTGACAGATGAAGCCCAGGTGTTCTTTTGTTTTTGTTTCCCTCACTAGAGTCTGTATGAATCCCCTCAGGCCCAATATGTGTATTAAGCTTGTTTCTTTCTTTCTCTCTCTCTCTCTCTGGCAGACTGTCCACATTGTGATCTGATTTATATACATAGTCTGGATGCATTCTATGAGCAATGTAAAGAGATTGTAAGAGAGAGTGGGGAGAAAAGAAACTGACACCTTTTTAAATTATTCCATTCAAGGGAGAATCATATGGGCCTAAGTTCAGGCCCAATTTGGACACACAGCAATGTGACTGTACAACATCCGGTCTTTATCATCACTTTTCTAAATTGAGACTTGAAAGGGTTGGCATCTCTATCCATCTTTTGTCTGCATTTCAGGCAGGGGTGTAAAAAGTACCCAGAAATTATACTTAAGTGAAAGTATGGGTACTGTCTCAAAATCGTACTCAAGTAAAAGTCAGAGTATCTAGCTAAAAACACACTTGAGTAAAAGTAAAAAAGTTTCTACTTTTAAATGTACTTGAGTACTAAAAAGTAAAAGTAAAAACTTTTTTTCGGACTGTCTATTCTTCTGATAGCAGGTCTTTAATCAAAGATCCCCGCTTTCTAGTCTTGTACAAGGACCAATCAGCATGGGTATGGGCGGGTTAATTTTCCATTGATGGGGATTTGATTGGCTGTATTTAAATAAAGCGCGGCCGCAGGATTAATAACGCTATCGTTAGTTCGGCCAAAGAAACAAATATACTAATTAAAATTGTTGGACCTGCGACATGTGTACTTTGTAGGTCTTCATTTAAAATTTAAGGAGTAAAAAGTATGTAGTTTTTCTCTGAAATGTAATTGAGTAAAAGTACAAGTATACAAACCTAATAATACTTGAGTAAAGTACAAATCCCCCAAAACAGTACTTAAGTATTGTAACAAAGTACAATTACTCAAGTACTTTACACCCCTGATTTCAGGTGGCCCAGTTTGAGCGATCCCAGAGCCGGCTGCAGAGTGAGGTGGAGCGCCACAGGGAGAGCGGCTGGGCCCACGAGGACCTGAGGGAGACCAGGCTGCAGGTGGAGCAGCTCAGAGAGAAGGCAGAGCGTCTCACCACAGAACTTGCCGGTCTCCAGATGGAGCACAGCACCCTGAGGTCGGCATCGGTCCTACAGTCAACTGGGTGATGAGTGCCGGCTCTTGTTTTGAGCTCTTTGCATAGTTAAAGGAACACGGCAACTTTTGGGGAAATTCGCTTATTTGCCATCTACCCTGGAGTTAGACAAGCAGATTACATACCCTTTTCTTCTCTGTGCATGCATTAGGCTTAGGCCTTAGGGAACAGCCACACCATTAGCCTAGCTTAGCGCCATTCACTGGAAGTAGGTGTGCCAGTGTAGCCAGGGCCGCCTGGGAGAAATGCGAGGCCCTGTGCGAGATTTAGCCTAGCTTAGCGCCATTCACTGGAAGTAGGTGTGCCAGTGTAGCCAGGGCCGCCTGGGAGAAATGCGAGGCCCTGTGCGAGATTTTTTTTTTTTTTTTTTCATACAGTCAACATATTCGTAAATAATAGCGCTGCCCGAGGCTGGGCATGATACAGTCAACATATAGCAAGAGAGAGAGCGAGAGAGAGCTCCCGTTCTACAGTCAATATACAGTGTACAGAGAGAGACACATTGGAAAGAAATTGAAATGCTATTTGGCCCTAAACAGAGAGTACACAGTGGCAGAATACCTGAGCACTGTGACTGAAGATCCTTGACTAGGTACAGACTCAGCGAGCACAGCCTAGCCATCGAGAAAGGCCGCCATAGGCAGACTGTGTGTGTTAGAAAGAGAGAGAGAGAGAGAGAGAGAGCATGTGTGTTAGAGAGAGAGCATGTATGAGAGAGATAAGCAAAGATGACCCCCTAAAGGATATTCAACTTTTAATGAAAGAACAAAACAGAAGGAAAAGATAACTTCACAAAGGCAACATGAATATACATAGATCCAAAAGGACAAAGATCAACACTTAAATCCAAAGAGAAGAGGGTCTATACCAAGAGAAAACAAAGCAGCAAGGAGCCAATGGCCGACAGCTAAAGGCTAGCCAGGTAGGCTACTGACACCAGGCCACACACAGCTTTGGCCAACGGCCCAACACTACCCAAGCTACACAAACGAACAAATGAATTCACACACAGCACATGTCGTATCTCCAAATGTTGTGAAGTAACATATGTTTTGCCTGGAAAAAAACATCGTTATTAACAAAACATTCGGGAGGGGAAGGAAGGAAGAGTGGGGTAATGTCATGACATTTTCATTAATCTTACCTGCACCAAGGAACGCAGGGCGAAAGGCCGCAACACAGGTCTCCACGTTGACGAAAGGCCTCTCGCTGTCGGGACCAAAATAAGCTATGGCCAGAGCCTTGTCATGGTGCAGGCCCGACTACATCTTCTGTCAAAGATGATGTCGTAGTCAGAGTGCCAGAACCCCCTGCTATTCTCACGGCTAATGTCAATGGTCGTAGCACAAGCTAACAGCTAACTCAAGGCTAACTGATAGCATCAAACGAACGTTCCCAGCCGAGCGCAGCCGGCAGGTAACGTCGAAGCTAAACAGCTAACTGGCTAACAGTTAGCTCAACCAGGCTATCGCTAACCATTAGCTAACGCAGAAGCAAGCTATGCGGCTACATACAGATACAGGTGCTGACACCAGGCACACACCGTTAGCTACTAGTAGTACTACAATCTACAACAGCTAGTCGGCCAGTTTAGCTCCAGAGAGAGAGAGAGAGCGATGTCCACGGCGGGAATAGAATAGTTAATAGAATAGGTTAAAAACTCACCAAACGTCCAAGAGGATGGAGACAACCGCGTGGAGTTGACGAAGTTCATCTGCCAAACGACCATCCTCTTCATCTTGGCTGCATGTCTCTAGGTTAGCTAACGCTAGATAGCCTTTAGCTAAGCTAGCTACTAGCCGACATCATCATGGCTATATCCCGACTGCATCATGACAAGGCTCCGGCCATTTGTCCCGCCTTTCGTCAACGTTCCTTGGTGACCGACCGACTGATAATGACGACCTCTTCGAGTTGGCTGGCATAACTAAGCATAATAGTCAAAAGCTGCACGCGCGAAATAGTCAAACGCAGCTGACTCACGCCGGCGTACTACACAAGTAAGTAACCACTCCGCTCCCTTCGTTGAAACCAATAGTATGTGTAACTGCCCCTCTTGCAGTGATGACGCAACTCGTCTTTGATGTTTACTGATTGGCTTTATTTCCGTTCGAAGAGAACATCTTTATTCCGAACCGTAAAACTGTGAAAACATACATGAAATACAATAAATCACTGATCAAACCATAATGACATACATACATATTATCGGTCTTTGCAAGGTTGGTTGTTAACCCACTGAACTTAACTACAAGCGCATTACGGCCCCAAACGTACCTTGTTGACTGCATGCAATATGAGAGGAAAGTTAAGAGCTCTGGTGACTATGTGTCTTGTCTGATGTTCGTGGAGGAGTGAAAAGGGGCAGAGCCTCGTAGTGGCTCTCTATTTATAACCTGAGGGCGGGTCTACTATGACATCATCGCTATGACCTCACAATGTTCCAGAACGTTCTAGCCTGTTCTAACTGGTTCTACTATGACATCACCCTGCAGCGTAAAAGGACTTAAACTATGACACTCCTGCAGTTACAGTATGTCTGCTGCAGAGCACCAGAGCTCCCTTCGTTGAAACCAATAGTATGTCACTGCAGACCCAGGAACAAGTCAGACACATTCTACAAACGTGTCTAATGTGAAATATATAAGCATATAAGCAAAACTAGATTTTAGGTCTGTGATGAAAAAGGGCCTCGCGGGAAGGGGGGCCTCGCAAAAAAAAAAAATAATAATAATAATAATATTTTTTTTTTTTTTTTTTTTTTTTTTTGCGGGGCCCCCCTTCCCGCGAGGCCCTGTGCGACCGCACTGCTCGCACACCCCCTGAGGCGGCCCTGAGTGTAGCCTAGTTCCCAACAGTCATAAAATACACTCCTATACAACATGTTTACAGTAAAGTTTTGGAGTTGTATTTAGAGTGTATTTCGTGACTGTTGGGAACTAGGCTACACTGGCACACCTACTTCCAGTGAATGACGCTAAGCTAGGCTAACAGTGCGGCTGTTTCCTGTTTTCATAATACTGCCAAAAGTAAACCAGGGTTAATGTCAGGACAATATTATTCAGTTTATTTACAGAAGATCTTTATTAGATCATCATAACTGCAAATACAGGCCCGTTTTACTCTGTAAACAAACAGCTTCAAAATGAATGTGAAAAGTCATGTTTAGCTGTAACATACTACTTGAAAAGTAGAGCATGTACTGTACATCCACTCTGGATCCTTTGATCGAAACGTTGATCGTAATAAATACAGTGGGAGCAAGTTTAACAGTGCAGATTCTAGTATTTTTGTAGCTGTAACATACTGTTGCTACTCGATTGTATCAAAGACTCAAACAATACATTTCTGAGTAAAAATTAATTATAATCCTATAATTAGGGGTCAACAGCAGGGGACGCCATAAAGGCTATTACCCTTTGTGCCTTTAAAATAACAGGAAGGTTGTTGTCTTTCTTTCAGATGCATTTATACCATAATACTGAATGTGTCTGTGTGTCCTATCCTCATGTGCCTCTGTGTTCCAGGGATGAGATGGCTGCTGAACGGCTCCAGAGCAGCGAGCTCCAGGCTGAGCTGAGCTCCAGGGTCCAGGAGAAGCTGGCAGCCGAGGGGGAGAGGGAGAGGCTGGGCCTGGAAGTGAAGAGTCTCAGGGAGCGGCTGCAGCAGCAGGAGACGGCCTGGAGCAGACGGCAATCGGAGATGCACACGGCTCAGAGAGACTCTTGTCCCAGTCCTGTCGGAAGGCCTCAGGACGAAGGCTTTGATCAGGTAGGTGGACAACTATTGCGTGTGGAGGGTGGTTGATTTTAAAAGGGGCTCATACACATGTCTTGGTATGACTGCATGATAGGGTGGTGGGCGGCAGGGTGGGCTGGTGGTAACTAGGAGGTCATGGATTTGATCCCCTGCGACGGCCAATGTACCTATCCATGTCATTGTCCTTGAGCAAGGCAACAAATCTCTACCTGCTTCAGGGTTGACCGTGATCCCTCCAGTGAAATTTCTACATGTGTGTGTATAGCAGCGTCTTGAGTGCTCCAAATCGTTATTTCAAGCTTATGATGCATAGAGGCTACTAAGCATCTTCTGTGCTCCAAATTGTGATTTCAAGCTTATGATGCATAGAGGCTACTAAGCATCTTGAGTGCTCCAAATCGTGATTTCAAGCCTGTATAGATGCATAGAGGCTACTAAGTATCTTGAATGATCAAAATCGGGATTTCAAGGCTGTGTAGATGCATTGAGGCTATTGAGCATCTTGAGTGCTAAATGACAATAACACTATATAACAACCATCAAATGCACTCACAGCACACACATCCCACACGCACACACTCACTTTAAACAAACAACTCACTGCAGCACCCACTTTACCCACTTTAGACACCTAAACACACTTTATATTTATTTATTGGTAAAGAATTTGCACTACAACTCATACCTCATTACACCTTACTGTAAATTGTACCTAAATTGTACCTCATCCCATTTCTGCATTGTACTGTATATAGTATATTGTATTGTAACTCAGTTACTTTTCTACTCTGAATTGTACATTGTATATATGTATATATTGAACACTTTTGTCTACGTACTTGACTTCTATTTTATACTTACTATACTTATTTTATACTTATCTATTTTTATCTAGCACAATCTCTGGAGCAAAACAGAAAGAAGCATTTTATATAAAAGTATTCTGTACTTCTGTATGACAACTAATAAAGAAACTTGAACTTGAAACTTGAGTGCTCCAAATCGTGACTACAAGGCTGTGTAGATACATAGAGGCTACTAAGCATTGTCAGTGCTTCAAATCGTGATTTCAAGCATTTATAGATGCATAGAGGCTACTAAGCAGCATGTATAGATGCTGTCTGAACAGGTCACACTTGTAAATGAGACCTCGGTCTCTATGCGATTTTACCTGTTTAAATAAATAAAAAATAGATGGTACTAAGCACTGTAAGCAGCATGTATAGATGCATAGAGGCTACTAAGCAGCTTGTATAGATGCATAAATACTACTAAGCGCAGCATGTATAGATGCATAGAGACTACTAAACAGCATGTATAGCTGCATAGAAAGTACTAAGTAGCATGTATAGATGCATAGAAGGTACTAAGCAGCTTGTATAGATGCATAAAGCCTATAAGCATCTGCTGAGTTTGGAGTATCCTTTGCTTCTCCCACAACTTTGTCTGATATACAGCAATTAAACTAGCCTGCAGCCAAATCCTACTGTCACCAGTGGATACAATTAATAATGTCTTGCTTAGCTAATAGCCATGTACAACATGCAAGGTCAGTATTTGATATATGTGTGTGTTGTATTCCTAGCTGTCGTGTTTGAAGCGGGAGTTGAGTCGTCTCCAGGCCACTCTGGAGGAGGAGAGGTTGCTGGCCTCCCAGCACCAACTGGCCCTGCAGGCTCAGGTCCAGGAAGCCCAGGCACACTCCAAGGTCTGCACCCCTACCCTCAGCAGGGGGCCGCACCCCTACCCTCAGCAGGGGGCCGCACCCCTACCCTCAGCAGGGGGCCGCACCCCTACCCTCAGCAGGGGGCCGCCTAGAGAGAGTAACGCTGGCAAACGCACTGACCTTATAAATACACTACACCTCCACATTTCCAATCGGCGAGTCTATATTCGATCACTTGAACAAAGGTGTCATTTGATATCACCAAAAGAACCCTGAACTACCCTGTTACAAGATCTCAGAGAGAACCGTGCTTCACATGTCCTGAATATTACTAAATTCAGTATTTACATTCATTCAGTATTTACATTACCCGTCTACTGCCTCAATTGGCCTCACAATTCCATCTAATTCAAACAAAGTCATATTATTTCCTTCACATCCAGTATTTCAGTTCCAGGTTCTACATCAGTGTTTTCCACAGGTGTTATGATACTGGTGGTGGTAGCAGCAGGTCAGGGTAGTAGGACAGTGTATAGGACTGTGTGCAGACAAGGCAAGCAACATTGTTAGGGTTAGTGTTGTTATGTGTTATTGTATCAGTTTGGAACATCTATTTGTGGTGGGCCAGGCCTGTCTGATATTGTGGTGAGTATTGGAAACACTGTAAACATCTTGGTCTGTGCCTTCCCTTCATTATCTTCCACTCCACAAATCTCGTCTGCCATGTCTCTGTCCAGTCCCAGGACTCAGTGCTGGGCCAGAAGGCAGAGGAGGCCAAGCAGCTGAAGCAGGACCTCCAGCGAGTCCAGAGCCTGTTCACCTCAGCAGAGAGGGAGCTGCGCTACGAGAGGGAGAAGAGCCTGGACCTGAAGAGACACAACAACCTGCTGGACCAGGAGAAACTCAAGGTCTCTGTGAAGAACATTCTGATCTGTACTAAACAACCTCTGTTCTGCCTGTAAGAGGAGCCTGCGTGAGCCTTGGTGTAGTTTGTTTATACTAGGGCTGTCGGAATTAATTTCACAATTTGAATTTGAATACTAAACTCCCAGTTGAATGTAAATAAATACATTATTACATTACAATAACATTATTGATATGAGGTGAACTGAAAAAATACATCACTGGTTCTTCTCCCTTTTTCATGATTTTGGAAATGTGGCTGTACAAGCTGTTGTGAAGGGCCAGATTAAAACTGAGAATCTACCCTTATTGTTTGATATACTTTGTATATTAGTTATATATACACGGAATATCCCTTTACCTGCGTTCAAACCAGAGTAATATTCGCTCTCCTTATTGGACAGCGCCCCTAGGCGCCAGTTCGCAAGCCCCCAACGTCAGGTTCAAAGACAAGTTCAGGCATGTCAGAACATGCCCGGAGACAGCGTATTGATACCAGACAAAGACTGCGGTTTGGGACTAGATAACCACTTAAGTATATATACGGCGCAGGTGCGCACAGCAGCAGTTCGTCTAAAGTCTGTCTGTGCTCGGTAACAGTGAAGTGAGCAACCGTACGTCTAACAGAGCGTTGAGAGCCATGTGCGAATAGAATAGTAAAGTGTCGGAGTTTAATGCAGTAACGTCAAGTTCGACTTAATCTAATGTGAAGTAAATAGTCGTTCATTTATTGTATATCGTGCGGCCACAGTTCGTTCGTGTGTAGCATTACCCAGCGGTTCGTCGTGTTTTAGCTAGTGTACCTTAGCCAGGGTGTGTGGCCTAAATACGTCGCCCACACCCGAGGAGGCCTAGTCGGAGGACCGTTGGACATGTACACAGGAGAACCAACGTCGGCGATTGCAGAACCATTACCGGTTGGATTATATTGATTTGGAACGCGTTACCCAGAGAAGAGCCTCGTTGATTTCCACTATCGTTTGGGATTCAACCTCGTGAGGATTACAACTCGGGCTGGCCTCATGGACAGAGGCTGGCTAGCTGTCATCAGTGCTATCGAGCATTTGGATTACAACTATTGCTTTGCTGCTGATCGTGGGATTTACAAGGACCGACTCCTGTACATGGAGTCTCTTTATTCTTCATTGAATCAGACTGAGTATCCGAACATTCCTCTACCCTCCAGGCCTTACACCCCGGAGGGAACCCATTGTCTCCAGGCGGTACCAGCGTTGCCTTCTATAGTTGCTATTATACGACAGGTGGTGTCAACTTAGACCCATCGTAGGATTCCTGCTATTCCTAGTGACTCATGCTATTGACTGACTTTACGCATATTCTTCGCCATACAAGCGCGACCCTAATTCTCATTCTGTAACCTAATGTTGCATACCGTAATTCCTCTAATAGTAACCCCGGCTTGTATTTGTTTCAACTGTAGCTGATACCAGGCTTGTATTAGGAGGAGGCATGTATAAGAGAGAGGCCTATATTTCAAATGTTCAAACAGATCATAATGAATAAATCAACATTTTGTGTCAGTTTGAACCCAGTAAAATGTACTGGGTTAATTTATTGAAACCAAGTACTATATGAAATACGGTAGTAAACAGTGCAATTACAGGTGGTCAAAAAAAGTTAAATAAAGTAAAATAGTGCAATCACAATACTGGTATAATAATAATAATAACTTCGTTTTATACAATTCTGAGGTAGGCTTACTCTCTTGGTAAACATTAACACCATACCATTATATGGTATTTACTGCACAGCCAGGCCAGCATATAACAACAATAACAAAATATATTGCCTATGGTAAATCCGTTGAGGGAAATACCGTAATTCCTCTAATATACATGAAACCCGGCTTGTATTAGGATGCCGGCTTATAATTGCTTAGCTCAACAGCGCACCCGGTCATTAATAGAGACCCGGTTTTTAATTGAATACCGGTTACTATTAGAGGAATTACGGTAATAATAAAATACCCTCAAATACTATTTCTTTGTCAATGCCGTGTTCTTGTGAGTGTTCACCATCTATATTTGATGTACTGTCTGGCCAGTAATTAAAGTACATAACTAGCAGTGGTTTAATCTATCACAATCTTTAATACAGTCAGGGGTTTGTAACCCCTCAGTTACACAAGCCAATAAATGGGTTTTACAAAACAATGCATAATGATCATTTCCTATTGGTACTACCCAAAATAGCAAATACAACACACAATGAACTTGCTAATTGTAAGCATTTTACACTTGCATCGATGTGGTAATATGTAAATCATATCATTCATATTTGAATTTAATTTGAATTTGCCTAATTTCAGCCTATTCATATTCAAATAGTTCTTAGGGACAATTGATTATACACATTTATACACGACAATAGTTTATACATATTATCCCTGATATTGAACTTGGATAATAATGCATGATGTGTGTTTTGTGCTCGTGCTTCCTGGTGTCCTGTGGCTCCTCTAGCTGTGTGCAGAGGTGAAGCAGACCCAGACCAAGCTGGTCCAGGCTGAGCAGAGCGTCCAGGGCCAGGTGCTGGAGTGTGAGCGCCAGCAGCTGCGGCTGAGGGAGCAGGAGCTGGAACTGGCCCGCAGCACCACCAGTCGCAACACCACCAGCAGCCTGCAGGAGGAGCTGCAGGCAGAGAGGGCGCGCCTCATCGCTGCGGACAAGAAGGTCAGCAGGGTTCTCAATTGAACCCTTGCACTGAAGAACCATATAAGTCGGTTTAGAATTTTTTTGCACAGCCCATATATTTGCAGTTAGGTAGTTAATCTACAGGTAAATCACTTGCAGTGTGAATGTGATATATCACAAGAAACTACTCAACCTTGACTTTAACTATGAGTGAAGACAACACTAACTTACCATCTTTAGATAATAAAGTACTCAACCTCTGTCTTTAACTATGAATGAAGACAACACTAACTTACCATCTTTAGATAATAAAGTACTCAACCTCTACTGTCGTTAACTATGAATGAACACAACACTCTAACTTACCATCTTTAGATAATACAAATACAAAAAATACTCAATTGTCGACCAAGCTGCAAAGAAAAAATATCAATACAGTTTATCTTCAAAAACCTTTTTCATCTCTAAGGGTATGGTTGATGTAAAGGTTGTGTTTATAATTATAAGGAGTTCCGGCTTTTCAATTTGGCCAACAAGTGACGACAGGGCAGCCATGGCGGACTCAGGCTGTTTGAACAAGAAGAAAAAAAGGGCATCTACTTCACAACATGGGACCCCATCAGTGAGCAAAAACCTATGATGCGTCATGTATGGTGAAATAGTCTTCATCCTTGATTAAGATTAACATTAGAATAACATAGACAATCCAGATTAATAGTATAACCACACCTCTATGATAAAAACACACAGGGAACAATACACCTTTCAAATGTTTATTTCACCTCATTGTCATGGTGTTTGAAAAGTAAATTATCATGGTGTTTGAAAAGTGGATTTATCATAGTGTTTGAAACTTAGATTTATCATGGTGTTCGAAAAGTAGATTATCATGGTGTTTGAAGGCCTAAACCATTGCTGCAGTGGTACATTTCTCAATGCTAAAGATATCAGTGAGGAATATAAATATTTGGGGAAACAGCATTTTAATATGGTCTGGGTTGAAAAATAGTGAACCTATTCTTTAAAAGCTATTTACAACATATATTTTACAGGATATAAAACAGTTTAACAGTTCAAGTTAATTTGAGTGCCGTTGAGCTTCTTCCTTTCTCTCTCCTAACTGTCCTTCTCTCCTCCCCTTCTCTCCTGCCCTCTCCTTCTGTCCTCCTATACTCCCCTTCTCTCCCCCTGTACTCCCCTTCTCTCCTCCTGTCCTCTCCTTCTCTCCTCCTGTCCTCTCCTTCTCTCCTCATGTCCTCTCCTCTCCTTCTCTCATCCTGTCCTCTCCTTCTCTCCTCTATCTCTCCCTCTCTCTCTCCCTCCCCCCTCTCTATCTTCCCCATTCTCTCCATTAAACTTAATATATTGTACCTGCCTGGATACTGGCTGGATCAGTGGGATATTTTAATGGCAACAGGAGAGCATTCAAGTTATTTGTTGTTGTGTCATTTGAATAATTTCTCTCCCTATCATCATTTTCATCCTCGCTTTCTTTAGCATCTCCATGACCATCTTCATCATCATTTCTTTCCATAGCATCATCTGCATTATCTCTTTCCTCAACTTCTTCATAATTTCTCTCCATAGAATCATCTGCATTTTCTCTTGCCTCCACTTCTTCATAATTTCTCTCCATAGAATCATCTGCATTCTCTCTTTCCTCCACTTCTTTACCATCTCGCTTCCTGATATCATTTCCCTCTTGAATATCTCCATCTTCATTGTCTGTACTCTCTTTATCTAAGGTGGAGCAAATAATATTTGTTTTATAATAGTAATATAATTGTACTGTATAACAGTATATAATATTCATACTGTAGCCTACAATGTTATAATTGTATTATAAATGAATATGTCATATAGCACTACCACCACTAGCCCTCTTGCCTTGATTGGAGTAAAAAGGACCTATGGTTGGTCAATTTAAATGTTTAAGACACATTTTTCTGTCCAAAATAAGCATTATTGACCATGTTAGCACCAGATTCTCAGTTATAATCCAAACTATGGCTCTGTGCGACAAGCTTGTACATGTAGCTAGTAGTGAGGACTTACAAATACATACCTGTATCCTTATCTCCTTCCTTACTATTGTTGCTTTGGACCCAATTTTTCAAAGAGAAGCTGCCTCTCGCAGCATTTTTCAGCTGCTTTTTAATATTATTCCGATTTCTTTCTCTCATTGACATTCTGTAATCATAGAATATAGGCCAATGCTAAACCCACTTTTAAGTTTACTACCACTCTTAAGTTAGCTTTAAAAAGCCATTCACACTGAACTTTAAAGTGCTATGGGTATATTTTGTGCAAATAGTCTTAAAATAATTTGTACACTTTATTTCTAAATTGAGAACACAGGTTAGCATAGAATCAGCTAAGCAAGGTACCTGTTTAGTTAGCTAGCTACAGTAGTAATACAGCTAGCCTACAGTAGCCTAGGCTAAAACATACTGCCATCAATAAAAACGCTTGCAGTGTACATACATTAGTATTTAGTAATGCATAATTGGTAAAACAAACTCAATCTTTGCAACTTGATGTATTACCTACCTCACACATTTAACCGTTGGGGCACATGGTCAAGTTTAGACCATTGGAAGGGCACCAATGGGCACGTCCTCTCATTTTTGCCACTCAAAAGGGCACTTTAGCGCAATGTTTTCAACTGTGGGGGCACATGGTCATGTTTAACCATTAGAGGGGCACCAATAGGGCACATCCTCAAATTTTTTTCCACTCAAAAGGGCACTTTTGCATGACATTATTTAACCGTCCGTGGGGCACATGGTCAAGTTTAGACCATTGGAAAAGCACCATAGGCACACCCTCTAATTTTTCGCCACTCAAAAGGGCACTTTAGCGTGCATTTTTCAACCGTGGGGGCACCAGTGGCAGCCAAGATGGAGTATTTATTGTAAATCAATGGGAGTTGTGTGTCCCAACCATCTGAAAGGTTGCTTGATTGATTGATTGAACATTTTTATTAACAGATTGCAGAATGGGTACAGTACAGCTCAATACACACAATTGTTAAGGGGATGCAGACCAGAGAAAGACTTTCGTCTTGTTTACATCAGGGTCCCCCATTTTCAATTCATAATGACATTTATGACATACACAACATACAGATATAAGAATCTAATCTAATCAACTAATCTAATCATGACATACATGATGTAACTGAGGGGTACAATTCCCTGACTGTATTGATAAGTATGGTATCATTAAACCACTACCGCTTTATGTACTTTAATTACTGGCCATACAGTACATGATATATGATGAACACTTCCCACAATAAATCGGTTCCACACAAAGTTATAATTAAGTATTTATTGCAGCAAAAGGTACATAATATACTTCTCTATTATACTTTGAATGCACTTGTAAGGCAAAGGAATGTGCGTAGGCAAATCAATAATGAATGTCCATTCTCTGGTTACGCAGGAGGTAATTATACGACCTGAATCTTAGGGAATTATATCTATGGTGCACTGGTGATATATAGCGGGAGATACTGAAGGGTCCCCCCGGTTGTAAGCCAGCAGGGGTAGAGGATCTGTCGGTAGTAGCGAGTCTGGTCAACGATGACTAAGGAGACTCCAAGTACAGGAGACGGTGCAATAGTCTCTTGATCCACAGACGAATACAGCTGTTCTCCGTAGACTGTAGCTCCACAGTGAAGAAAGCTAGCCTGCCTCAGGCTCTCTGAGGCGCAGACTCGACGTGGCTCCTCACAGGGTAAATCCCACACACGTGTAGGCGTCGGCGATTCTCCGCTCCATAAATCACAGGACCAAAACAAATATAATCCAGCCGTAAATGGCTATGCAGTCGTCGGGTAGATTAATCCAGTGTACATGTCCACACGATCCTCGTCTAGGTCTCCTCGGGTGAAAGCGCCATGAAAGCAGCCCAGCCTGGATAAGCACTCTAGCTGGTACGAGGAAGCGTTGGTGATGCTGGTCACTGTAGAACTTTAGCTGCACGATACACTATACACAAATAGACTATTACTGACTTAATAGAAATATGTCGCACTCGACGGTATAGCGCCAAACTCTGACACTTCAGTTATTAATTCGCACGCGGTCTCAATGCTCTATTTGGGGCCAAACAGGCCATACTTCACCGCACGGAGTATCGTGGGTGAGGCTTCAACTTTAGTTCCTAAGACTTCTGACTAAGTGCTTCTGTATTCACCTGCACCATATTTATATGCACGGCGAACAATCTAGTGCCAACCTCATTTCTGTCTCGTATTCTTGGGCAAGGCCGGGCATGTACAGACATGTCCCGACGGTGGCCCCGAACCCGACTCTGGAGGCATGGCCCCGGCGCCTGTGGACCGCTGTCCCAACAGGAGAACGAAATACCATGGTCTGTACTAGGCTAAAGGGACATTCCGTGTACATGCACAAGGAACACACAAGGGACATCAAAACGACATACAAATACCACACAATATACATCAATCAATAAATATATATATTCGGTTTAATCTGATCCTTTGTAACACATGACATACAGATATACAGTACTGTTACATTTGTGACATACAAGATATGCAAATATACAGTACTGTTAAACAGATCCTAACAGTAAATATATACATACGAGGGGGAGGGAAATGTACATAGGGAGGGGGGGTTGGACATTTACGGGGGCCAGTTTTGAATTGCAGCCTCCCGTAGGTGCTCCTATCTATTATTCCCTGCTTCTTTCTGTTGTCCTCCTGATCCTACTCCTGGTTCTGTGGCTGCAGTCCTTCATACAGGTATATTTTATTTTATTTTATTCTGTATCAACACATTGGGCGCCAGCCCCGAGATTTCTCGGGTTATCTCGCCAGTGGTCGAGTGCCAAAATCCGAGATCTCTCGGGTTTTCTTTTTTTTTTTTATCTACTTTTTCTCCCCATTTTTAAAATGTTCTCCCTTCCCCAATTTCGTATTGTCCAATTCTACCCTCCCCTGTCTCGAACGTTGTTAGGCCATGCCTCCCACAAGCCGGTTGCAATATGGATGAAGCCTTGCATCACGTGTCCCCTCCGGTACTCGAGGAGGCAGCCGTCGCATCTTTTCACCTGCACAGCGCGATCTCAGCGGTGAGGGTCTGCGTGGGAGGGACACGCCGCCCCCGTCGCTTCCTGATTCTACTGCGCAGGCGCACCAACTGACCTGTAGGAGTCGCTGTCCACAACGTCCGATCCCCACCCACCAGCTTCCCACCCCCTAATACTGCCAATTGTATTAGTATGAACGACCAGCCAAGCTGGTAGCAACGCGAGAGCTTGGCTCGAACCCAGCATCTCCTGCGTTGGTGGCGAGCGCCTTGCCCATTGCGCCACCTAGCCTCCCTGATCTCTCGGGTTTTCATAGTTTTTTCTTTTATTCGATTTTTTTTATTCTATGCAGTGTCACGGACCTCTGTGTTACCACGGGGGTCAAGGACTACAGCCCCCTCAGCATCGACGGGGCACCGGTTGAGAGAGTCAACAGCTTCAAGTACCTCGGAGCCCACATATCCGAGGACTTGAAATGGACCATACACATTAACAGTGTGGTGAAGAAGGCACGACAACGCCTCTACTTCCTCAGGCGCCTAAGGAAGTTCCAAGTCAGCCAGAAGATCCTTAAGAACTTCTACTCATGTACAATAGAGAGCATCTTGACCGGCAACATCACCTCCTGGTTTGGGAATAGCACTGCAAAAGACCAAAGCAGACTACAAAGAGTGACACGTTCAGCCGAACGCACAATTGGAGGGGGGCTCCCCACTCTCCAGAACATTTACAACAAGCGTTGCAAGGGGAAGGCTAAGAGAATTATTAAGGACTCGAGCCACCCGAACAACTGCCTCTTTGAACTGCTGCCGTCAGGCAAGCGACACAGGAGTCTCAAGGCGAGCACAGAAAGACTCAGAAGTAGCTTCTATCCCCAGGCCATCAGGCTGCTAAACGAACAATGAATGAACACTACACAACAACAACCACCAAACACACATAGCACACACATCCACACGCACACACTCACTTTAAACAAACACACTGTAGCACCCACTACACACACTTTATAGCACACACCCACTTTAAACAAACACACTGTAGCACCCACTCCCCACACTTTATATTTATGGATGAAGGATTGCACTACAACTCGTACACCTTACTGTAAATTGTACCTAAAATTGTACCTCATCCCACTTCTGCTTTGCACTAGATAGTACTGTACATTAGTACACTGCATAGTATTGTGTATTGTATATTATATGGTAACTCAGAACATTGTACATATGTCTATACCGAACAACTGTGACCTCATTCTTCTTCTAAATTCATGCTATATTATGTTATTATGTTATTTGATACTATCTTGTCTAGCACAGTCTCTGGAGCGTAACAGTAAGAAGCATTTTGTATGAAAGTATTCTGTACTTCTGTATGACAACTATTAAAGAACTTGAACTTGATAGGAAATCATTCTGAGATCCCCAGAGTGCAATACCGGCCGCATCCTGCTAGGTGGCAGTATCGCCCACCCTTTGAAACCTTATTTCACACTGTGTGTCACATCTAATTTCATCTGGGTGGAGAATTTAGACCAAGCCAAGTAAATCACTTCATCCGATCACTTCGAAACGAGTTCATCACATTTGAGGCATATCTTGTGCCACTTTATGTCAGGGACCCGATTGACATCAATACTGGAAATCGCAATCAGACAATTGGAATATTCTTTTTGGAATAACCCTGATCAAAGTTAAGGACTATCTGACGTCAATTCCACCTTGATCCTACAATGATTTCATATCGATCCGGCCGATCAACGTATGTAGTATTCAAAACGAATGCCGCTTTGCAAAGCATCAAAAAACGTAATACCTATAATATACCTTTGATTTGGAAATAGTAGCGTATCCAGGCGAGCAACGTGAACGCTTTTAGCAAAATTCACATATCGCTTCGTAACAGTTACCAGGAATTAGCCAGGATCACTCTGAAACTACGGTATAACACGCGAACGAATACATGAAAAGATTTATTCTTTTTCACATGTTGAACGAGGGATAGTTACTGTCAAATGAGCCATAGTATTGTTAGAATTAGATTATATTAGAATATAGATATAGCCCTGCAAACACTGCAACGCACAGTAAAAATCCCTATATTTTACAGCGGTGGCACAATGAGTACAAGGATGGCTAAAACGGCTGGCGCTGAAAGTGTTAACAGACAGTGTTAATACCAGGGTTCCCCCTTGTCCTGGAAAACCTGGAAATTCAGAGACTAGATTTCCAGTCATGGAAAACCCAGACAAATTTACTAAAATGACCAAATATCCTGGAAAAAAAAAATCAATGTTGTCCTGGAAATGTTTAATTTAACAAAAGCCACAGGCCATGACAACATTCCCACCAGATTTCTCAGAGACTCTGCTTCAATCATAGCTCCCATTGTAGCCCATATCACCAACCTCTCCATCAACCAGGGTCACATCCCGCAAGAACTCAAGCTTGCTAGGGTAACCCCTCTATTTAAAAAAGGAAGCAAACTGGATCCAGGTAACTACCGCCCCGTTTCTATCCTTTGTTCCATATCAAAGGTAATTGAGAGGCTGGTATATGAGCAGATAGACAACTACCTGACTGAACATAGACTGCTGTACCAGTTCCAATCAGGTTTCAGAAAATCACACTCCACTGACACCTGTTTACTGTACCTGACCGATTATATAAAACGTGAGATGGACAAGGGGAACTACAGCGGGATGGTCATGTTGGACCTGCAAAAGGCGTTTGACACGGTCAACCACTCCATCCTACTAGAAAAGTTTAGAGCGATAGGCTTTGATAGCAAGTCAGCCAAATGGGTCAAGTCCTACCTGGAGGGAAGAGAACAGGTGGTAGACATCAATGGCACCTTGTCCTCGTCCCTTCCAGTGACATGTGGGGTCCCCCAGGGAAGCATTTTGGGGCCTCAACTGTTTTAAATATATATCAATGATATGAAATCGGCATGTGATTGCAACTTGTTCCTGTTTGCTGACGACTCTGCACTCCTGGTCTCTGACAGGGATAAGTCTAAAGTGGAAAGTGTCCTGAGCAGTGAAATGAAAAATATCTGCTCTTGGCTCAGTGACAATACATTGTCTCTACATCTGGGAAAAACAGAGGCCATACACTTTGGGTCAAACGCCAACCTAATGAAATCCCAGGGTTTTTAAAATTAGAGTAGGTGAAAACATTATTGAGGATAAAGAGGAGGTCACCTACCTGGGCTTTATTTTAAATAACAAACTTTCTAATGAAAAAATGGCACAAAAAGTGATTACTAAGGTCAATCAAAAAACCAAATTTTTATTTAGAATTTCCTCATTCATAAATAGGAACGCTCTGAGGACCCTAGCTGGAGCCCTCATCCAATGTCACTTCGACTATGCTTGCACTTCATGGTACAGCAACATATCCAAACAAATGAAGACAAAGCTCCAGGGCCCTCATTCATCAACGTGACGTAGAAAATGTTCTATTTCCATACTTAAGCACAGATCTTAGAATGTGTGCATGCACAAAAAAAACGGGATTCATCACATGTGCGTACACAGGTCCTACGCACACCTGTCATGATAAATATCACCTTGGTCCTACGCCGAGGCTCGTGCACACTTTCACGTATTTGCATACCAGAACCGCCCCGATTAACCATATATACGGTAATGGACCACCCCCATGAAATGTGGAAAAGTGGACTAAGCCAAGGGTGTTGTACACTGTCGGATATTATATCTATTAACTTCCTAAAAGACCATTGCTGCCTGGACACCGCAAACACTAATAAAGACCATTATCCACTGTTTTGCCGTTGCCCGTTAGTGTCATTAATGCATGCTGGAATAAGAATGCCTTTCTTAATTTATTTTTAATATTAATAATTATTATAATACAATAAAAGACAGCTCCGTCTTTTAATACACATATATTGTACAGTAACGTCAAATAAATACTACAGTCCCCGCTGAAATAAAGGTTCTGCACGCACATACCAGCAGTGATCTACAGCATAAAAGATAGCCACTTTATAATACTATTCTGAGTAGATAATTCATCTGTATCGCAACAGAGTCACGGATCTGGTCGGGGCAGGTAGCATTATGTCGGGAAAATCTTTATGAAATAAACAAAAGTGAATTAAAGAATTTAAAAACAAAGTTTAGCATATTAAATCGTTTTATAAGCTTTCTGAGTAGATAATTCATCTGTATCGCAACAGAGTCACGGATCTGGTCGGGGCAGGTAGCATTATGTCGGGAAAATCTTTATGAAATAAACAAAAGTGAATTAAAGAATTTAAAACGAAGTTTAGCATATTAAATCGTTTTATAAGCTTATAGCTTTTTTCGTGCTGATTTGAGAAGGGTCCAGCTGCAGAGCCGGAGAGCAACTCTCAGGGCCAAGATAGCACTTATACTATTTTGAGAGAGACAGCAGAGAGACAGACAGCAGACTGAGCAGAGAGACAGACAGACAGACAGACACTGTTCCACAGTGTGTGTGTGTGTGTGTGTGTGTGCGTGCGTGTGTGTGACTACTAGTCTAATAGTAGAGACTCAGCCCCCCCCCCCCCCCCCTCTGGACCACCTCCTAGTAGAGACTTCTCTAGGAAGAAGACGAAGATGAGGAATAAGGCGAGACACTGCAGGTGAATGAATAGGCAAATATACTTTTTTTGTTGATTTTGAGATTTTGTTATATTTTGCTTCCTAAACATGTCTTCTATGAAACTAGTGACAATAAAACGTCAATAACACACATTTAGTTGTTTATTTTACTTCATTTTGCCTTATTGCATCCATAAATGTCCACATATTTAATGGGGAAGTGCCTCATTTGCATATATAAACATAAATTTCAGAAAACTTGTCTCTACTGGGAGGTGGTCCAGAGGGGGGGGGGGGGGGGTCTCTACTAGGAGACTAGTGGTCACACACACACACACACACACACTGTGGAACAGTGTCTATCTGTCTGTCTGTCTGTCTGTCTCTCTGCTGTCTGTCTCTCCGGCTCTGCAGCTGGACCTTCTCAAATAAGCACGGAAAAGCTTTTAAGCTTATAGCTCCAATTTGGGTCCCAAATTGCGGTACAAATGAAGGAGGTGTCTCGGGTAGTGGACTCTAGTTAATATTATGTTCTCTCTGCAATTAGACTGCCCCTCATTCATTCATTCATTCATTCATCCCTATCTGATGCTATCTCTGAAAACAGTTCCTGCGAGCGCAGTCAGTGCACCCGATAACGCTATATATAAACCTGCATTCATTCGGAGAGAAAGACCTATTCCACATGCTATTTAGGGTTTGACACTAATATCGCTATTTCACAATGAACTATAATGAATTACGGGGGTCATACAGAACACGTCAGTCAAGTTTATTTCCGCGTTGAAACTAATGCATGCAACTGATCTATGCCGTCCGTCTGCAGTCCCCATATTCTACCACAGGGCGTCAGCTAAGCATGGTCTGACCTGTGCTTAAATATACGCACAAAGTCAAGCACAAGTTCAAATAGATAAATCCCACACTTTGCTTAGGAATGGTCGTACGCACGGCTTAAGCACATATCTGTGCGTAAGTCAGGTTGATACATGAGGGCCCAGACCTCCCAAAACAAACTGAGAGAGACTAGGGAGACTCCTGCACAACCTTCACTTTAGGACTCACCTAACGTCAGCCCACTTTAGCAGTCTGGGATGGCTTAGGGTTGAGGAAAGCTACTGGGTTTTAAAGTACTGAAAGAAACGGTCCCCAAGTACCTAGTAAATTATTTTAATAAAATAGGAGATGTCCACAAACACGCCACAAGAGGAAGCCCCACAGACCTGGTCCCGCCGAGAGTCAGGACATGCATGGGGAAAGATGAATTTTTTACTCAGCTACTGTAATGTGGAATGCCCTGCCAACATTCATAAAACTCCTGAACTTCCCTCTTGGATTTAAATCCGCCCTAAAAACATGGCTCAAATTGGTCTTAATATGGTTTTTATCTCTTTTATCATAACTTGGCTTTTATCTCTCTTTATCATGAGTTGCTTTTAAGGGTTTGCAGATTTTCTTTTAACACTTTGGTCGCCAGGCTTATATTCAGAATAAACCATCCCACGCCAGCTCTATTTGTCTATGGAGAAGTTCCCCTTCTTTGCAGGGCTATAACTTTTTTAATTGTATTACTAAATTGACATTACTATGGCCCATTCAACATCAAGTATCTATTGTTCAGGGTGTAGCAACGTTATACTTTTTCATTCACATATTCATACTAAAATACGGTCTAAAGTATAAGTATGTTTTTATCGTTTTCTGCAGCTTTCTCCAGAACGTGATTTATAGACCTAAATGCATTATATTGATGATTGTATACAGTTTGATAGCAATCTGCGCGAGATAAAAAATTTCAAATGGACGTGCTTCTAGAAGTTACTACTGATCATCTGATGTTGACCGGATGGGGGGAGGGGGGGGCGTTTATAATTCCGTGGCCAACGTTAGATGATTCATCTAGTGTGGGTGATATGATCATCAGAGCAGTTTATATCGAACACGTTAAAAAATAACGCTGAATCTTACCGTAGCTTCCTCATAGTGTTGGGCGATGAGCGTGGAGCAGAAATATTCCTATTATGGGATGTAGAAATATGCGATCCATTTCCAGGTTGTATAATAGTATATACGTCCAAATCATGTTGTTTATCGAGTTATTGGTAACTGATTGCTATCCGTTGTGTCTAGCTCGAGTCCTGGGACTATTACCGAGTGATCGGACCGAATTGGAATGAGCACCAGCTTTCATTTCCTGTTTCCGCTCTGGGCGATCCGCCGATCGGCCACCAGATGGCGCTCTTGAACCGTTGGAGAGTTGAGAGGGGATCAACAGTAGATCTCAAATCTCCGGGGGAGAAATATGATTTCGATCACAGATTTTTGAAATATTGATATCAAAGACGTGGTACGGCGTCTTTGGCAGAATGAGCATGGCGGGGAATGACGTGGTAAGGCGTTTTTGGCGACCATAGTTAACATTAGTTGACTGTATGAGTTTTCAGGTTAGGTGTTATTGTGCTTATTTTTAGGGTGTCCTGTCTAGTGTACATGTCCATTCATGTTTTTGTGCCTTTTATGTTCCATGTATGGACCACAATGGAAACAAGCCTTGGCTTTATTGTGTTTTATCCATTTTTGACCAGCGTGTTGACACTGTTATTGTTTTTTTTTTTTTTTTTTTTTTTTTTTCTACGATTGTGTCAAAATAAAGTTTTTCAATCAATCAATCAATCAATCAATCAAAAAATAATTGTATTTTAAACCTAGGTGTGTATTTTGTTTGACTGTTGGTAGGATTATAGCAGCGCTCCCCAATTTGTGGCCCATGCTCCCCTTTGTTTTGTCCCACCATGGCATTTGACATGCTCATGCTTATTCTCCTCTTATTTTTGAAGTGCTGCAAAATCCTAACCGTAATGACTACAAAACTTAAATTTTATGCAGCTAAAAAGTACATTCAATTACGTATACGTCATTTACAATTGTTGGCAAACAGGAGTTGTTGCTAACAAAAAGAGGACCTTGTTGTACAGTTAGCAGTGATGGGTGTAGCACTCACCTGTAATGAACGTGAGACACTTCATCACAAACTCTGCGTCATTGAAAAAGGAGGACTAAAACTGTGGTTGTGTTATATGACCATTATTTGTGAGCTGTCCTGGATTGTCAAAACTCCTGGAAAAGTTCTGGAAAATGATTTCTCAAAAAGAGTGGGAACCCTGAATACTAGATGTAGGCTTCTTTTGTGTTTTTATTGTGGAACTCCTTGAGATATTGGTGGAAAAGCCACGTCCTCCGGGTTTATATGACTGAAGTCTGGACATTGTACTCCTGCTAGGTGTTGGAGCTGCAGCAGCAGCTGAAGGCGGCTCAGCACCAGCTGAGAGTGGAGGAGGCGCGGGCCGGGGAGAGCAGCCGCCTGGAGAGAGACAGCAGGGACCTGTCTGACACCCTGTCAGCCCTACGAGCACAGCAGCAAGAGGAGCACATCACCAGGTCTCACACACATACACACACGCACACGCACACAGCCTTTGAAGTTGTACAAATGATGTTCTGTTTTGTTCACTATGTGAGAGTGTGTGATTCTCAAGTTCTCAATTTGTCAAATTGTAACAAGTTTGAAACCACATGATGATAGCTTGATAATAGTGCCCTCAAGGCCTCGACCACTCCAGTGGCGCTCCCCAGCACTAACAGCAGAACACTGTGGTTGCACTGGGCAGCTCCCTGGTGGGAAATAGAGAATACGGTTCAGCAAATCTACGCTGGGTAAATAAAAGTTTAAAATAAATAATTAAAATGAAATACTAAAAAGATAAACCGTAGGATCTGTATTGCTTATAACTGGACAATTCACCCATATCCACACTACTGTATACAGGGTTCCCACAGGGTCTTAACAAGTCATACATTTAATAATCCATATTTTAGGCCTTAAAAATGTCTTAAATGTGATTTTGATAAGTCTTAAAAGTGTATTGAATTAGGGAGTTACTTCTATGTTGCGATCTTCTGTTGCGATACTTCTCTGTATCTTGTTTAAATGTGTTTGGGGGAAAGGTCCAGGCTGCAAAGTAAGCAGTACAGTAATAGCCAGTTCCCCCCAACAATTCATATGGAATTACTTCTTTCATGGTCACTTTCCTTCATACTTTTCTGCCAGTATGGCTGTGAAATAGGTATTAAATTCTATTCAAAATAGTCTTAAAAAGTCTTAAATGTAACTTGTTGAAACCCGCAGTGTATAACTTGATTGTTGAACCCATTCTCTCTCGCTTGTCTCACATCTCCACACCTCCTTGTGTTGAAAATTGAGGACCCTGATGTAAACAAGACAAATGACTTTTTCTGGTCTGCATCCTAGTAGCAGTTGTTTGTATTGAGCCGTACTGTATTGTACCCATTCTGCAATCTGTTAATAAAGTTTTCAATCAATCAATCCTTCCCAGGAAGCTTCTGGAGCAGCGTGAGGAGGAGCTTCAGCAGCAGGTGCGCTCCCTGAGGCTGAAGGAGGCGTCCCTGGCCAGAACCAACTCTGAGCTCAGCCACCGCGCTCAGCAGCTTGACACGCGGCTGGCCGTCCTGGAGGCGGAGCACGGAAAGGCCAGAGAGGAGGTGAGTCGCTATGGACTGCATCCATCTGTAGAATTGTTAATCAGCAATATAGAAATTAATTGAAATTTCTTTCGTTTATCAAATTGATGGGGTAGATTTGTAATGCTGTGAGTCACATTTGTATAAGTATTATATTTTTTTAAAGTAATGATATCGATCTAATCAAACCATACAATAAAAAAATTTATGTGTTAACAGAAATGGCTATGGGGCGACAATAATATGTACATGAGTCATGGTTTCCATCTGTGGCCTTGCTCTGCTGGCAGCGTTTTATTCACATTGACTCATACCACAACAGCTCATGTGTGCTCCTCTCCGGGAGGCCTAAATATTAAAGGCAACCAACTTGTGTCTAGCCACGCCCAACTTGCGTCCAGCCACGCCCCCGCGGCGACCTGCCGCGGAGCTCTGTCGCGGCAGCATTATGTAGCAGTAATCCTCCCTCTTTTAAGATCTACAACTAGCTCAACTGGCAGCGCTGCATTGCTGTCGATCCTGCGGTCCGTTGGTAACAAGTTCGATTCCCATCATTTTTTATTTTTTTTTACGTGCATTCTTTCGCCGGTTAAGTTTAGGCATGTTAACTTTAAGCATTGTTTCGGAGTTGGTTAAGGTTAAGGTTAGGCATAGTTTCGGAGTTGCTTAAGGTTAGAAGGGTTAAGTTTAGGCGCTGTTAAGGAGCTGGTTAAGGTTAGAGTTTGTCTTAGAGAATGGCAATATTTTTTAATGTGCATTCTTTCGCCGGTTAAGTTTAGGCATGTTAACTTTAAGCATTGTTTCGGAGTTGGTTAAGGTTAAGGTTAGGCATAGTTTCGGAGTTGCTTAAGGTTAGAAGGGTTAAGTTTAGGCGCTGTTAAGGAGCTGGTTAAGGTTAGAGTTTGTCTTAGAGAATGGCAATAGACAGCCTATTTCCGCGATGCAGCGCGAGGCAATAGACAGCATATTTCCGCGCTGCAGCTCTCTCGCGCTGCCGCGGTCACATGGGAGTAGTGGCCAATCAGAGAAACGCTAAACACAAGTTGGTTGCCTAAAATATTCACGCCTCCGGGAGAGGCATTTGTGGGAAGAAGAAAAAATAGGAGGGAGCCAAGTCTTATATACTCCCAACCTGGCGTAGACTGTAGAAGCTCCGCCTATAGTGCCCTCCAGTGGACACAGATATATACGCAGTCATGGGAGCAGTAGAGGACAGTTACAGTTAGTTACAACCATACATGCACCCTCTAGATTCAACAGTATGATGCAACGAATCTTTGCCTAAATAATAGGAATCTCTCCACCCCTCCTAATGGCAGTTAAGTACTTAGATCATGTGGCCCTGTTACTACCCCCAAGTCTTTGATGATTGTAATTCATACTACTTGATAAGTATATAGGCTATGGGGAAGTTGCCCTCCCATTTACAAACGGTTGATGGTGTCAAGTCAACATCCCATAGCCGGGAAGGACATTTTGTACATTACATTTTTCAGAGGTAAAAGTGGTTATGGTGAGGGTTAAGGTAAGGGATAGGTTTATAAACAACCTTTTAGGTAAAAATTACCTTTGCAGCTAGGTCAATAATTGACAGTTCCCATGGAAATGTCCTTTCAACGTTTTGAGACCCTCTGATCTAAGGAGAGTGATACATTTAAAGATCTAATGAAGATCAACTACTGAGTTTTAGTGCCGAGCCAAAACATTCTTCAAGGAGCTGAAATACGGACAACTCTTCTTGTAGGCTACATACAGTATAGTTGAGGAAACAAACTTTCTCTTTGTGTAAACATGAATTAGTAGTGACTCATCCTGCACTCAGGAGTGCAACACTTTGATGGATATCTCTCAGCTTGGTTGCTCAGTCATTTCCCAAGGCACAGTGTATACAGTGTGTGAGCATCTTAAGCGTATCAGTTTATCTTCATTACAGAAGAGCAGGCCTGAGATTTGTCAGCCAACATTCCCAGTAACTTACATCAAGTACAGCGATGTGTCATTGTTGTATCGTTGTTTTTATGATCTCAAACACTATAATTTACTGACGTTTGAGATTTTGTTTGGCAACGCACAACCCCCCCACATTTCAACTTATATTATTTCCCTTTCATCAGAGCCATGTTTGGAAGTCAGCTCTTTTCCATTTCATGCGTAGGGTCAGCAAGTGGAGGAAAATGCATCCATAATTGATCTAGACTGTGTGTCTGTGCGTGTGTTGTTGTTTTTAACAGCAGAGTGACGGCCAGAGGTTGAGCCACAGACTGCGAGAGGAGCTGGGCACCAGTCAACAGGAGTGTGACAGACTTCAGGGAGAACTACAGCAAGTCCTGCTCCAGCTGGACACACACATCAGGTCAGACACACACACACACACACACACACACACACTCTCCCCACAGTTAATGTGTAAAGAATATTGAAGGTGAATCAAATGTCATTGATCTAAAACTGGAATAAAAATGTATGCATATCTATTTAATTAACTAAGTAAAACTAATATGTAATGATCAAATCTGAATGGAAACATTGTTGGATTGAGTGAACACCCCTGCCACGCACACCCCTCCCTCCTCTGCACACAGGAAGTACAATGAGAAGCAGTCGCAGCACAAGACCAAGATGCGTCACGCCAAGCATATCTTCTTGAAGGCCACCTCCCAGAGAGACCGCACCATCCAGAAACTGGAGGACGACCTGGTGCTGGCCTCCAGCCTCTCACACAAGGTCAGAGGCCACCTAGGGATCCACTCAAATGCTAACTGAATATGCGTGTGAGACACAGCGTTGTCTAATAAAAGCAAACATGCTGCTCAGTAAACCTACCAGATAACCGGTTGTTTGTAGAATCACTATTATAAATGTTCTACATTATAGACTCACTCTGTTATAAATGTAAATTTTGTATCCATTTAAAAAATATATATATTTTTTTTAACAACAACAAACAACATAATATCAACACTAATAATAATAATAATAATAATAATAATAATAATAATAATAATAATAATAATAATAATAATAATAATAATAATAATAATAATAATAATAATGACAAAACAATAAGAAATAATTAATACAGATCTAAACTTAACTAATAAATACAGAATACAAATATACTAAATAAAAACAAAAAACACTACAAACACAAAGGCCATTAGACAAAAATACCCCCCCCCCCCCCCGCCCCCCAAGACCGCCGGATTCCCCAGGACCAACACCCTACCCCCACTCCGCCGCTACATGGAGCCTTTGACCAACTCGGCCACCGCAGTCCACATTTCAATGCCCGCGTGTCCCACCCCAACCACCCGAGCAGTCTGTTATAAATGTTACACATTATAGAATCACTGTTATAAATTAAGGAGGTTATAATGTAGAAAGGGGTAGAAGTTTAAATAGCAGGGGTTCTGATGCTACAGTACATCTCTCTCTCTGTCTCCCATTTACACTCCTCTCTTCTGCTCCACTCCTCTACTCCGCCCCACCAGGAGAAGGAGTGGATCCGTACGGTGACGCAGGAGAACGAGAAGCTGCTGTTGGAGAGGAGGGAGCTGCTGAGGAAGATGAGCGAGGCGGAGGAGATAGGCAGTACTGGGATGAGGACCGCCTCTACCTTCCAGCACAGGTACTGAGAGCTCACCTCCCCTTCTCCTCTAGACCTCCACTACTAAACCAGCACAGGTACTGAGAGCTCACCTCCCCTTCTCCTCTAGACCTCCACTACTAATCCAGCACAGGTGGCCATTGCTCCCATACTCTCAATAAGCCCCTTTAAGTGGTAATTTGTGAAATTATTTAGTCTTTCCTGTTAGCGAAGTAGAGACCAAGTTCAAGTTTCTTTAATAGTTGTCATACAGAAGTACAGAATACTTTTATACAAAATGCTTCTTTCTGTTACGCTCCAGAGACTGTGCTAGACAAGAGATAAGTATGAAATAAAATAGTATAGCATGTAAAAATAGAAGTAAAAATAGAAGTCACGTACGTAGACACAGTGTTCAGTATATACATATGTACAATGTTCGATGCAGAATAGAAGTAACTGAGTTACCATACAATATACTATGCAATACTAATATACAATACTATGTAGTGCAAAGCAGAGATGGGATGAGGTACAATTTAGGTACAATTTACAGTAAGGTGTACTGAGGTATGGGTTGTAGTGCAAATCCTTTACCAATAAATATAAAGTGTGTTTAGGTGTTCTAAAGTGTGGAGAGTGGGTGCTGCAGTGTGTTGTTTGTTTAAAGTGAGTGTGTGGATGTGTGTGTTGTGAGTGCATTTGATGGTTGTTGCATAGTGTTAGTGTTCGTTGAGCAACCTGATGGCCTGGTGATAGAAGCTTCTTCTGAGTCTTTCTGTGCTTGCCATGAGACTCCGGTATCGCTTGCCTGACCGCAGCAGTTCAAAGAGGCAGTTGTTTGGGTGGCTGGATTCCTTGATAATTCTCTTAGCCTTAACCCCTGCACCGCTTGTTGTAAATGTTCTGGAGAGTGGGAAGCCCCCCTCCAATTGTGCGTTCGGCTGAGCGTGCCACTCTCTGTAGTCTGCTTCGGTCTTGTGCGGTGCTATTCCCAAACTAGGAGATGATATTGCCAGTCAGGATGCTCTCTATTGTACATGAGTAGAAGTTCTTAAGGATCTTCTGACTGACTTGGAACTTCCTTAGGCGCCTGAGGAAGTAGAGGCGTTGTCGTGCCTTCTTCACAACACTGTCAATGTGTGTGGTCCATGTCAAGTCCTCGGATATGTGGACTCCGAGGTACTTAAAACTGTTCACTCTCTCAACCGGTGCCCCGTCGATGCTGAGGGGGCTGTAGTCCCTGGCCCCCGACCTCCTAAAGTCCACAATCATCTCCTTTGTTTTGCTGACGTTCAGGGAGAGGCTGTTCTCCTGGCACCATCCCGCCAGGACCTTGACCTCTTCCAGGTAGGCCCTCTCGTCGTTTGCAGAGATCAGGCCCACCACTACTGTGTATTCAGCAAATTTGATGATTGTGTTGTTGTTCCGCTGTGCCACACAGTCATGTGTGTACAGGGAGTAGAGGAGGGGACTCAGAACACAGCCCTGGGGGGCCCCTATGTTGAGGGTGATGGATGAGGAGGTGCAGTTGCCTGCTCTCACCACCTGGGGTCTGCCCGTCAGGAAGTCTAAGACCCACTGGCAGAGGTCATAGTTCAAGCCCAGGTCCCTGAGCTTGGCTATGAGTTTGGAGGGGACTAGGGTATTGAATGCTGAGCTGTAGTCGATGAATAGCATTCTCACATAGTTCCCCTGCCTCTTGTTCAGGTGTGATGCTGCTGTGTGCAGCACATGGGCTATGGCGTCCTCCGTGGACCTGTTGGGACGGTATGCAAATTGCAGGGGGTCCAGGTTGATGGGGAGGGAGGAGCAGATGTAGCCCTTTACTAGCTTCTCAAAGCACTTCATGGCTATGGAGGTGAGAGCTACAGGGCGGTAGTCGTTGAGGCAAGCAGGCTTGGATTTTTTAGGTACAGGGATGATAGTGGACTTCTTCAGGCAGGTGGGGATGACGGCCTGTTCTAAGGACAGGTTAAATATGTCAGTGAATACCGGGGCCAGTTGGTCGGCACAGACTTTTAGGACGCAGCCGGGGATGCCGTCCGGTCCTGCTGCCTTCCTGATATTCACTTTTTTAAAGGTCCTCCTCACCTCATGCTCTGTTAGCCTGAACACTGAGTCTCCATCAGCAGACCCCCCCCCCCATTGCCGTGGCTTGTAGGCTGGTGTTGTTATTCCCAGCCTCAAACCTCGCATAGAAGGTATTGAGATCATTTGCTAAGGAGATGTCACTGTTCAGTTTGAGGGAGGTGCCTTTGTAATCTGTCATCGTTTTGAGGCCCTGACACATAGCTCTGGAGTCAGCCTGTTCAAACTGAAGTTAAATTTTATTCCTGTAGCGCCGTTTTGCTTCTATTACTGTCCTCCTTACGTTGTATCTTGCCACCTTGTGGTCATTCATGTTGCCTGCCACGAGCCCGGCGTTGTATGCTGTGGTGCGCGCTTTCAGAGCTTCACGGAATGATTTGTCTACCCAGGGCTTTTGATTTGGGTAAACTCTAATTGTGGTAGTGGGGATTGTTTCTTCCACCAAAGTACGAACAAAGTCCAGCAATGTCTCCAATTGTTGTTCAACATGAAGGCTATTCCACCTCCCCGCTGCTTGCCGGATTCTGCTGTACGATCCTTGCGGTGGATGAAGAAGTGTTCGGCCGGTTGGATGGCGTGGTCTGGAACGTCCGGCATCAACCACGTCTCGATGAAGCAGAGAACATTACAATCTCTAACGTCTCTTTGGAATTGAATCCTTGCTCTGATGTCGTCCAGTTTATTGTCTATTGATTGTACATTGGCTAGCAATATACTGGGTAGTGGCGTTCGGTGTCGCCTGGCTCTCAGTCTGTTACGGACACCCGCTCTCCGTCCGCGTCGCCTGGATCCTTTGTTCCGTGGGTCGAGGTATGGTCCTGATGTTCATAAGATCTCAACAGGCCATTGTTGTGGTTCGGAGAGCTGATCCAAAGAGTAATCCAGTTGGTAAATTTCCCGTAATCCAATGTCTATGAGTGACTGACGGTCATACACATTAAATGCACCTACAGTTAGTACAAACAAAACTCTTAAAACTATAAATATTAACAAAAGTAAGCACAGTCTCGACGGAGCGCACAGATAGGCAGCCGGTCGTTGTGGCGCCATTTTAGATCAATGCTCCTCAATACATTTGAGACTTAATGGGATTTTAGGTGTACAGTGGACTCTCCATCAGAATACTCAAACACAGTTGTTCAGTCCCTGAGGGTTCAAAGACAATTCCGTAAGTGTGGGTGATGCCTGTTTAAGGATGTCACTGGTTTTCATATGGTTATAACATGCATGTATGTAAATATCTATATAGAGATACCTGTGTGTGTGTTAAACTCTAAGAGACATTTCTCTGTAGCAGGGAGATACGGGCAAGAGCGGTTGCTATAGTGACAAGATAGGAGCCCAGGTCAGATAGCCGGGAGGGCAGTAGCAGCGTATATATGGGTCAGAAGCCGTTGCTAGGGGGATGAGATAGCCACAACAACGCAATAGACGGAGACTTTATAGCTGTTAGTTCTTCCGTTAGGGAGCAGAAGAGTTTGGATAGTGAGACGGACCACATCGAAGCAGCTGAGCTCCAGCCCTCTGAATGAGGGCTGGAGTGGGAGGGGAAAGACCACAAGGTAGAGAGATAGCTAGCAGCTAACAGACAGGCTTCGGCTAACAGGACAGGCCGCAGAACCACCAAAGCGATCGACAGAGATAGAATCTAGAATAGAATCTTTCATTCTGTATGAGATGCTATGTTTATGGAAATAAACATCCTTTCTGATAAAGAGACGACGACTCCAGTAAAATTTGTCCGGATGCATTAACGGTCTTGACATTAACATCCGCCACCCGCCAAATGCGGGTAGAATTCGGCAGTGGCGTGTAACTCCGTTTTCTATGGAAAAAAAAAACATTGTAGTCTACAAAAGGCATCTGCAATAATTAGGTCAATCCAGGTGGTACTACATAATACTACAACTCCCACGAGGACTGGGTGGGCACGGTGTGCTCATTCCATTGGCCCATGCACTTCGCCCTGTCGCGTGCGTCGTGTTGCCTCAGCTGACAGCTGAATGCTGTTAACGTTAATAGCTCACATTAGACTAGGAGGACCTGTTAGCTCAACTGGTTAGTGCGACCGACTCATCCATAGTTTACACTAGCAAAACAGTTAGCTAACATTACAATGTTCCGCAACGTTCACGCAATCGGGAAGAAAGGCAGACCCTTCCTTCACCGACTATTTGTGGATGTGCGAGTAAGTATTAAACAAACTAACATGTATTATGTAACGTGTATTATTAAACTAATATATTACGGTGTCTGTTAGCTAGCTAGCCACATTCATTTAACTAAGAACGAAGCATAAGGGCTCGAGGGACGATATGTATTTGGGACGAACAGAAATCCTCCCCGGAAGTCCGGGACGCAAGCGGAGATGTCAATTGAGCCGACTGTATGTATCTTAGTTGTCAGTGGCACGGGACACTATACAAATTCCCGCGGTACTGTACTGGCCACCCTCTTCAGTCAAGAGAGCACTGCAATATGCTGCACATTATCAGCGCGGTCTCGTGTTCGTCGCTTAGTTGATCAGCACCATGGACAGCTGCCCCAGATGCCTGTCTCTGTCTCTGTCTCTCTCTCTCTCTGTCTCCCTCTCTCTCTCCCTCTTTCTCTCTCCCTCTCTCTCTCTCCCCCTCCCCACACACACACTGAATAGATGCTCATTGTTACACAGTGTACTTACCGCATTACACTTCCTTAACATTAACAATAACCCTAACTATATTCCTAATCCTAACCCTGGTCTTATTCCTATGAGTCAATTCACTGCAGTAAGTACATTGCAACAATGACTAAGTACAATACTTGTTATACTGTCATTACACAAATAGCTACACAGGAACAGAGAATGTAAAGTGTGACTGTCTGGGTGGGTGGGATGTTCGAGTGGGGACAGATGTTATTGGATTAGATGTTATCTTATCACACACCACACTACTAACCCATTTTGGTTGGGGGCGTGACTCTGGGAGTTTTGGCTGGTGAAAATGCTGAGTGGCTAGTGACTTTGGAAAACCACTAGCCACAGTGGCTAGTGAGCCGAAAAGTTAATGTCAAGCCCTGGTGGGAGGACAGAATTCCACCGAACGATTGCCTCACAACCAACAAATAAACACAACGCAGAGACTTCACGGAAGAGCAGATGAAGGCTGATAAAGGCTGAATCACGATATCTAACACTGTGCACCACCGACCAATGGGAGCGGATCTCCCTGCAGGGTCCAGTATCTAGGACAAACGGTTCAAAAGATAACAAAAAGTGGGTGGGACTTAAGCAGTGGTGCAGTCGCGGTCACACCCGGTTACACGCCGTGTTACCAGATCACTGAGGCAGAAGTACGCGCGATCGCGCACGGATGTGTACTCGCGTGTACGCGCACACAAAAATGCGCTGTATCCATTCGTTGTGACTAGTACCCGGCCACCGTTTTACATAACAAAAAGCGCAGGTAGACTAAGTGTCTCGGTGTTGGCTATCTGAATGCATCTCCCCCTTCATTCTGTGTGACACAGGCAGTGGAGGTGAATACTAATGTGGCTCGGAATTCGTGATGGGGGTCTACCTGCTTATGATATTGAATCAAGCGTCTGTGCTGCGCGCCAGCTTTCCACGCGCACATTCACACAAATAGAGAGCAAGAAGAGCTTGTATGATAGAAAGATTGCACTTGCGTATATGCGCTTGTGTGTGTGTGCGTGTGTGTGTGCGTGCGTGTGTGTGTGTATAAATCAGTTATGTGCGCATGCACGTACCCGCGCGTGCGCGTGGCGTGGCGTGTTACCAGTTCCCATATTAGGACTGCACCACTGGACTTAAGCATAAGGAGCGAGGCAAATATTGACCAATGAAGGAGGATATCCCAACTGAGTCCAACGGCGCCACCCACAAGTCTCTACGACAAACGGTTCATGAGATATGAAAGGGGGTGTGTGGGGTCTGGCTTCAGAATAGGGACATGGTTAATAAACTTTTTGACCCCATTTTATTTTGGAATTTTTTTGGCGACCCCATACTTAACTCATTGACCGCCACCCTGTTTTCCCATCTCTACTCAATGGTGCCAGCGTTATTGACCATTTTAGCGATGTTTGCGGACCCATCATGTGTTCTGTATTATAGCTATGGAGACAATAGTATGGCTCATTTGACAGGCATTGTTCATAGTTCAACACTGACTAACCAGTTCATTTCCACATACTGTAGTTTGTGCGCTATTCCATGCTAAACATCGCCCCTTTCCAAAATAATCCAGTCTTTTTACATAGATTGCGAGATATGGCGCGTTATATGTATTATGCCCAAATCGTTCGGGTTGCTCGCCTGAAACTCCAAATACTTCCAAATCAAAGGTATATACCATATACATATGTGTCTTCACAAAATCATCAAGGGAGGGGGGGGGGTCGTTTTAACTCGAAACTGCGATCGTTACCAAAAGCATGTTTTAGGTCCAGTAAAATACGACACTGTGATCGGTACAGAAGCATGTTTTAGGTAAAAAAAAATACCAGCAGGTTACCTAAGATAGACCTTACCTCAGTCAGAAGGTACTCTAAAATGAATAAATCCCAGTCGTCCCATTGCAATCACAATTACTTGTGTATATTGGGCATGGCTACCATACGGGAAAGAATAGGTCTGAGGCATAAAATCTCCTCCCGATTGCTATGTCCTGATCCACTCCGAGGCGGAAGCAGCGGGAGTTAACTCAGCACTGGAAGACAACTGATATCCCCAGTTCAAAGAGAGTTAATGTAACGCATAATTTCAATGTGGAATTAAGGAATATCAAAATAAAAGCACACGTTGTTGAACTTGATCATGCATATTTATTAGACATTTTTATTACAGCACTATGTTATCAATACACATTTATAAAACGAGGCATATTTAGCCAAAAAATTTTGCCAGAACATTATTATTATACTTTTTTTTTTGCCATTGCACTGTCACCTACCCACGACCCCACTTTGTTTCGCGACCCGTAGTTTGAGAACCGCTGATCTAGACCAATGCATGTAGAAGTCTACTGAGTTGATTGACACCTCCCATAAGTCTCTATGACAAGCGCTTCTTGAGATATAAAAGGGGTGTGGCCTGCACATGGGGGCATGGCTTAAGAAAGAGGTGTGGTTCTTTCTTTCCTTTATTTAGCCAGATAAACCATTTAGAACAGGTTTCTTATTTGCAATGTCGATCTGGTCCAAGAGGCCCCAACAGAAATACAAAAAAAAGAATAATAATAATAAAATCGTTCAAGATGTGAAAAAGGGGGCGGTCAGGTGGCGTAGCGGAGATTGCGTTCGTCACCAACTCCGGAGATGCTGGGTTCACGTGTTCGAATCCAGCTCCCGGTGTTGTCACCAGCTTGGCTGGCCGTTCACACTAATACAATTGGCAGTATTAGAGGGTGGGAAAGCTGGCGGATGGGTCCTGGGCGTTGTGGACAGCGACCCCTACAGTTCGGTCAGGGCGCCTGCTCAGCGAGGGTAGGATCTGGAGAGAGGTAGTGCGGCCTCCCACACGTTACACTCTCCCAGTGAGAATCTGCGCGGCCAGGCTGGCTGCCGGCAGGCTGCACATGCGTCGGAGGAAAGCATGCGACAGTCTCCGGCCTCTCGGACCAACAGTAGGGGAAAGTATGCAACAACCAGGAAGGGTGGGATGGGAGAAAAATCGGAAAAAGGAGGGGGAAAAAGATAATAAAAAAAAAGGATGTGAAAAAGGAATATACTTAATCCATTGGTATTTCGTCCCTATACACGCTACAATAAAAAATTCAAATGCATATGATCGGTATATTATGTTCCATCATGCATGCATGAAAGGGGGGGGGGGGTCGTTTCTGATTAATTGATTGTCAATAACGGCATTCGTTAGTACAACAGCATACGCTGATCAGGGCGATGGCTATGAAAACAATGCACAACCAAGCTGAAATGTACGTTAAATTGCTCTTGAGATGAGATTCCAAAAAGAATATTCCAATTATTTGATTGCCATCTGGTAGGTCGTATGTCCATTTGGCCCACGCCATAACCCCCCACAGCATCATTTCGGGACGCTTTTGGCATCCCGAAAGCGATTCTATGCAATCGGGTATACCTCGGCCGCATACCACCAGGCGGCAGTATTGGACCTTTGCGATCTCAGACACATTGCCACACAGTACCACAGCCTTGCTGGGTGATTTATGAATGGAAATAGCGAATAAAAGAAATAACGATCCAATAACGTATATATACGTTATTTCTTTTATTCGCTATTTCGTGGTTGGCGTTATTCGATATATATATGGCGTATATATACGTGGTTGGTGTTATTCGATTGGCGGAAAAACACGTATATATGCGTGAACGGCGCTGAATGGGTTAAGAATCATACACATAACCAAGTAATAATAATAATAATAATAATAAACTTTATTTGTATAGCACCTTTCATACAGAAACTGCAGCTCAAAGTGCTTCACAACAGAAAAAAGACAGGCATAAAATGAGCACATAAAGGGCAGACATATAAAATCACAGTTTTTCACATTAGGATCAAACATCCCAACAGGCCACCGTGTTTAGTTTCAAGTTTCAAGTTCAAGTTTCTTTAATAGTTGTCATACAGAAGTACAGAATACTTTTGTACAAAATGCTTCTTACTGTTGCGCTCCAGAGACTGTGCAAGACAAGATAAGTATGAAATAAAAACATAGTAAAATTAGAAGTAAAAAAAAAGAGGTCACAGTGTTCAGTTTAGACATATGTACAATGTTCGATGCAGAATAGACGTAGTTACCATACAATATACAATACTGTGCAGTGTACTAATATACAATACTATATAGTGCAAGGCAGAAATGGAGAAATGGGACGAGGTGCAATTTAGGTACAATTCACAGTAGGTGTACGAGTTGTAGTGCAAATCCTTTATCAATAAATATAAAGTGTAAGTGTGTTTGTGTGATCTAAAGTGTGGAGAGTGGGTGCTGCAGTGTGTTGTTTGTTTGAGTGAGTGTGTGCGTGTGGGTGTGTGTGCTGTGTGCATTTGATGGTTGTTGCATAGTGATTATTGTTCGTTTAGCGATTATTGTTCGTTTAGCAGCCTGATGGCCTGGGGATAGAAGCTTCTTCTGAGTCTTTCTGTGCTCGCCTTAAGACTCCGGTATCTGACCGCAGCAGTTCAAAGAGGCAGTTGTTCGGGTGGCTCGAGTCCTTAATAATTATCTTAGCCTTCCCCTTGCACCGCTTGTTGTAAATGTTCTGGAGGGTGGGAAGCCCCCCTCCAATTGTGCGTTCGGCTGAACGTGTCACTCTTTGTAGTCTGCTACGGTCTTGTGCAGTGCTATTCCCAAACCAGTTTATGGTTTGATTCAGTTTTAAATAGACAATAATAAAAAGAGTAAGATAAAATAGACAGAGTAAAATAGTGCAATAGTGCAGTGCAATAAAATTGTAGAATAGAATAGATAAAAAAAAATATATATTTTACAGTGCAATAAAAAGAAATCTGGATTACTGTTCAACAGTTCAAAGTCGTCTTTACCTTCTCTGTTTGGTATCCACAGTTTAAAACTTGACAGTTATCCCTCCTGTTTTATACCCACTTTGACCCTTTGAACCTCCCACCCAGGGCAAACCTCCCTCTCAGGGCGCAGTTCCCTCTCTCAGGGTGCAGTTCTAGGCCTGGGTCCTACACAGTTTTAAAGCCTGACAGTCTCTTGTTTGATACCCACACAGTTTAATACCTGACAGTTTTGAACCTGTAATAAAAAGCAATAGACAGAGTAAAATAATACAGTGCAATAATAGAATAGTAGAATAGATAGTAAAATTATGCAATAGAATGGACAGAGTAAAATAGTGCTACAGTACAATCAACAGCGGAGTGTATTAAATGGCTATGGTGAAGAGGTAAGTTTGTTTAAGCTTATTTTGAAAACATTAAGAGATCTAGCTTCCCTAATGTCCATAGGTAGTGTGTTCCATAACTTTGGTGCATAGTTTGCAAAGGCTGCATCCCTGATTTTCCTTAGACTGTGGCTTGGAACCTTCAATAGATCAGTAGTAGATGATCGCAATGTTCTAGGAGGCACATAGTTGACTAGAGAATTTGCAATGTAGCTTGGTCCTGTTCCATTTAGTGCTTTGCATATAAGGAGGAGGACCTTGAAATCAATTCTAAATGTTACCGGAAGCCAGTGTAGGTTAGCTAATACTGGACTGATGTGGTCTCTCCTCTTGGTTCTAGTTAGTAGCCTAGCTGCCGAGTTTTGAATGAGTTGGAGTCGTTATTCTGTGTTTTGTTTTGGGAGGCCAGTGCATTACAGTAGTCAAGTCGGCTTGAGATAAAGGCATGGATCAGTTTTTCAGCGTCTTTTTGATTTAGCTATGTTTCTAAGGTGGAAAAATTATGTTTTTGTCACCTTGTTGATGGGTGATTTAAAGCTTAGGTCTGAGTCTATTATAACACCAAGACTTGTAACTTCGGGTTTGATCCAAGGAGTAAGTTGCCCCATATTGCTCTGTAACATTTCTCTTTTTATTATAGGACCGACTAGTAGGATTTCAGTTTTGCCCTCATCTAATTTTAGGAAGTTGTTCGTCATCCATTTGTTTATTGCTAAGAGACAGGCGGAAATGGAGTTTATAGCTGTGATTATTTGGTTCAGCGGAGATGTACAATTGTGTGTCATCTGCGTAACTATGGAAACATACATTGGGCCTCATTCAACAATACTCTCTTATTATTTTTCTTATATTCTTGCTTACCTGTCTGTTAAGAGAACAATAAGAAAAGCCACTGCCACATTCATCAAGCCGTTCTTAACGTTGAAATTGGTTCTTACCCAGGTCGGTTGAATGATGAATCCCACTCATTCTTAAATTCAAATGCGCGTTCGCGCTAAAAGCATTTGCATACAGACACGCCCGCCATCTCCTTATAAGGCGAATGAGTAAAACAGCAGAGTTTCGGCATCTGATCGCTGGTCCTGATCCATTCAACAGGAATCGATTTGCGACTAATCTCAAAATGACACACACACACATCTCGCGACTCAGTGCATGTGTGTGTGTGTTCCTGTGGGTCGCTCATCCCATGTGTGTGTGTTAATCTGATGACAAATAAAGACTTATACTTATACTTATACCGCGTAATAAATCGTTCCAGCAAAGTAGGCTTTGTCAATACTGAACGACTTGACGACGCTTGTCAAGAACCAATCGCGCAGTAGGTTGGGAAATACTGGATCTGTCACCTGTCATCTCTCTCTGAAAGGTCCCTGTGGCTAAAACCCCGAATGCGCTCAGAACTTGTACGAGCAGAGAAGAGAGGAGAGGAGATATATGCATTCTATGCGTACACCTGGGCAGCCAGCATCTAACTGTTCTAACAGCAATATATAATCCATTTCAGAAGAAGAACGCACGCATATAATTATTATTATTATTGAAAAGTTCTGGGTTTATAAAGTCATATTTGGGGGCAATTGACCAATGATTTGCTTTCAACCCATGAACTCCTTCCTCTCTCACCTTTTTATCTATATTTTTTTATTGTATCTAATAAAACTGTATTGTTTGTTTTGTAAAGTGAGCATTAGGAAAAGCGCTATATAAATCTGATGTATTATTAGGAATGGTAGGCGAGTATGTAGTCGACAATTGTGGCCTTTGTAGCGATAAAAAAATTTTTATGGAATAACTGAAATCACAGATTTCAGCTAGAGTGGAGGGTCAGTTCGTGTGTATGTGGAGCGTGACAAATGAAACAAATGCCCATAAGTTGAGATAGAAATGTCGAATTCCATTCATTTTATTTTATGAGCGAGGGCACAGGCAAAATTGAGGCCACTGTCGCGATTTACAAAACATGATGCAAAAATTATGTTGCCTAATTTTACTGTGGAAGTCAATGGAGAAATCTGACAGGGAAAAAGTTACTGACATCACATATTGGGCTGCAACATCATTTCGATGTATTAATTTTTTTTTACTTGAAGGGGAAAACACCAGAAATCTGAAGTAATATTCTTTACGTGTGTTCCAGGGTCAACTTCTTAGAGGTGGAGAACAGGCAACTACAGGAAAGAACCCTGAAGCTGTCCAATCAAGTCGGCTCCCTGGAGCGTGCCCTGAGGAACGTCCAGTCCTTCTACAGCCTAGAGGTAGTGGCATGCCCCACCCCCCTTTATAAAAAGATAAATAATAATTGTTACAAAGGATCAGATTAAACCGAATATATATATTTATTGATTGATATATATTGCATAGTATTTGTATATCGTTTGATATCCCTTGTATATTCCTTGTACATATACACGGAATATCCCTTTAGCCCAGGGGTCGGCAATTAGGTTTGCCCACGGGCCAAATTTTCCCCAAGCCATTGTGTGGCGGGCCAATGATAATGAAAAATGTTTAACTCTGTCAAAATAAACGACATATACATGTTTGCACTGTCTTTTTTCTATTATAAAGTGCCTCTCACACAGTGCATAACACATGAACAGATCAGTCATTTGATTTTAATGCAGGTGCTTGCATTATAAATCGAATGTATTATTATTAGTATAACACATGAACAGATCAGTAAGGGTGCATTTGATTTGAAGCACCGACGGCGGGTGTATTATACATCGAATGTATTATTATTATTATTATTATTATTATTATTATTATTATTATTATTATTATTATTATTATTATTATTATTATTATTATTATAACACATCAACAGATCAGTAGGGTGCATTTGATTTGAAGCACCACAGCGGGTGTATTATACATCGAATGTACAACTCACCATAATGCAGGCAGACCTGGGCTTATTATTGTTTCTGCTTCCTCCTCAATCCATGCTAATGTTTGAAATATGTCAAATGTCCACTCGCGTTGAATGCCCACCCATGTCCACCCAACTTGATCACAGTTGCTTGCTTCATTGAACCCATTCTGCAATCGGTTAATAAAGTTTTCAATCAATCAATCAATCAGCCTCGTGTTGCCATGTGAACACGCAAGAGACACGTTTTGCGATAAACCCGTATTTTAAATATGACTCCTCGTTTTGTTTGTGTCTTGGAAGTCGTAGTTTCCTCTTCTGGCGCCTGAGTTGGTATTTCCTCTTTGCAAGAAGCTACCTAAAGATGTTTAATTGCATTACTGTTTAATGCCAAATTGTATTTTTCATTTAATTCAAATACCTATAGCGCGGCGCCGTCATTTCAGGAGCTTCTTCAAGCACTCTTTTTCTTTAAAGTTAATTGCATTGTTTTTCCATTGTTTTTTATTGCATTACTGTTCACATGCATGTGTGGTGCCGTCAGTCATGACTCGAGTAAAGATAAAGCTTGAATGATTTACTGAACTGGTGTTTTTATTTCATGGACTTGCGTGTTTCCCATTTCAGCACCAGCGCTGTCCACCTCACTTTGAGCAAGCCTATAGCACAGTACATTGCACTCACCTGTTATTCACTCTCAACATGGATAAAACATAAAGTATGCATATAATAAAAAGAATATATATATATATAATATTAATATAATATAATATAAATATAATAATAATAAAAAAAAAGATTAAAATAAAATAAATATCATATTCTCAAAATAAACTGACGGGCCAGAAATTATTGCTGGCGGGCCAATTTCGGCCCGCGGGCCGCCTATTGCCGATCCCTGCTTTAGCCTATTACAGACCATAATATTTCATTCTCCTATTGGACAGCGGTCCACAGGCGCCGGGGCCGTGCCTCCAGAGTCAGGTTCAAAGCCACCGTCAAGACATGTCTGTACATGCCCGGCCTTGCCCAGGGATACGAGACATAAATGAGGTTGGCACTAGATTGTTCGCCGTGCATATAAATATGGCGCAGGTGAATACAGAAGTAGAGTTACCCAATAAGTTGAAGCTTCACCCACGATACTCCGTGCGGTGAAGTATGGCCTGTTTGGCCCCAAATAGAGCATTGAGACCGCGTGCGAATTAATAACTGAATTGTCAGAGTTTGGCGCTATACCGTCGAGTGCGACATATTTCTATTAAGTCAGTAATAGTCTATTTGTGTATAGTGTATCGTGCGGCTAAAGTTCTACAGTGACCAGCATCACCAACGCTTCCTCGTACCAGCTAGAGTGCTTATCCAGGCTGGGCTGCTTTCATGGCGCTTTCACCCGAGGAGACCTAGACGAGAACCGTGTGGACATGTACACTGGATTAATCTACCCGACGACTACATAGCCCTTTGCGGCTGGATTATATTTGTTTTGGTCCTGTGATTTATGGAGCGGAGAATCGCAGACGCCTACACGTGTTGGATTTACCCTGTGAGGAGACCAGTCGAGTCTGCGCCTCAGAGAGCCTGAGGCCGGCTAGCTTTCTTCACTGTGGAGCTACAGTCTACGGAGAACAGCTGTATTCGTCTGTGGATCAAGAGACTATTGCACCGTCTCCTGTACTTGGAGTCTCCTTAGTCATCGTTGACCAGACTCTCTACTACCGACAGATCCTCTACCCCTGCTGGCTTACAACCGGGGGGACCCTTCCAGTATCTCCCGCTATATATTACTAGTGTACCATAGATATAATTCCCTAAGATTCAGGTTGTATAATTACCTCCTGCGTAACCAGAGAATGGACATTCATTATTGATTTGCCTACGCACATTCCTTTGCCTTATAAGCGCATCCAAAGTAAAATACAGAGAAGTATATTATGTACCTTTTGCTGCAATAAATACTTGATTACACCTTTGTGTGGAACCGATTCATTGTGGGAAGTGTTCATCATATTTATATATCATGTACTGTATGGCCAGTAATTAAAGTACATAAAGCGGTAGTGGTTTAATGATACCATACTTATCAATACAGTCAGGGAATTGTACCCCTCAGTTACAATTGGTCATTCGAGCCGGAGGGTAACTAGCGTAATATTAATATAGTGGTATTAATATTGACATGGCCTATGATGAACACTCCACAAAACGGTTCTCCTAAAGTAGATCGCCCGCAGCGTAGACGGCAGACACCTCAGTACTTAGAGGATTACGTTGCCAATATACTACCTAGCTTTCTACAGACGGTAAACGCGGAAAAAGTAGTTAGTAAAATTATGTCCGACCCTATCGACCAGGCTACCCCGCCAATAGAGGCCCTAGTGGGTTCTAACGTAACTGACCAAGCTCACGGTAGGGACCAGGAGGGACCCGACATGACTTTACCCCCCGCCAAGACCGAACAAGTAGTCCCCGGAGAGCTCCAGGATAAAGACAGCCCTCCAGGGATGGAACTCTACCCGCTACAAGAAGAGGAGAGCACCCCGGAGATGGATCTCCAGGACTCGCCACAGGAGAACAGATCTCCAACGAGTACTGCCAGGAGCGGATCACCTCAACCAGTGTCTTCCCCCAGCGAGGCGGACAAGATGCTGGCACAGGCATTCCTCGCCAGCCTAGCAGCCTCAACAGAGCGCGATCGACTCCAAGCACAGACGCTTAGTGAGCGCGAACATTCTTCCATGGAAAGAGAACGCCTTCAAGCGCAGCAACGGAGCGACGAAGATCGTATACGTCTAGAGATTAGACGCCTTCAGACGGAAGAGAATATGGTAAGGGACCGGGCCGAAGCCCAGCACGCCGCCGCCGAAGCCCAGCGCGCCGCTGCCGGTGCCCAAAGAGAAGCAGAGCGCGACCTCGCTCTCACCAAGCGCGAAGCCGAGCGCGACCGATTACAAGCGCAGATAATGGAGCAGCTGATCACCAGGGCAACACCCCCTCCCTCCGCACGGGGTTCCAGGGCCTCGTCAAGACAAGGGTCAAGGGCACCCTCCCCTACCCGATCAAGCGACCCTGAGCCCGACCACCAGAGAGAGCCTATACCCCCCTCCGAACCCCTTCCCCGACCGGTCCAAGTGAGACCCAGCTACAAGGAAGAAACGGTCTACACCGCGGAGAGGCTAAATAGACGACTACAGGATCTAGAGGACCTGCCAGAGGAAGAAGAAGAGGGAGAGGAGGAGAGTCAAGCCCGACAGCAGCACAGTACTCCACAGGACCAGGAGGTCCAGTACAGCCCAGGCTCTACCCCCGCGGCTCTGCGCTACAGACCCCCGACTCAATTCACGGGTGAGCTTGACGCACGACCAGCCCCGAGGAACAGCACCTGGATACGCGGGCCATGGTACCCAGCAGGTACCAGCCCACCAAGAGGCGTAAGAGGAGACTCGCCTAGGAGGCCTCTCTTCCAACGCTCACCGATGTGCCAGCCATCCATGGCATCATACATTGGCACACCGACGTTTCCGGACTTCACCCACGAGAACAGAGCACAGTACACGGAGCTACGAATGTGCTTAGAGACAATGATGTCCGATGTAGCTGATGAACCGTACAAGTATGCTATCCTACTGAAGCACCTCAAGGTGCCCCGAGCGCACAATATAGCGCTGGCCTATGCCACCTCTACTACCCCATACACAGCGGCTCTAGCAGCACTCGACCAAAGATATGGACGCATATGGGACTACGTAATACAAGAGATAAGGCATATTGACCGCCTACCCCCAGCCACAGACAATCGCTCACTAGATGACCTGTCTATCAAGGTACAATCCCTGGTAGGGATGCTGGGAGCGCAAAGAGAAAAGGGTATGCACGAACTGTACGCAAACTCTAATGTCGAGAGGATTTTAGAGAAGCTTCCGCCCGCCCGACAAGAGCGCTTCAGGCGGCAAAGAGACCACCGTGATCCTAACGGTCCCGAGCCATCCCTCCTAGACCTAGCCGACTTCCTGGCGAGAGAAGTCAACAGCCTACGGTTGGATACGTTCATGCGGAGCACCCCAAGCTCCAGAGAGGGACCTAGGAGAGCAAATGATGGCCGAAGATTGGACCGTCATGCACCAATCAGAATCAGTACCGAGCAGCAAGAACCACAGTACCCCCTCGATGAAAGAGAAGTGGAAGATGGTGTGCCCGTACTGCGAAAAGGAACACTGGTTGTCACAATGTGACACGTTCAAGAAGATGACCGCCGACGAGGTGAGTCAATGGATAAAGTCCAACCGACGCTGTTACCGATGTGCGCGCAGTCACATGGCAGCCGATTGCCGCTTAAAGAAGAGGTGTAGTCGGTGTGACGGAGCCCACCTAGATGTCCTACACGACAGTAACAGAAGAAAGCCTGCACCCTCAAGCAGCACAAAGGCAAGTGTTATGTACATTGACCCCGCCAGCAGCGGGGGCGCCCGGGTGCTCTTAAAGGTGGTCCGCGTAACACTGAGTTACCAAGATAAGGTCATGGACACTTACGCCGTCCTTGACGACGGGTCAGAGAAGACCCTCCTCCTCGCGTCCGCTGCGGCCCAGCTGGGGCTGCGGGGGAGCGAAAACCAGATGACGATTCGGACAATAAGAAGAGATCTAAAGACGATAAAGGGCGAGAATGTCTCCTTCACTATCGCAGCAAGCGGGCAGCCAGAGAGACGGTATAGGATTACTAATGTTTTCACCAGCCAAGAAATAGGCCTGTCGCAGTACACCTACCCCATCGCCAAGCTGATGGATAAATATGTGCACCTGCGTCAACTACCTATACCGCTCATAGACGGTGCCACCCCGACCCTGCTGATAGGCTCCGACCATGCAGACCTCATCGTCCCGATTGACCGGGTCCACACAGGGCCCAGAGGCTGTCCTGCAGCAGTCGAGACCCGCCTAGGATGGACACTACAAGGCCCCCTCGCTAAGTCTCTTAACCGAACAGCAGCCACTAACTGCCTCCACTCCAGAGTGATAGAAGAAGACACCACCCTCCTACAGCATGTCGAGAGGCTATGGACACTAGAGACAATGCCCTTTAAGAACGAAAAGAAAGACATTCGTTCCAAGGAAGACATTTACGCTATAGCCCTCCTCGAGCAGGGGAAAAAGAGAGTCAAAGTCAACGGAGTGATGAGATACGCAACTCCACTCCTGAGGCGAGAGGGTATGCCTACCTTCCACGCCCCAAAAGAAGCGACGGAGCGGTATCTATTGAACACAGAGCGGCGCCTAGCCAGAGACCCCGCTCAAGAGACGGTGTACCGCGCTGAGATTAACAAGCTAATCACAGCGGGACACATAAAGAAAATTGACATTAAAGAGGCCGATCAGACGACCGAATCATGGTACGTGCCGCACCACAAAGTCCACCACAACGGCAAGGATCGTATTGTGTTCAACTGCAGCTACCAGATCGGATCACAAAATCTGAATAAAGAGCTCTTGCCCGGCCCAACACTCGGCCCCTCTCTACTAGGCGTGTTACTACGTTTCCGCCAAGACAAGGTGGCCATCAGCGGCGACATCAAAGGGATGTTCCTGCAGGTGAGACTAGTGGAGGAGGACAAGCCCCTGCTGCGGTTCCTATGAAGAGAGAGGATCGGGGATGAGCAACCAGCCATCTATCAATGGGAAGTCCTCCCTTTCGGAACCACATGCAGCCCATGCTGTGCTACGTTTGCACTGCAAAAACACGTCGCAGAGGACCCAGCAGCTGATGAAGAGGTCCGACAAAGTGTAGGAAATAGTTTCTACGTGGACAACTGTCTGCAAAGCGTCTCGACGCCAGAAGAAGCCGAGGCCCTTCTACTCAAGCTCCGCGCCTCCCTGATCAAAGGCGGCTTTGATCTCAGGCAGTGGGCCAGCAGCGACCCGCAAGTATTGCGCAGCCTCTCCCCCGAGGACAAGGCAGCAAGCAGCGAGACCTGGATGGCGACCATCCCAGGAGAAGCCCAAGAAATGACATTAGGACTAGTCTGGCGCTTCAAAACAGACTCGCTCCATTATAAACACACACCCCTGACCAAGGAGCAGGGAAGGTCGACTGCACTACCGACCACCAGACGGAGTGTATACAGAACACTCGCCAGACAATATGACCCGTTGGGATGTATTCTACCTTACACCACCAGGGCAAAGATGATTGTAAGAGCGTTATGGGACAAGGACCAGGGCTGGGACGACCCCATACCCGAACACCTTGCATCCACATGGAGAGAGTGGGAGACGGAACTCAGCTCACTCCCAGGTGTCAACATACGCCGCAGCTACTTCCCACCCACAGTGAGGCCGGAGACGTGCCAGATGGACCTGCACGTCTTCAGCGACGCCTCCGAAGTAGCCTACGGTTCGGTGGCCTACTTGCGTGCCCGAGAGGAGGGAGGAGAAATACATACTGCTTTCATCCTGGCTCGCTCAAGAATAGCCCCACGAAAGCAACAATCTATCCCGCGTCTAGAGCTCTGCGCAGCCCTAGCAGGAGCGCAACTCGCCACGTTAATCCAACGTGAACTCACCATTCCGGTGCAAAGAACAATCTTGTAGTCAGACTCCACGACAGTACTCACATGGATCCGGTCTGATTCGTGCAGATACAAGGTCTTCGTGGGAGTCAGAGTCACAGAGATTCAAGATTTAACAGAAGTAGCAAGCTGGAGGTATGTGGACACAAAACACAACCCAGCTGACGTCATCACCCGGGGAATGTCCCTGGATGACCTCACCCGTCACAACCTATACAGTGACGGGCCAGAGTTCCTCAAGCTCCCGGAAGAAGAGTGGCCTACACCCACCCCACGGGAAGCGAGTAAAGAGGAGGCCGAAAACAAGAAATCTATGTTCTGTGGATTGAACACACTCGTCTCCACAGACCCCGACATAGACGATTGCCTCACCCTAGAGAGTGCGCAGCTAAAGACATTCCTGTGGCACCACCCAGAGGTTCAGCTCACTACTGACATTACAGCAGCTGACTACGAAGAAGCAGAACTTCTTCTACTACAACGAGCCCAGAGAGACTCGTTCCCCGATGAGCTAGACTGTCTACAGGGAGCAAAGCCCGTCCCATCAGACAGCAGACTGCTCCACCTAGCCCCCGAGAGCGACGCCCATGGTCTCATCAGAGTGGGTGGTCGTCTGCGGAGAGCTCCAGACTTACCGGATGACGTCAAGTACCCGATAGTCTTAAACAGCCGACACAAGGTCACAGAGCTGATCATAAAGAAATACGACGAGGATGTGCATCACGCCGGGGCAGAGAGAGTCTTCGCGGAGATCAGACGTCGTTATTGGATACTGCAAGGGAGAGAAGCAGTGCGGCGCTTCCAGCGAACCTGTCTAGACTGTCGTAAGTGGCGAGGGCAGCCCAGTATACCCCGGATGGCTGACCTACCTCCCTGTCGCCTCCGACTCGGCGACAAGCCTTTTCACTCCACCGGTATGGACTGTTTCGGCCCGCTGTATATAAAGAAAGGAAGAGGAACCGAGAAGCGGTGGGGTATTGTATTCAAATGCATGACCACCCGAGCGATGCATATAGAACTCCTTCCAACCATGAGCACAGACTCATTCCTTATGGCCTTCCGAAGATTCACATCGCGGAAAGGCAAACCGTCTATATTATTGTCTGATCACGGGACAAACTTCAAAGGCGGAGAAAGAGAGCTGAGAGAGAGCTTCCAAGCTATGGGCCCAGAACTTAAGACCCACCTCGCTCCATCCCAGATTGACTTCCAGTTTAATCCCCCGAACGCACCTCACTTCGGTGGAACTTGGGAACGAGAAGTACGTTCAATAAAGACAGCCCTGTACGCCGTGCTTGGGGCCCAGACCGTGGCGGAAGAAGTCCTAATGACAGTCCTCACGGAGATCGAGGGAGTATTGAACTCAAAGCCCCTCGGTTACGTCTCAAGTGATGTAGCAGATGTCGACCCAGTCACCCCCAACACACTCTTGATGGTGCGGCTGGACCCCGCGCTACCACAGACAATGTACAGGCCTGAAGAAGCGAACGGCCGAAGAATGTGGAGGTACAGTCAAGTATTGGCTGACAAGTTTTGGAACAGCTTCCTACTCCACTATCTACCGTCTCTACAGACCCGCCAGAAATGGGTGAAAGAGAGAGACAATTTGACAGAAGGAACAGTCGTCATGATTATCGACCAGTCACTACCCCGAGCTGTGTGGCCGGCTGGCCGCGTAAGCAAAGTGATCACCGGTGCCGACGGAAAGGTCCGAGCAGCCGAAGTGCTCGTCCAAGGACGGATCTACACCCGTGGCGAGGCTAATAGAACTGCCAAGGCTCCCCGATACTATCGATGACGACCATGACCCCATGACTTTGTGAACTGCCCGACCCCCTCACAACAGACATTGAGTAGTGGACAGTGCGGTTAATCTGTCTCTGCTTAGCTAATTAGGTGGGACTAATTAGGAGGCGGCTGTTACAAAGGATCAGATTAAACCGAATATATATATTTATTGATTGATATATATTGCATAGTATTTGTATATCGTTTGATATCCCTTGTATATTCCTTGTACATATACACGGAATATCCCTTTAGCCTATTACAGACCATAATATTTCATTCTCCTATTGGACAGCGGTCCACAGGCGCCGGGGCCGTGCCTCCAGAGTCGGGTTCAAAGCCACCGTCAAGACATGTCTGTACATGCCCGGCCTTGCCCAGGGATACGAGACAGAAATGAGGTTGGCACTAGATTGTTCGCCGTGCATATAAATATGGCGCAGGTGAATACAGAAGTAGAGTTACCCAATAAGTTGAAGCCTCACCCACGATACTCCGTGCGGTGAAGTATGGCCTGTTTGGCCCCAAATAGAGCATTGAGACCGCGTGCGAATTAATAACTGAATTGTCAGAGTTTGGCGCTATACCGTCGAGTGCGACATATTTCTATTAAGTCAGTAATAGTCTATTTGTGTATAGTGTATCGTGCGGCTAAAGTTCTACAGTGACCAGCATCACCAACGCTTCCTCGTACCAGCTAGAGTGCTTATCCAGGCTGGGCTGCTTTCATGGCGCTTTCACCCGAGGAGACCTAGACGAGAACCGTGTGGACATGTACACTGGATTAATCTACCCGACGACTACATAGCCCTTTGCGGCTGGATTATATTTGTTTTGGTCCTGTGATTTATGGAGCGGAGAATCGCCGACGCCTACACGTGTTGGATTTACCCTGTGAGGAGACCAGTCGAGTCTGCGCCTCAGAGAGCCTGAGGCCGGCTAGCTTTCTTCACTGTGGAGCTACAGTCTACGGAGAACAGCTGTATTCGTCTGTGGATCAAGAGACTATTGCACCGTCTCCTGTACTTGGAGTCTCCTTAGTCATCGTTGACCAGACTCTCTACTACCGACAGATCCTCTACCCCTGCTGGCTTACAACCGGGGGGACCCTTCCAGTATCTCCCGCTATATATTACTAGTGTACCATAGATATAATTCCCTAAGATTCAGGTTGTATAATTACCTCCTGCGTAACCAGAGAATGGACATTCATTATTGATTTGCCTACGCACATTCCTTTGCCTTATAAGCGCATCCAAAGTAAAATACAGAGAAGTATATTATGTACCTTTTGCTGCAATAAATACTTGATTACACCTTTGTGTGGAACCGATTCATTGTGGGAAGTGTTCATCATATTTATATATCATGTACTGTATGGCCAGTAATTAAAGTACATAAAGCGGTAGTGGTTTAATGATACCATACTTATCAATACAGTCAGGGAATTGTACCCCTCAGTTACAATAATAATAAACTCAATTCACCTTATCAAACAATATATGCTCATCGTTCTCACTACTTACTAGTAAATAGCAATTATTTTGTATATATTTCATTTGAATACTGTGTAAACGAGTTTTATTTTATATTAATTGTGGAAGGAGTGTATGCCCCCCAACCCACCAAGACAAATTTAATTTGGATTTATACCTTTAAGTTTAGTAGGAGAAAAGTTTTTTCGATGTTTGTTGTTAATAAAAAGGGGCTTGTTGGTTTTCCCAGCAGGATGTGAAGAAAATGTTTCCGTCTGAAAGTGTCCCCGGGGACAGCATCCTGCATACGTCTACCCTGAGGTAGGAGGACGGCTTGGATTTCTAAAAGGGTCTCATTTCTTTTGTCTGAAATGATTCCCTAGTAGTTGATATAGACCTTGTGTGTTGTTAAACTGCCTCCACACAATTTTGACTCCTTTGTCAAACCCTTAATGTCATTCTTAGTAGGCATAGTATTTTTTATCGTAGAACATTGAGTGGAATGGACTGCATGGTAGTGAGTGCCATGCACACCGTTTCAGATACTTTTATCATAATATATGGACTAATTATATGATGACTGACCTGTACTTTATTGTTTTGGGCTAAGCAGTGAGCTTATTCATTTTATATGTGCTTTATAAGTTTTGTAGCAATGTGGCAGTCTTCCAGCAGTGGGCGGGCCAGGCCACTGCTGAATTGCCTTTTGTCTGCCGTTACTCACCGATTGCTGCATGTCTTCTCTTGTCTGCCACCAGCCTGACGTCAGGTGTGTGTGACCCGCTTGGCTTCCTGGACGCCATCTGTCGGGTGAAGGTGGGCCAGCGTGCGGGGGAGTGCACTCGGGTGAAGGTGGGCCAGCATGCGGGGGAGTGCACTCAGGCTTCTTTCTCCAATCCCCAGTCTCAGCTCTCAGAGCTGGGTTACCTGAACCTCACCTCTCCTGTAGTTTCCTTAGACACTAAAGACCCAGAGGAGAGCCCCAGTGTGGGGAGTGACAAGGTAGGACAGGGCTAGGTGATGGTGTGTATGTGTGTGTGTGTGTGTGTGTGGCAGGGCTCGAGTTTGCCACAGGATGACAGCTGCGACTTCCACTGAAACGTTTTTTTTAATGTCCAGCTAGCATCAAGCGTGAGGTCCAATCTCGAACCATATACTGGGCCACTCCAGTGTGGACACTCCACACTTGAATGTTTGGAAGTGGTAATTTGTTGCCATTGGATTTAGCTTAAATGAGATTTGAGACATTCCAAAACCACACGTGACTCTTGCCAGACAACATAAACTTGTGCTCTCTGAGTGGTGTTACTAGGTTACACAGTGCTAAGTGGCTGTCCAACGCTGACTTGGTAAGAAGGGACCACTGAGTTGGACCACTCAGCCATTTGGCAAATAGTTTCAGATAGTCGAGTTTCACATCTGGCAACAAGAAGCCCCAGATCACGTTAAAGTGGCTAAGTTGTGAAGTGGTGTCTGGGACACAAGACCCAGATGAAAGAAAGTTAACAAGTACATGATGATGGAATTAGCCCTTGTTCAAAAGGGGATTTTCACTGCAACAACACTGTTGTTGTGTTTTATATCTAGACGTAGATGATAGTGGAATATAGGATGCTGCCACTCCCTGGTCTGGCTTGTAGCTGCTGCCTTCTCTGTGAACACTAAGGGACGCCAAAGGCATTAGAGTGAACACATTATGGGATTTGCTGAAAAGCCTGAGTTTCAATATAATATTTTCTAGGACCTTTGTAGTGGGAGCTTGATAGGAAACACAAGTTGTGTTGTGGTACAATCTTTTGTGAATGCACTGATCTGTGTTCTTGCCTGGGATTTGTCCAGATATCACAGTTTAAAGAACAAAGCAAGTGAGAACTCTGAGAAACTTCTGATCTAATGGCACATGATGAGGACACAAATCTTAATGTATCTAATGTCAAATAGACATTTAAATAGATAATTGAATGATAAATAGACTGATATAAAATGAGCACTTAAACTTAATTTTGGCCCACTTAAATCCAAAATTGGCAATTCAATTGTTTTCTGTGAAAAGATTATATGTTTATGCTTTTGTTGGCAAATTACATTTTAAATTATATCAAGTTGTTAGAACTTCAGGTTTACGTTGACAAATTATGTTGATACCAAGTGGTACAAGTGATGTAATATTACAGGTCCACATTATGTATTGTAATACGACTGGACTATGGGTTTGATATTCTGTAGCTTAGGGGGCTTTGCTTCACCTTATCACTTCCCAGCTACAGCCACATCTAAATATAGTGTGAAACCTCTTGTTTGTGGCTTAGCTAGATCAGGATGTCAGGTAATACAGAGGAAAGCCCAGGTAAGGAACTCTTTAGCTCAGGATGTTGGGTAATACAGAGGAAAGCCCAGGTAAGGAACTCTTTAGATCAGGATGTCAGGTAATACAGAGGAAAGCCCAGGAAAGGAACTTTTCTAGTAAGTCAATCATAGTATTCTCGTGTTTTTTTGCCATACAATATGGCCCAATGCCACAGCTCATTGGCCACAGTTGTGATTTAATGACAATCACCTGCTATATCATTAGAGTCACCTGCGGTTTGTGACCAAGATGTCTGAGATAGAATACTATGAATGTATAGTTCCAAAGCATGTCATGGGCCCTAACACACTGCTTATGTTTTTTGCAGTAAGAATTGTATCCTAGTGGAAGTCAGAACAGAGAATATCAGAAGAGATTTTTTTTTTTTCACTAAGAACTGACAAATTTTTTTATCCAGTGGTACACTGTGGAAACGATTGGCCATTTTGTCTTCTACGTGCCTGAAACTAAGTATTTCAACTTTGTCTTGCTGCTATACTGAGAGAATACCATCCAACAATAGCCTGTATTTGTGTACACATAAAATTGAAATGTCGTCATGAAAAATGACCCTTGATTCTTGATGTACTCTGTAAATACGTGTTTTGTAAACAGTTATTTTCATAAATAAAAGGTCACAATCAAAATGTTCTGTTTTTTTCTTTGTCAGGTTCATTTATCAAATTCTCTGAAAGCTGAAATACCTATAGGTCTACATAATGAAAACAAGTCAAATACTGACACTCAATGGTAAGTTTATAACAGTCTGTTTATTAAACAAGGTAAAGATACAAATTGTTTTTTTTCTTTAAACATTGATATTCTTAGTTTTACTTCTCAGTCTTGGCTGTGCATATTTAGTTGTCTAGAAACATCATATGAAACCACAATGCAAGACAGGGAAAAGTGTAATAAATCTACGCAATAACTTTTTTTTTTATAGAGAACATGGGTTAAACAGTTATCATACAGGTTACAGCTGGGATGCTCCATGCGGAAGGAAAAAAAAGTTTTACAAGACTGAATACTGCAGAACACAATACAGAGTATGGAAATAGAATGGTTGTCAAATGATTAAACAGTTAAGGCTTATACGTAAATAACAAAACAAAAACAAAAAAATAACTAATATTAATAACATATGGGTCGGCTAAAATCATTACAGTAAGGTTCATACATAAACATACCTTTACAAAACCCAAATAGAAAGTTGATGAAAAATTAAAATAGGTACTACTGTACTATAAATGAGTAACATGTCACAGTACAGCAATGTACATTTCCCCATAGTAAAGTCGAAGAGGCAGGGTCTGTTGTTGGCATATAATGTCTGTTTTCAGGCCAGTGGCTTGAGTACTAGGTTTCTTTTTTCTGACTTTTTTTTCTTTTTGAAAACAATACTATATACTGTATATGTATTTTACATTATTCTCACTTCCATCTCAAATACGTGTCTAGCCTTAGCACCTTTCATGAGTACCCTGGACAATACAGGGTCACCTGCTAGTACCGTCCCAAGTAACCAGAGGCTAAAGTTACAGTAAAAATACAAAAAACAATACTGTGTACAATGAAAAGAATAATAATACAAAAGAAACACTTATCGAAGCAGAAGCATCTCCTCCACATTAACTCGTCATATAGGCCCATGGAATATGACTCATACTGCAATTAATTTCAAATGGGTAAAGCTAGCTAATAGGTTTTATATGGAGTAAAACGAAAACAAAAAAACCTATATATTGGGTCGGAATAGTTATACGAGAACGACTAAAAGGAATGGGGACCATGTAGACACAACCACACACATTATTACGTTCAATTAACATTCACTTCTGCTGGCCCGACAAAGTGAGGACCGTTTAGACTCGATCATTACATTCTGTTCTTATGTAATGTCATCCTTTTGAGCTCCTCTGATTGGTTAGAAGGGGCGAGCCTGGCTGTGAAACTTTAGAATGGAATATATCTGCACTGCTGGCTACAGTACACTGAGTCAGTGTACAGTATGTTTAAGATATGTACTGGAGCAAAATTCTAACACATTTTAAATCTTACCTACTGTAGCTTTAACATTTAAAATGTTTGGTCCAATGATTTACCTTTTCACTTGATTTAAGAATTATCTTCAATTTGAGTTATTTCAGAAATTGTAGCGTGATGCAAAGTTTGAGTTGAAGTCGACTCATGTACGAGGACGTATTTAATGCAATGCAATCCTTTTCTAATACACGGACATAAAATAAACATTATGCTTTATAATACAGTGTGAAAGCTTAAAACATTACAATACATTTAAAAAAAAATAAAAACCAGAATAAGGTTCATATGGCACTAGTTACCTGGGCGTGAGATTAACAGCTTAAAAGATAAATGCTGAATGTCATCTGACGATAATGCCTTTTTGCATCGGACAAGATTGAAACATTATCATAAAGACGCCTTAGAGGTGAATATAAAATGGGGTCATTATCCAACATTTGGGAAATAAAACATTTATTTATATCTTTACATTTAGCGTTGCTTTATTGTTCGTCTCAACGTAATTATTAATAACCTACTTTTAATACAATCATAACATTGAATTGTCATCCACAAAGCTCCGATTGCCTTTCTCCAAATCTAGTTTTTTTATGACCCTGTAAACGTATACTTATGCAAAAATCTACAAATAAAATAAAAAAAGTGAACAAAAACAAAACTTTAATTTCGACACAGTCTATACTCTTTAGCTGCCTCAACTACTGCCTCTCTGCATTTCCATCCAACAGGATTTAATTTGAGCCAAAACCACGAAAGGCCTAAAAGTGCTTTAAGATTATCTTTGGATGTCTCCAGAACACACCCACAAAACATGTTGTTTTTTCTTTCTTTCTCAATTCCTTTTAAGGGCAAATATCATCTGGCACATTTTGGAAACCCATTTCATGGAAGAAGTAGTAGAAAAAGAAGAAGAAGAAGGAAAAAGATCACTATTGAATTTCAGGGCTAATGCATCCAGCAGTTTACATGACGCCTACCAAAGTGCTTATTAAATCTGACGTAAGACATTCTTAGCTATTTGATCCTCTGGACATCATCTAGCTGTAATATTACATTCACACACAAAAGAAAAATGCGCTGTGCTCATTTCGACAGACCGCCCGTGTCAAAACAGGAACAAGGGGGGGGGGGTTCTGTATACCGTGTCTAGCACTGAATGCTTATGTCAGGTGTCATTTGCTAATGTAGGCCTAGATGGCCGCGTGTGCAGAGGGGCTCCTGAGCTCCAGCCTGGCTGTGTATCCAACCTGGTGCCGTGTGGCCGGGGACCTCAGATGAGGGAGATGCGTATGGGAATACTGGGCGACTCTGTCCTCTGAGGTGACTGGTGGCTCACCAGGTGCTCCACCACCGTGTGTTTGGACATGTGCTTCATAAGGTAGGTTTCCTGGAAAGAGAGCAAACGGAACACAACAAAATGGTTTCAAAGTTCTACAGGGTTTCTGGGAAAGCATATTATAGAACATGTTTGATCATTCCCATGTTTTTAAATGTTAAAGGAAAACTCCAACATTTTGGGAAATTAGCTTATTTGCCATCTACCCTGGAGTTAGACAAGAAGATACATACCTTCTTCTTCTCTGTGCATGCAGTAGGAGTAGGAAGACGTTGGGAACTAGGCTAATGGAGGAACCTACTTCCAGTGACTGACGCTAAGCTAGGCTAATGGTGCGTGTCTTCCTACTCCTACTGCATGCACAGAGAAGAAAAAGGTATGTATCTTCTTGTCTAACTCCAGGGTAGATGGCAAATAAGCTAATTTCCCAAAATGTTGGAGTTTTCCTTTAAGGAATTGCAAAAAAAATCTGGAATAGTGTGTGTTAAATATTTTGACAGTTTTAACCCCACCATCATTTCACAGATTGTGATATCTGTTATTGTGAAGAATTGTCTTTGGCAATTAGACTGAGTGACATGGCCTTGACGGTCATATTGCCTAGTCACTTTCAGAATAAATCATATTGAACATCATCAACCAGGATCTTCAAAGAAATTAAGAATTGATCTGGAAGGGGACCTTTCAGATGAGCAGTGGGAGGCAATATTAGACGTTGTTCAACCCTCATCGATATGCGCTAGCCATGCACTCATTCAATAAAAAAATTTACATTGCACAGACTACACAAATGCAAGATTGTCAGTTTTCTTTCCTGCCGTTAGTCCTGCCTGTAACTGATGTAAGCAGACCCCTGTTAGTCCTGTAACTGATGTAAGCAGACCCCTGTTAGTCCTGTAACTGATGTAAGCAGACCCCTGTTAGTCCTGTAACTGATGTAAGCAGACCCCTGTTAGTCCTGCCTGTAACGGATGTAAGCAGACCCCTGTTAGTCCTGTAACTGATGTAAGCAGACCCCTGTTAGTCCTGTAACTGATGTAAGCAGACCCCTGTTAGTCCTGTAACTGATGTAAGCAGACCCCTGTTAGTCCTGTAACTGATGTAAGCAGACCCCTGTTAGTCCTGCCTGTAACTGATGTAAGCAGACCCGTTAGTCCTGCCTGTAACTGATGTAAGCAGATCCCTGTTAGTCCTGCCTGTAACTGATGTAAGCAGACCCCTGTTAGTCCTGTAACTGATGTAAGCAGACCCCTGTTAGTCCTGTAACTGATGTAAGCAGACCCCTGTTAGTCCTGTAACTGATGTAAGCAGACCCCTGTTAGTCCTGTAACTGATGTAAGCAGACCCCTGTTAGTCCTGTAACTGATGTAAGCAGACCCCTGTTAGTCCTGCCTGTAGTCAAGTCAAGTCACAAGAGTTTTATTTGTCACAGCATACAAGTATACAATGAAATGTGGGGGGTCTTGTAACTGATGTAAGCAGACCCCTGTTAGTCCTGCCTGTAACTGATGTAAACAGACCCCTGTTAGTCCTGTAACTGATGTAAGCAGATCCCTGTTAGTCCTGCCTGTAACTGATGTAAGCAGACCCCCGTTAGTCCTGTAACTGATGTAAGCAGACCCCTGTTAGTCCTGTAACTGATGTAAGCAGACCCCTGTTAGTCCTGTAACTGATGTAAGCAGACCCCTGTTAGTCCTGTAACTGATGTAAGCAGACCCCTGTTAGTCCTGCCTGTAACTGATGTAAGCAGACCCCTGTTAGTCCTGCCTGTAACTGATGTAAGCAGACCCCTGTTAGTCCTGTAACTGATGTAAGCAGACCCCTGTTAGTCCTGTAACTGATGTAAGCAGATCCCTGTTAGTCCTGTAACTGATGTAAGCAGACCCCTGTTAGTCCTGTAACTGATGTAAGCAGACCCCTGTTAGTACTGCCTGTAACTGATGTAAGCAGACCCCTGTTAGTCCTGTAACTGATGTAAGCAGACCCCTGTTAGTACTGCCTGTAACTGATGTAAGCAGATCCCTGTTAGTCCTGCCTGTAACTGATGTAAGCAGACCCCTGTTAGTCCTGTAACTGATGTAAGCAGATCCCTGTTAGTCCTGTAACTGATGTAAGCAGACCCCTGTTAGTACTGCCTGTAACTGATGTAAGCAGACCCCTGTTAGTCCTGTAACTGATGTAAGCAGACCCCTGTTAGTACTGCCTGTAACTGATGTAAGCAGATCCCTGTTAGTCCTGCCTGTAACTGATGTAAGCAGACCCCTGTTAGTCCTGTAACTGATGTAAGCAGACCCCTGTTAGTACTGCCTGTAACTGATGTAAGCAGACCCCTGTTAGTCCTGTAACTGATGTAAGCAGACCCCTATTAGTCCTGTAACTGATGTGAGCAGACGGTCCTGTCCGGCTCTCTGGACACACATTTCTAATACATTCAAATAAATATTTGATAGAATCGTTGACCCGGATCCTATTACAGCTGTCTTTGGGCTTCTGCCTGGGAGTTTCTAACTGTAGTGGTCTTCTCCTCACACTCAGCTAGACATTATATTGGAATAATAAGTGGAAGCATGTCTCCCCACCTACACACAGCAGTTGGATTAAGTAAGATCTCTTGCCAAATTTGAGCAAACTTGAGACCCTTTATCACCCAGGCACATACCCTGATGTGATGTGGGCCTGAGCTGTAGCTACCTTCCCTTTTAAAATGTTGTTTCTTTTCTTATTTGTTTTTGCTTTGTTTGTTCATACTGTAGTGTTTAGTGTTTGTTAATTTGTTTTTTTTTGAACAAATGTTTTTTATTTTCCCTTTTTTAACATAAAACTAGACAAACAATACATTTATAGTAGAAATCTATGATAAATCACAGGACAATGACCGACATAATTTTTGTTAATTTGTGATTTATTTCATGCTTTCTTTTTTATTATCCTAGGGATGTGGCGGAGGTCGGTGTCCTGGGATTGAGGGCGGGGTCTTGGGTGGGGAAGGTGGTTGAGCTGGGGCAGTGGGGAGGGGGGTGTTTATATTTCATTTTCTATACATTTTTTAATAAAGTTTACATAAGAAAATACAAATAAACATTTATTAAATCCTTTTGTGTTGTTATAGTTCAATGAAATAATGTAGATTAAGATTAATGTCTTATAGGGACTACTACTTTATTGTTTCACTGAGCTATAATTAACCTAACAAGGATTTAATGTCGTTGATTACATCACTGGTGGCCATATTCAAACTTAAAAAATCGAATTAAATTAATGTGTGCAAATCTAATGTTTTTGGATGTGTGTGAGATTATGTGCAAAAATAAATGAGCACTTTATTTTGGTGAAGTATTCAATCAAGCCACTGCTAGAAAGAAAAACACAATTCTGCAGTCATACTTTGTTGTCATTTAACTTTTATTAAGCTAGACCATATTGTTGGATCGAATCGTGAAATAAGCATATTGTCCCCATCCACTGTATATGGGGCTGTCCCTCAGCACAGTATGTAGAGGGGACTACAATTGTACCATTTGTCTGTCATACACTGAGATATGTTGTTGACATGTCTGTGCCATTTGTCACCAAGACAAATTCCTAATAAATTCTGACTCCGATCTCTTCAAAACAAACATATGGTAATTTGTCTAAAAGGCTTGATTTTTAGTATAGTCACTGAGGCGTATTGTCATTTGTCTAAAGGCTTTATTATACTCACTGAGGTGAATGGTCATTTGTCTAAAGGCTTTATTATACTCACTGAGGTGTATGGTCATTTGTCAAAAGGCTTTATTATACTCACTGAGGTGTATGGTCATTTGTCTAAAGGCTTTATTATACTCACTGAGGTGTATGGTCATTTGTCTAAAGGCTTTATTATACTCACTGAGGTGTATGCCCGGCCACACATACTACAGCAGTAGGCTTTAGCGTTTTTGATGGCGTGCGCCGACAAGTGGATCTGCAGTGACGCTGAATCCGAGTAGGCGCGGTAGCAGTTGGGACATTTGTACGGCTTGTCTTTATTGTGCTGCCTCTGGTGAGACTGGCGGGAAAGAAACGCACCAAGACAAACAAGAGATGTTAAGAGCAGTTCACACACATTTCAGATATATGACTTATGCCTGGTATCATAGAAGCCCTTCACCTGTTATTGTCTAACAGTACAATTACAACCCTTAGCATAGTTAGTGCTACCTCCTTTCAGACGATTCATCTGTTGGTTTGGTCTATATTAGACGATGAGTGTAACTGAGGGGTTACAAAACCCTGACTGTATTAAAGATTGTGATAGATTAAACCACTGCTAGTTATGTACTTTAATTACTGGCCAGACAGTACATCAAATATAGATGGTGAACACCCACAAGAATACGGCATTGACAAAGAAATAGTATTTGAGGGTAATTTATTATTATTAGGCAACGTTAGGTTACAGAATGAGAATTAGGGTCGCGCTTGTATGGCGAAGAATATACGTAAAGTCAGTCAATAGCATGAGTCACTAAGAATAGCAGGAATCCTACGATGGGTCTAAGTTGACACCACCTGTCGTATAGTAGCAACTATATAGGGCAACACTGGTACCGACTGGAGACAATGGGTTCCCTCCGGGGGTGTAAGGCCTGGAGGGTAGAGGAATGTTCGGGTACTCCGTCTGATTCAATGAGGAATAAAGAGACGAGTCGGTCCTTGTAAACTCCCTTGATCAGCAGCAAAGTAATAATTGTAATCCAGATGCTCGACAGCATTGATGACAGCTAGCCAGCCCCGTCCACGAGGCCGACCCGAGTTGTAATCCTCACGAGGTTGAATCCCAAACGATAGTGGAAATCAACGATGCTCTTCTCCGGGTACCACGTTCCAAATCAATATAATCCAACCAGTAATGGTTCTGCAATCGCCGACGCCGATTCTCCTGTGTACATGTCCAACGGTTCTCCGCCTAGGACTCCTCGGGTGTGGGCGACGTATTTAGGCCACACAGCCTGGTTAAGTACACTAGCTAAAGACACGACGAACCGCTGGGTAATACTACACACGAAAGAACTGTAGCCGCACGATATACAATAAATGAACGACTATTTACTTCACATTAGATTAAGTCGAACTCAACGTTACTTCATTAAACTCTGACACTTTTACCATTCTATTCGCACGCGGTTCTCAATGCTCTGTTTAGACGCAAGGTTGCTCACTTCACTGTTTTACCGAACTGCTGCTGTTCACACCTGCGCCGTATTTATACTTAAGTGAATATCTAGTCCCAACCTCAGTCCTTGTCTGGTATTACTACGCTGACTCCGGGCATGTTCCGACATGCCTGCAGTTGTCTTTGAACTTGCCGTTGGGGGCTTGCGCGCTGGCGCCTGGGGGCGCTGTCCAATAGGAGAGCGAATATTACTCTGGTCTGAACGCAGGTAAAGGGATATTCCGTGTATATATATAAATAATATACAAAGTATATCAAACAATAAAGGTAAATTCTCAGTTTAATCTGGCCCTTCACAACAATGAGTGTTTAATTATCAAAGTCAACTTTATTGTCATTTCCCATAATGTGCAAGATACAGACCATTCCCATGGTGTATATAAAAAGATCGACAATATAAACAAAGTAACCTATAGGACACTATAAACAAAGTAACATAGGACACAATGTAAACACACTATACAGGACTACCGGTATATACAATATAAACCGCTAAAAAATTTATGAATGAGTGAAATAAATATAGAGGTAAAAGAGAACTTCTAGCAGCAGTGGTAACCTAGTGAATATAAATAATGGCAGTAAAATAAAATAATGGCAGTAAAGGGGCAGTGTGTGTCTGTGTGATGTTGTGTCAATTATTTTTCCCATGCTGTATGCGGTATTCCCTGAAAAATGATAAGCCCATATCTGGTACGCACTAGATTTAAAAAGGGATATTTCACTTTAGTAGAACTTGTCAAAATGCAGCAGTCCCACTAGCGACCACTGCTGTCCCGGTTGCCTCCCAGGTGTCAGGCTCCTCATTCACTTCAATTCAGTTTGGGGACCTAGTCTAAATATCAGTATGATATATAAACAAATAATACAGCAATATTAACTCATTCCCCGCCATCGACGAGTATACTCGTTATAGCCCGCCAATCGTTGGACGCCAACAACGAGTATACTCGTTATTATGATTGTTATTTCTTTTATTCGCTATTTCCATTCATAAATAATCCAGGTATGCTGTGGGACTGTGTGGCAATGTGTCTGAGATCGCAAAGGTCCGATACCGCCGCTTGGTGGTATGCGGCCGATGTTGCACTCCCTTTGTGTCTCTGTGTGTGGGGCTGTGCGTCATTGAAAGTCATCCGGGCGGAGTATTCTTGTAACGTGGATCAAGATATACACCCGATCGCATTGAATCGCCTTCGGGACGCCAGAATCATTATGCTTTTGGGGGTTATGATGTGGGCCAAATGGACATACGATCTAGCAGATGGCAATCAAATAATTGGAATATTCTTTTTGGAGTCTCATCGGCCACAGGTAAGAGCAATTTAATGTCAATTCCAGCTTGGTTGTCCATTGTTTTCATAGCCAACGCCCTGATCCGCGTATGCTGTTGTACTAATGAATGCAGTTATTGACAATCAATTAATCAGAGACGACCCCTCCCCCCCTTTCATGCATGCATGATGGAACATAATATACCGATCATATGCATTTGAATTTTTAATTGTAGCATGTATAGGGACGAAATGCCAATGGATTAAGTATAATATGCGTCACGGCCAGTGATGCCGGTAACGCGTTACTAAGTAACGCGTTATTGTAATCTGATTACTTCCCCCGAAAATAGTAATCTAACGCGTTAATCTTTAAAAGCCAGTAATCTGATTGCAGTTACTTGTCCAAGTGGCTGTGCGTTACTATTTCGTTACTATCTCATCATAAATTCATAATGCAGGCGGAATGCAGTATTTTATTTCGTTTTCGACAGTCAAAAATACATGTTGAGCTGTTTTTCTTATTTGGGAGTGACGTGGTGTGGCAGTGAAAGGGTTACACAAGAATGTGTCCCGCGGCGTGACTGGACTCTCTGTCTGTGAGTGACTCTGCTTTGGCCCAATCACATTCCCCATCCACAGTCTGCGAATCAGAGGCAGAGTAGGGCGGGTCTTCACAGCACGTCATGTGACATATGCGCCAATCGTGTGACAGCAGGGCTCGTCTGCATTCGTCTGAGACTTCCACCCCAAAACGCTTGTCTAAACGAAGTGAAACCGTAGGAAGACTTTTGCGGTTTCTGTTCAGACTTCCACCCCAAAACGCTCGTCTAAACGTAGCCTCAGTCAAAATACTGTCTACCGCTAAAAACAGCACATCCAATTGCATTGAAAGCATCTGGAATCACAACACTAGCCGACGCTTCGACTAGGTACAGGAGGACTCGGAGGCCAGCCAAACAGCAAAAGAGAGAGATTGTTTCTTTCCCTATTGATTAATGTATATTTGATGGTGGCAGAGCAAAAGCTCTTATTTGCCAGATTTACAGTTAATTTACATGTTAAAGAGAGACTGATTGTATGTTTATAGAGAGACATTTATAAAAACAATTTAATAGTTACAGTTGATATAATTGAATAGTTCAGCCTGCATTTGTTAGATGTGAATGGATACACTGGTTTTGTAAAACCACTGGCTGGCTGCTCTAATGCTGTGAGCATCATAGACTGTTGCTTTACCATACTTGATGGTACAGAAGCTGAAGCACTAGTTTAACAATTTACGTTATGTGCAGAGAAACAAGTTAAAAACAATTTATGCACTTTCAATAAAGCGTTTAAAAAAAACTGTTGGGGGAACGACGACGACTTCGTAACCTAGTTACTTTCAAAGTAACTAAGTTACTCTGATAATCAAGTAATCAGTAAAGTAACTTGGATTACTTTTTAAATGAGTAATCAGTAATCAGTAATCGGATTACTTTTACAAGTAATCTGTGGCATCACTGGTCACGGCCTAATACTAGCCTTCCAGGAATTACCCGCCTAGACCACTCTAAAACTATACTTTTTTTATTCACCACGGTATAAAACGACAATGTATGGATGGAAAAATATTCCTTTTTCACATCTTGAACGATAGATACTCGATGTCAAATGGGCCATAGTATTGCATATATAGCTATATTATTTAAATAGTTATAGCCCTGCAAACAAGGTGAGCGACTCCCACCGTTTACAGCGCTGGTGGTAGCTGCTACAGGATGAGGCTAATGCATGGCAGAGAAAGAGTTAAACAGTAATATTGTTGTTTTTTTGTAGATGACTATAGATGGAGGTAAAACTGCTGATTTAAAGATGTCCTTCTGCATGATTGCATGTGGGGAAACACAATTTCACAGATAATTAAATCAACAAATCGACGAGTCGACTAATTCCTCTGACTATTACAGGGTTCCCACTCTTTTTGAGAAATATTTCCAGGACTTTTACAGGTATTTTTCTTGACAATCCAGGACAGCACTAGTATCAACACAACCACAGTTTTAGTCCTCCTCTTTTAACTCGATCAGCGCCAGAGGGCGCTGTGTAATGTGTGGCTAAAAGGCCAGCGTTCTAAAGTATAGGAATACGTGGCAGTGTTTGCAGGGCTATAACTATATTATAGCTATGGATACAATACTATTGCCCATTTGACATCGAGTATCTATCGTTCAATATGTGAAAAATAAGAAAAAATGTCATCCATACATTCCCGTTTTATACCGTGGTGAATATAAGTATGGTTTTAGGGTAATTCATGGGAGGCTGGTAATAGCCCCCAACGTGTATTATACTAAATGCATTGGCGTTCCGTCCCTACACACGCTACAATTAGAAAATCAAATGCATATGATAGGTATTATGTTCCATCATGAATGCATGAAAGGGTGGGGGGTAGTTTTTCGATGCTTTGATCGTCACCAACGGAATACGTTATGGACTAGCGTTACACCAGGGCTGTACGTTAACTTTTTTTGCACATAGCACTGGTGCTACAGAGGTTGATAGTTTTGTAGCACAGGCCAAAATCTTGTAGCACAAGTATAAAACGTGTTATATTTGTAACAGTCACAAATGTGCCTATTGTATTTGTGTTATTTAGTTGCAGTGCCATGTTTGGCTGTCATTTAGTATATCGCCATGTGTTATTATTACTATGATACTCTCATATGCTATTTTCAATTAATATCATAAACAACATAAGGAATATTAGCATAATTTTGAGTGGACTGAAGGAATGAGTCAGCGTTAATAGTTTTAAATGCAAATAATTTATTGAAACATAGAAGTGGGGTCGGTTGGGACACACACACACAATGGGGGACCCTGATGTAAACAAGACAAACGTCTTTCTCTGGTCTGCATCCCCTTAACAATTGTGTGTATTGAGCCGTACTGTACTGTACCCATTCTGCAATCTGTTAAATAAAGTTTTCATTCATTCATTCACACACACTGTTTCAACTCACCACCCCCGCATCATATTGTAGTCTAGTCTGTCTTCAAACTTCCACTCCTCTCGAAACTTGTTTATATTTGAATATCAACATTATCTGTCCATCCTCAGTTTACTATAATATACTCCTGTCCTGAGTCCTGACTAGTGACTTCATCGTCTTTCCAAACGCATGCACGCACACACACAGGGAAGGGGAGAGAGTGCCCCCCCATTTCCCTTTCCCCAGTCCACACTGTGTCTGCTGGCTCTGCACCTCTGCCTCTGATCAGGATTAGCTTGTTAGCTTGCTAACGTTGTAGTGATTGTAATGGTACATAAACGTTAATTTCAGGCGATGTGCGCATAAAGGAATGGCGACGGTGCAAAGCATGTAGATGCATTTGACCCGTTGCGAGAAAAAAAAAACACCACGGACTTATTTCGGGACGTGTAGGCGCACTGCTGTGTTAACGCAGCAGTGCGCACCAACCGACCAACGCGCTGCTCCTTGCAGAAGCACGGATAGGGCGGATATGACTCGTCGAGTTGTCACAAGAGTTTTTTCAAAATAAGAGTATCATATGCACCTGAACGTTGCTAGCTTTCGGAGCCTAGCTGGAGCTGCGCGTGGGCAGAAATGAGACCCGCTACAGGATTTTCAAAATAAGAGTATCTATATGAACCGAATCCCTATCGCACCAGTGCTATTGAAGTAAATCCATCCATCGCACAGACCGCTGTTGCTGTAGCACGTGCGATATATATGTCGCACTGTACTGCCCTGGTTACACACATACGCTCGGATCGCAATGAAGGCATGCTTTGATCAACGCAAGATTGATATCATATAGCCCTTACCTTGACTAGGATCTGTCCCAAAAAGAATATTCCAATTATCTGATCGCGAGTCCCAGTATTGGTGTCGATCGTGTAGCAAACATAATCCGCCATACATCATCCATCTGGAGCATTTGACGCTCCTCAAGCCGATCGGGACAACCGCTCCCCTTGCCCGACATGCAAAAGTCCACCCGGACCTATATAATCGACGCACAGCCCAAGACAGAGTTTCAAAGGGTGCTCGATACCGCCGCCTGGTAGGATGCGGCCGGTATTGCACTTTTGGGATCTCAGACTCATTCCCTATGATAACACCAAGCTCCCTGGATGGATAATGAATGGAAATATCGAATAAAAAAAATAACGATGAAACCCAACTTTTCTCGGGTTTGGCGTCCATTGAGTTAATGATGCAAGGTTCATGATGAAGACCGTTCATTACAGGTGACTGCTACGCCCATCACTGCTAACGGTAACAATAGGGTAATCTGGCCTCTTTAGCACTGGTATGTTTTTGTTTATTTTTATTTATTTATTTAAGTGTATTATTTTAAGTTAATTAGGTGTGGGCCAAACTTGGCCTACAGGCCCCAAATTGGGCGGTGCTGCTATCCTACCAACAGTCGAGTTTCAAACTAAATATACATCTAGGTTTACATACAGTAGACAATCTAATACAATATAAACATTTCAGTACAACATCGGTACTGGAAATCTAGTCTCTGAATTTCCAGGTTTTTTCAGGAAGAGTGGGAACCCTGTATTAGTCATCTAAGAATGGCTTTAGTCTGGGACAGAACCTAAGTACTTGATGTTGCGATGAACACTGAACCAGAGTAATTATGAGACACAAACCTGGAGGTTAGAGAGCTGGGTGAAGGCCTTTTCACATCCAGGATGGGCACACTTGTACGGCCTGTCACCAGTGTGGATTCTGTGGTAGAATGTAGGGTGGAAACATTCAAGGAAGAATAAATTAAATATTTTTGGACTCTTGGAAGTGACGGGGGAAAATATTGCAGTTGAAATCAACAGATGTTAAAGGGGAATGCCACCCATTTTAAGAATTCATATGTTCTTCCTCTGCCCCAGGACAGTGTCAGGCAGTATTTGTGAACATGCACCACTCTCTTCTAAAGCTAGAAATCGGAGAGAGAACCCTCCAATTGGCAACTGGGATGTAAAATCTGGGGCTGCTCCATAGACAATGGAGCTCTGACTTTATGAGGCCATAAAATGTTTGTGTGAGCTCTTACACCCAAATTAGGTTTATATTCTAGCATTGATCGAAATCTGAACCAGAATTAATACCTAATTTGGGTTTTATGGCTTTAGGTTGGGTATCGTTTTATTTTTTTATTCATCCAGATGCCAAAATGGATACTTCAAAACGATGCTGGTTCCTGGTTCTAAAATCTATACTTTAACTTGCTTGTTTCAAAAATGGAATGCATCTTGTATCATATACTGTAACCCGTAAATTACATGTGTAACTCACTCGCTCGCTCAGTTCCTTCTGTCCTGCCTCTGAAAGCCTGCAACCAGGGGACAGTCCCTCAGCTCTGTCCTTCTGTCCTGCAACCAGGGGACAGTCCCTCAGCTGTTCCTTCTGTCCTGCAACCAGGGGACAGTCCCTCAGCTCTGTCCTTCTGTCCTGCAACCAGGGGACAGTCCCTCAGCTCTGTCCTTCTGTCCTGCAACCAGGGGACAGTCCCTCAGCTCTGTCCTTCTGTCCTGCAACCAGGGGACAGTCCCTCAGCTGTTCCTTCTGTCCTGCAACCAGGGGACAGTCCCTCAGCTGTTCCTTCTGTCCTGCAACCAGGGGACAGTCCCTCAGCTCTGTTCCTTCTGTCCTGCAACCAGGGGACAGTCCCTCAGCTCTGTCCTTCTGTCCTGCAACCAGGGGACAGTCCCTCAGCTCTGTTCCTTCTGTCCTGCAACCAGGGGACAGTCCCTCAGCTCTGTCCTTCTGTCCTGCAACCAGGGGACAGTCCCTCAGCTCTGTTCCTTCTGTCCTGCAACCAGGGGGACAGTCCCTCAGCTCTGTCCTTCTGTCCTGCAACCAGGGGACAGTCCCTCAGCTCTGTTCCTTCTGTCCTGCAACCAGGGGACAGTCCCTCAGCTCTGTCCTTCTGTCCTGCAACCAGGGGACAGTCCCTCAGCTCTGTCATTCTGTCCTGCAACCAGGGGACAGTCCCTCAGCTCTGTCCTTCTGTCCTGCAACCAGGGGACAGTCCCTCAGCTCTGTCCTTCTGTCCTGCAACCAGGGGACAGTCCCTCAGCTCTGTCCTTCTGTCCTGCGACCAGGGGGACAGTCCCTCAGCTCTGTCCTGCAACCAGGGGGACAGTCCCTCAGCTCTGTCCTTCTGTCCTGCAACCAGGGGACAGTCCCTCAGCTCTGTCCTGCAACCAGGGGACAGTCCCTCAGCTCTGTCCTGCAACCAGGGGACAGTCCCTCAGCTCTGTTCCTTCTGTCCTGCCACCAGGGGACAGTCCCTCAGCTCTGTCCTGCAACCAGGGGACAGTCCCTCAGCTCTGTTCCTTCTGTCCTGCAACCAGGGGACAGTCCCTCAGCTCTGTTCCTTCTGTCCTGCCACCAGGGGACAGTCCCTCAGCTCTGTTCTTCTGTCCTGCCACCAGGGGGACAGGCCCTCAGCTCTGTCCTTCTGTCCTGCAACCAGGGGACAGTCCCTCAGCTCTGTCCTGCAACCAGGGGACAGTCCCTCAGCTCTGTTCCTTCTGTCCTGCCACCAGGGGACAGTCCCTCAGCTCTGTTCCTTCTGTCCTGCAACCAGGGGACAGTCCCTCAGCTGTCCTTCTGTCCTGCGACCATGGGGACAGGCCCTCAGCTCCAACACATGTCTGCACCGCACTGCTTACAATATGTACAGTATATTTAATTGTCTAGTTGTACTTTATCCATGGAAACATTTATCCGCTAGAAAAATATATATAATCGTAATAAAACCTTTTTTTGTTTCACTGGCTGTCCCTGTATCTTCACTAGCTCGTTCTGGTTCAGGATCTGAATTCCATCTTTCAGTTTCATGTACTTCTGAAACTGCTTGATGTGCTGAAGCACTGTACACAGGGGTAGAGGCCTATTTTTCTTAAAATATGACCGTTTCAAAAACGCGTCGTCATCTACTGTAGTCTGTACTGCGTGCTGGAGACAGAGGAGAGAGACACTTGAACACTTAGTTTAACTTGTGCAGCAGATTAAATTAGAGACTTGAGATACTGGGACGGACAATGTACACAAATCTTGAAAGAAGTTTTTTTCATTTGCAAATCACACCAGTCCGACAAAAAAGGAAATTAATTAAGTAAAAAGGTGCCAAATGCGACCAATCATTGCTGCGGTCATCGTCTGTTTCAGTAAAGAGAACCGTTTTGCTTTTGTCCGTCACTTTTGAAGTACATGCGAGACTGCTGGCTGGGCGGCATTCCCCTTAACCCATTGAAACCGGGAAACACATTTGTGTGTATATGCAGCCTATATAATGCATTATTAGCAGGCGTTTTAGGTCTAAATGGGGAAACGTGTTCTCCTTGTGTCTTGTTACATGACTACACTGACCTGGTGTGCTGCTGCAGATGTGAGAGCTGGCGGAACGAGTTCTCGCAGTAGGAGCAGTGGTAGGGTTTGATTCCCAGGTGGATGCGCAGGTGCTGGGCCAGGTAGGAGGCATTGGCAAACGACTTGGAACAGTGGGGACACTTGTGTGGCTTGGCCTCTGTGTGGGTCTTGGAGTGCATCTGCATGTCTGACTTGGTGAAGAAGGTGAGCGGGCACACTTTACATCTGGGGCATGGATGGAGAGACGGAACATTGACAACCAAGACCATCGGTGCTTCAACACGTTACTCTCTTGCCTCAAATGGTCTGGTGAGACACAGTATGCACATTATGTGTATGTTCTGTGCATGTATCCCCTCCCTACTTCCCATGTCCCCCAAGTGGAATGCATGCTGCTAGTTGGACAGTCCCTGGTTCTCTGCTGTTTTCAAAAAGAAAATGTCTGCTCGCTCCCTCGTAAAACCTTCTCTTTTTCTACCTAAAGCTGAACCTACAGTAAAATGTGTTTCTGACGCGATTTTACACATGAAATAAAACATGCAATTGCTGGATCTCAAGTCATATTTGACCTGCAACGCCTAGTTTGACAATTTCATCTGAACATAGTTCAATCCCTATGTAAGCATCCAGTAGTGCGACATCTAGTGGCAAAACAAAACACTGTCACTTTAATGATGTGCTGTTAAAGGAAAACACCAACATTTTGGGAAATTAGCTTATTTGCCATCTACCCTGGAGTTAGACAAGAAGATACATGCCTTTTTCTTCTCTGTGCATGCAGTAGGAGTAGGAAGACGTTGGGAACTAGGCTAATGGAGGACCCTACTTCCAGTGACTGATGCTAAGCTAGGCTAACGGTGCCCGTCTTCCTACTCCTACTGCATGCACAGAGAAGAAAAAAGGTATGTATCTTCTTGTCTAACTCCAGGGTAGATGGCAAATAAGCTAATTTCCCAAAATGTTGGAGTTTTCCTTTAAGCCAATATGTCGACAAGTTCTGTAAATGCCTCACTCAGTGTCTCTATACCAGTACTATACATACAATGCCACAGTACCAGAGCAGAGTGTTATTTAAAACTATTGCCAAAGATTCAAGATTCAATACCAAAATAGTGTTGTTAATCGTCTTTCAGTGGGATCATATCATTATGAAATTGTGATATCGAAGTATGCAATTCTGCTGTCTAAATGACTGCTAACCAGATATTTACTAGAATTTCTCAAAGAACAAAGAAGTCGTTAAAACATCATGGGTCCCGACCTGTAGGTTTTGCCCTCTTTGGGGGCAATAGTGATACAGCCTTGGTCAGCTAAGATGGGGTATGGCACCACCAGCAGAGGACCAGAGTTCTCAGCCTTGATCTTCTTGCGGCCCCGGGGGGCCTTGGGTGGGGGTCCCAGGAGTCCTGCCAGGCCCCCAGCTTTCATGTGCTCCATGCCAGGGCCACTGGCCAGCCCAGAGATGATGTTGAGGCAAGGCGCTCCACCTAGGCGGTTCTGACTACTGGAGGTCAGGGTGGTGGGGGTCAGGGCCTCTGATGTGATGTGGCCCTCGGGTCGGGATGTTGGGGTCAAACCTGCAGTGTTGGGAATGAAGAATGGCGTCCCTGGAAAAGATTCCTAATCAAACTGAAATGACTGAAATCACACCTGAGGTTCATTTTGAAATGGAAAACATTCCTAATCAAGCTGAAATGACTGAAATCACACCTGAGGTTCATTTTGAAATGGAAAACATTCCTAATCCACCCGAAATTACTAAAATAACACCTGGGGTTCATTTTGAAATGGAAAGCTAACAGCTTTTGGTGTGAAAGCCAAGTTGCTAAGTCCGGCAGGCGGTTTGGAGGCTGTAAGCTGATCAGGTGTAATTGTGAAGAATCTGGTGGCTTGCAGATGCTCTGTATAGAGCAGGGGTGGCCAATCAGTCAGAGACTAAGAGCTACAAAAATGACTGGTACCACAAAGAGCCACACCATATACCAGCGTTTCTCAACCTTTTTTTCAGTCACGGCACCCTTTATGTGTTTATAGGTCCCACCCTCTGGCCTCTGATGTTGCTAATGTCTTTTTTATTTGGGCCTCACCTCTTAAGCCCGAGCGGCCCGAGTGGTCCGGTACTGGACCGCAAATGACATCAGGCCATAAATCCATCTCTACAGAATGTATGAATTAATGTTGCGTTTTCTTTTCAAATGTAGCCAAGAGTAAAGACCCTAACCCTGTCAAAACAGCAGTCAAAGTGTATATTTTCAGCATTACGTTTGTTTACCAATGATTGTAACTGTTATTAATGAAATATATGATTATAGAAATCTCAGGGCATTGAGTCGGAAACCGGCGCATATTGACAGGACGAAGTGGCGCAGCCAAAAGTGAGTGTAGTCTTTTGAAGGAAGAGACCCAGGGCTTTTGATGAATTTTTTAATGAAAAACTACCCTACCCAGCTCACGCCAGCCCCTGTCAATCATCTGACTTCTGGATTAACTTTTTTATTTCTCTTATTTTTCGGGATTATCTCCCACAAACCTGAACGTGATTGCCATAATACAGAACACAATTAGTTTGTCTACCTTTTTGTGAACGTCTAGCAAAAAACGGCGTTGCAATCTGATAAAAGATTTGAGAAATGTACATTATAAAAAAAGTAACTGTACTTGTGAATCACGCCTGGTGATACTAAATCCAGATTGAATTCTGCCATTGGAAAGGGGAGATTTGGCCCGATCCATAGATGTGTGACTTGGCCATAATAAGGTAATTTATAGGCCTGATATTCTATAATCATATTTCAAATTGCATGTGTCCGGATGGCAGAATTCAGTACTGTATCTACAAAACCTTCTGTTTAATCATCTTCCCTTTATTAATTTGCTTAGATTTTTCAGGTCTGGTCAATTTTAGCATTGTGTTATTCAGTCAAAGATAAAAAAAAAAATATATATAATTGAATTGATATTCTCCTTTGGTTCATAAAGATTTACTCAAGCCTAGTAACATACACAATATTTCTGACACTGGGAATACATTCCCTGAGATCCATAGATGTCCCTAGAATCAGATACCAAGAACATGCAAATTAACCATTTAAAAAAAGAAGTCTGTAAATGTTTATTCTACGTCTTATGGAATGAATGACAAAACATTGGCGGGCAAAGAGCTGCATGCGGCTCGCGAGCCGCGGGTTGGCCACCCCTGGTATAGAGGCTCTGTATATAGGTTCTGTATAGAGGCTCCATATAGAGGCTCCATATATAATAATAATAATTAATAATAATAATAAATCAAATTTCTATAGCGCCTTTCATGAAACCCAAGGTCGCTTTACAATCAAGAGGGCTGGGGAAAGGGGGCAATAGAAAAAATAAATAAAAAGGGGAGGATGAGGGCAGGTAAGGGATAATGAACCTAATCTAATCTAAACGAACTAATGTGGAAAAGCCTTGGTGAAGAGGTGTGTTTTGAGAGCAGTTTTGAAAGTGTACAGGGTTGGGGCGTTGCGGATTTCAGGGGGGAGAGTGTTCCAGAGGGTAGGGGACGCCACGCTGAAGGCGTATAATTCTCTGTATAGAGGCTCCATATATAGGTTCTGTATATAGGTTCTGTATAGAGGCTCCATATAGGTTCTGTATAGAGGCTCCATATAGAGGTTCTGTATAGAGGCTCCGTATATAGGTTCTGTATATAGGTTCTGTATAGAGGCTCCATATATATGTTCTGTATAGAGGCTCCATAGGACGAGGAATTGAACCCAGGTCTCTGCGGTGGAGTGATACCACTTTCCATTTCATTGGCATGTTAAAAAACGATTCACTATACAGTTTGACTAAGGCCATCGTCTCCCATTTCCCCCCAGAAGGCAGAGAGGAATAAGCTGCTGTACCTGAGCGATGGTTGACTCTGCCTTGTTGCTCTCCCAGCTGTCTCATGTGCCAGTCTTCCCACAGTCCTTTGGCCTTGACTGCTGACTTGTCGTCCATATTTGACTCTGGGAAATATATCAGGTAATGGCAGTTAAAATCAGGAGTGGAAAGTAACTTTCTCAAGTACTGTACTAAATAAAGTGAGGGCAAAAAAAAAGGTGCTATAGAATTCTACAAGTTTATGTAATAATTTATTAAAAGAAATATATAAATAATAATAATAATAATAATAATAATAATAATAATAATAATAATAATAATAATAATAATAATAATAATAATAATAATAATAATAATAATAATAATAATAATAATAATAATACATCCACAGAGCTTTTATAAATGTGTTGAATAAAAGTATTGCTTTTCCCCCAAAAAACTATTGATTAATGAATTTATAATTGTTTTTAAAGTTTGGCGGGTCCAAAATTAATGTTGTTGTTTACGTGTTGTGTGCATGTATCCCCTCCCTACTTTCCATTTCCTCCACATGGAAATGGATGCATCTGATTGGATGAATAATGTGCTGGTGCTCTCGTGTGACATCTAGTGGCTGAATTCTTTACACCAAACAATGGTGTTTTTTACACCACTAAATGTATCTAGTTACTTCTAATAAAAGGTGTTTTGCATACAAGACTTAAAGTGGTACAAAACTAGTGCAACTATACAATAATAACTTTTGATACTCGAGTACATTTTATAGTGATTTAAAGTAATATGTGCAGATATACTAAAGAAAACGCATGCAGTGCATGTTTTTTCCAAATATTTGTTTCCATCTTTCTGTGTTTCGAGTGAATATTATAATTTATAATATTTATGTTCATTTAAGTTCAGAAATTTTGTGTCTGATTTGTTATCATTCAATTGTTGTATTTTATGAGATGCAAAATCATAAAATAATCATAATATAGTATCAGCCATTGAACCCCCTGCTCTCTAAATATCAGAGTTGGCCACTGAACAATGTTGGTCGACCACTAACATTTACTATGAAGTAGTAAATACTTTTACTGGAGTACTGTTGTAATGATATTTTTACTTAACTAAAAGATCTGGGTACTTCTGGGTACTAGTGAGAAATCTTCATAGCCTTGTCTATCTTTTATAGTAAGAACCTTCATAGCCTTGTCTATTTTTATAGTGAGAACCTTCATAGCCTTGTCTATCTTTATAGTAAGAAGAGTGGGCATCAGACAAGCCGGTACCTGGCCCAGAGGTGGAGGGAGGCCGGGCGTGCAGGGCTATGTCAGGCTGACCAGAGCCCTGGGACTGGGGGTGGTGTCCGGGCAACTGCTGGGGCTTGAGCATCGGCATGCCATGCTGCGTGATGCCATCCGAGGGCGAAGATGGCATTAGCAGGGACTGCTGGGAAGGGGCAGAAGTGGGAGGCAGGTGCAAGGGTCGGATCTTCTCGGCCATCAGCTGCTCCTTGATCTTGTTAATGAGCACCAGGTTATCCAGCTGAAAGGGTTAATGTGTTCATGCTCAACAGTTGCCGTGTGTGAATGTCATCTGACGCGAGACGCATCCAAAGTCAGGAGCACTGAGTGCAACTCCAATGTGGTTCAACAGCTGTTATGATGAGCTCTTAATCGATACAGATTACAGGTCTCAGGGTTTCATCCATGAGAAAGAACTACAAGTCAAAACAAATTCTTCATTAATGAAAATAATTGTGGAAATAATATGAATTCCCTATTCACGCCAGGGATTGATACCAAATGACTGAAAAGACATTCACACGTGGACACAAATGGCAATGGAAGATGAAATGTTTCCATGCTTAAGTGTTGCGAGTAACACAGTCTTACCTGGCCTGGCATTGAGGGAGGTGGAGGCCAGAAATAGGGGTTGTTGAATCGAGGCTCTGCCATCCTGAGAGAAAAACAAACCAAACAAAACCCTTTCTTTTTAGTGATATTCAAATGTTAACATAATGAAGTAACTAGGGATGCACTAATGCCACTTCTTCACTGCCGATAACAATGCTTGAAATGAAGGCCTCCCCAATGTCATGTGGACTGGGGATGTAACGGTATGAAATGTCACAGTATGGTATGGTATCTATCTACCAAAATATATACAGTATGTTAAATTGCAATTCAATATTGTTAGCAACTTGAAATGTGATGTTTAATTTCTTCCCCTGGCTGTCACCATAATGTAACCCTTGAATGTAGTGGCGTGCGTAGCCATGCATGCACATCGTGCAACATAAATGTATGGGAAAGGCTTATGGTAAATGGCTGCATTTATATAGCGCTTTTATCCAAAGCGCTTTACAATTTGTTCCTCACATTTGACCCATTCACTCACACATTCACACACCGACGGCGGAGGCAACCATGCAAGATCCCAACCTGCTTATCAGGAGCAATTAGGGGTTAAGTGTCTTGCTCAAGGACACTTCAACACGGTGCCCGGGAGGAGCGGGAATCGAACCGGGAACCTCTGGATTACCAGACAACTGCTCTACCTCCCGAGCCACTGCCACAAATTACGCTGTCACTTATGGTTCAGAACCGTGGTTGCTTGATACCGCTATATACCTCAAAATGGTACACCGTTACGTCCCTACTGTGGACGATACAATTGTGTCTGGGACAGTACACAACAGATTTAGGAATAACCCTGGGACAGTAGATAAAAAGGCTTAATGCATACAGTATATACAGACACATGTTTGGATTTATGACAGTTCTTCAGATCTGTAGTTTGGGGCGATTCTGGGATGTTTGTGGGAAAAAAGAATTGTAAGCCCTGATCCGCCAATACCAATTGGCCAATAGCCACTCGTTGGACACATATTATGGGATAGATCTAACATGCTTCTATGAGCCACAAATTCACTTTGATTTCTGACAAGAAACACTTGGTATGGGGAAATTCTCTGATACTACATATAGCCGTATACATAGTATTAGATACAAGTTATCACTCCCTCCAGGTAACACACAACTCCATGGTTCTTCAGATACCGGTGAATTGTACAAAAAGTATATACACAATGTAACACATAGGCCTACATAAATAATACAAGTACACCTGTAGACAGTGGAACACTAATATGCATTGCTATATGACGCAAATAAAAGTAAAACATACCTCGCATTCGCATACCATAATCGTGAGGAAATGAGATTATGATTTTTCCACTTGAGAGAAACAAAACTCCACAAAAACACAATAAAAAATGATGATCAAATTACATAATTAGTCACATCTTCATGCATCATCTGTGTGTGCTTACTGCTTTTTAGCGTGAGCCCCACCTGTGCAGCACCAAAAGGTGTTGGTGTGCAATGTCTAAAAATATGCCTGTGCAACACAAACAAAAGATTTACTTTACGCACGAACAAAATAATTGTCCAATGAAACTAGAACCGTACTGGAGGTTCCATACCAGTATCTATCCATGTTCAACTGAGCGAGCAGCAACTCCTGATGCAACACGTTTAACACAACAACTTCATCTAGCTACACGTTTAACACAAACAACTTCATCTAGCAACACTTTTAACACAAACAACTTCATCTAGCAACACTTTTAACACAACAACTTCATCTAGCTACACGTTTAACACAAACAACTTCATCTAGCAACACTTTTAACACAAACAACTTCATCTAGCAACACTTTTAACACAAACAACTTCATCTAGCAACACTTTTAACACAAACAACTTCATCTAGCAACACTTTTAACACAACAACTTCATCTAGCTACACGTTTAACACAAACAACTTCATCTAGCAACACTTTTAACACAAACAACTTCATCTAGCAACACTTTTAACACAAACAACTTCATCTAGCAACACTTTTAACACAACAACTTCATCTAGACGTTTAACACAAACAACTTCATCTAGCAACACGTTTAACACAAACAACTTCATCTAGCAACACTTTTAACACAACAACTTCATCTAGACGTTTAACACAAACAACTTCATCTAGCTACACGTTTAACACAAACAACTTCATCTAGCAACACTTTTAACACAACAACTTCATCTAGACGTTTAACACAAACAACTTCATCTAGCTACACGTTTAACACAACAACTTCATCTAGCTACACGTTTAACACAACAACTTAATCTAGCAACATGTTTAACACAACAACTTCATCTAGCTACACATTTAACACAAACAACTTCATCTAGCTACACGTTTAACACAAACAACTTCATCTAGCAACACGTTTAACACAACAACTTCATCTAGTAACATGTTTAACACAACAACTTCATCTAGTAGCAACACTTTTAACACAACTTCATCTAGCAACACGTTTAACACAAACAACTTCATCTAGCAACACGTTTAACACAACAACTTCATCTAGTAACATGTTTAACACAACAACTTCATCTAGTAGCAACACGTTTAACACAACAACTTCATCTAGCAACACTTTTAACACAACAACTTCATCTAGCAACACGTTTAACAACAACTTCATCTAGCAACACTTTTAACACAACAACTTCATCTAGCAACATGTTTAACACAACAACTTCATCTAGCAACACGTTTAACACAACAACTTCATCTAGCAACACGTTTAACACAACAACTTCATCTAGCAACATGTTTAACACAAACAACTTAATCTAGCAACATGTTTAACACAACAACTTCATCTAGTAGCAACACTTTTAACACAACAACTTCATCTAGCAACACGTTTAACACAACAACTTCATCTAGCAACATGTTTAACACAACAACTTCATCTAGTAGCAACACTTTTAACACAACAACTTCATCTAGCAACACGTTTAACACAACAACTTCATCTAGTAACATGTTTAACACAACAACTTCATCTAGTAGCAACACTTTTAACACAACTTCATCTAGCAACACGTTTAACACAACAACTTCATCTAGCAACACATTTAACGCAACAACTTCATCTAGCAACATGTTTAACACAAACAACTTCATCTAGCAACATGTTTAACACAACAACTTCATCTAGTAGCAACACTTTTAACACAACAACTTCATCTAGCAACACGTTTAACACAACAACTTCATCTAGCAACATGTTTAACACAAACAACTTAATCTAGCAACATGTTTAACACAACAACTTCATCTAGTAGCAACACTTTTAACACAACAACTTCATCTAGCAACATGTTTAACACAACAACTTCATCTAGAAACACGTTTAACACAACTTCATCTAGCAACATGTTTAACACAAACAACTTAATCTAGCAACATGTTTAGCACAACAACTTCATCTAGTAGCAACACATTTAACACACCAACTTCATCTAGCAACACATTTAACACAACAACTTCATCTAGCAACACATTTAACGCAACAACTTCATCTAGTAGCAACACGTTTAACACAACAACTTCATCTAGCAACACGTTTAACACAAACAACTTCATCTAGCAACATGTTTAACACAACAACTTCATCTAGCAACATGTTTAACACAACAACTTCATCTAGCAACATGTTTAACACTACAACTTAATCTAGCAACATGTTTAACACAACAACTTCAGTAGCAACACGTTTAACACAACAACTTCATCTAGCAACACGTTTAACACAACAACTTCATCTAGCAACACGTTTAACACAACAGCAACACGTTTAACACAACAACTTCATCTAGCAACACGTTTAACACAACAACTTCATCTAGCAACACGTTTAACACAACAACTTCATCTAGCAACACGTTTAACACAACAACTTCATCTAGCAACACGTTTAACACAACAGCAACACGTTTAACACAACAACTTCATCTAGAACACGTTTAACACAACAACTTCATCTAGCAACACGTTTAACACAACAACTTCATCTAGCAACACGTTTAACACAACAACTTCATCTAGCAACACGTTTAACACAACAACATCATCTAGCAACACTTTTAACACAACAACTTCATCTAGCAACACGTTTAACACAACAACTTCATCTAGTAGCAACATGTTTAACACAACAACTTCATCTAGTAGCAACATGTTTAACACAACAACTTCATCTAGCAACACGTTTAACACAACAACTTCATCTAGCAACATGTTTAACACAACAACTTCATCTAGCAACACGTTTAACACAACAACTTCATCTAGCAACACGTTTAACACAACAACTTCATTTAGCCTAAATTACCTAGAAAATCAGATGTATCATGTAAGACGATCTGTAATATGCTTTTTACTGATATTTCAAGGCAGCGCAGCGATAGAAATAGGGAGCACTCCGATGACCGGCCTCTGATCTGTATTGATTTATTCTAAATACCAGATTGATGATGGCCTACTGGCCTTCCGCGTTCTAGGATAGCCTACTCCAATCAAATTATGTGGTATAAAATAGAAAACCCTAGCCCTTTCCATTATCTGTTCGCCACCATGTAGTATGTTGTATTACATTACTACCACTATTGAAAACATACCTGTGAGTCAATTAAATACCAAGTATCATTGGCAATTACAAAAGGCTCACCATATCGTTCATTATGCAGTTCCCATGCTGCGTGATGAGTGTCAGACCCATCTCTGGTCACACATGACAAGATAACCAGTTATTTATAATGAGCCTGTCCCAGAGTTAGACTGTGTTCCTGTATTTTGTACATGCATACTTCTTTTTCAATATATAACAGTATGTGAAATCTAGTGGATGCCTCCAGGACCAATTATAAAAGGTTTAAAGTGTATAATAACATATCAACTAATTTGGAGGAAATTACCACTGACATCATGCTATTTGCTATATAAACACATATAAGATGACAGTACTAATCATTTAAATTAACTTTTTAAATTATTAATTTCATGAAACCATGTACCTTAATATACAAACAAAATCTGAATTGACAACCAAAATCAAAACATTTTGCCTGGGGTACCTTGCCGTTTGTGGGATCATTATGTCCAGTGCCTAGGTTTACAGCGAGTTTACAGATAATCATGCAGTGTCTGATTAATTGCATTTCATCATTCATTGATGCCATCAGCACCTTTCCAGTCCACCACACATGTTCAAACTGTCACCCTCATCGAAGTGAATAGATTAACTGTATTTTTGGTTATCCTACTCATAAAGAAGATGTATCTATATAGTCATCTAAACTATTTAGCACAGCTAGACATTCTCTATATAAATAACTAATGCTACTAAGCCATCTATTATGTGGATACGAATTATTCCAAATAAGAACAGGTCGCCCTGCTGCTGCTGCAAAAAAAGGCGTTAGAAAACTTTTCATCTTTTGACTTCGGCATCTTGACCGCGTCTGACCATCTGGTGGTCAGTAGTCATGATGACTATTGTGCGCTGCGGCCTCGCTCTGCGCCTCAGACATTCTCAGACAGTTTAGTTAAAACATTTCCAGACAAAAGAGAAACAAAAATGGCAGCCTTATTTTTATAAGGCGGGACGCCATATTCTGCACACGCCAAAATTAGGAACATGAACATGATATCGTGAGGAAGTGAGGGGGCGACGCGAACACAAAGGTGTGTTTATCATGTCAAGGCATGAACGATTGTTTACGGCGAATTGCAGGTTTGAATAGCCCGGCCTCCCCACCTCTTAAAAAAACTGACACTTCCTACAACCATGCCTTGCAAGGATAGCACGGCGATAGGTAAGAGATGCAGACGCGAGATAAATATTTTGATAAAACAACATAATCGACGCGTAAAGGTCATAACGTAGCCAGCGGACACCGCCAGGTCCCCTGAAAGACGTTGTGCCATCTTTACCAAAATTCCACTTTTGGTATTTTTTTTTTTTTACATTCTGCAACTTTTTGACGAATCAAGGGACAGCTATTGCATTTTGTGCATAATGCACGCATTTTGAGGCTATTGCTTATTACAGTATTGCACTAGTATAAAGACATGGAAAGACGTGCAGAAATACCTTATGTCCCGATTGCAGATATTGTCTTGCGAGTATAGCTATATTATAAAAGGTTCTTTCTGCCTGCTAGTTCCAATCCGTCCAGCGCTTCCGGGTCGCTTTGTTCACTTCTGGGTGCTTCGGGCTGTCAGTCAGACGGGGGATTCTGCTGTTATTGTGTGTTTAGTTAACCCATGTTTATATACCGTTATGTTTTGTCTTTGTAAAATATACAGCGCATTTTTTGTTTGTTTAGCGCAAATAATCTGTATCCATGCCTGACAAGGCTATAGCCTAGCATCTGAAATGTATACTCTCTTTTCTGGACTCTTTTTGTATCACAAACAGTACTGTATTTGCAAATCTGGTATGTCATAAATGTATAGATGTAGCAGTACTGTCTATCTGTATGTCGTGTATGTCATGATATGATGAATTGAAAATGGGGGGCCCTGATGTAAACAAGACAAAAGTCTTTCTCTGGTCTGCATCCCATTAACAATTGTATGTATTGAACTGTACTGTACCCATTCTGCAATCTGTTAATAAAGTTGTCAATATTCCAATGTACAGTTTTGCTTGTTTGTACAGTGTCCCCCCCCCCAACCCCCTCCAATGTACAGTAAATTACCTAGTATGGTTGTCAATATTCCAATGTACAGTTTTGCTTGTACAGTTGTACAGTGTTTCCCCTACCCACCCAACCCCACCAACCTCCTCCAATGTACAGTTTTTACGTCAAATGTATATACTCCCTTTTCTGGACTATTTTTGTATCACAAACAGTACTGTATTTGCAAATCTGGTATGTCATAAATGTATAGATGTAGCATTACTGTCTATCTGTATGTCATGTATGTCATATATGTCCTGATTAATTGAAAATGGGGGACCCTGATGTAAACAAGACGAAAGTCTTTCTCTGGTCTGCATCCCCTTAACAATTGTGTGTATTGAGCTGTACTGTATTGTACCCATTCTGCAATCTGTTAATAAAGTTTTCAATCAATCAATCAATCAATCAATTCAATCAATCAATCAATCAATCAGCCTTTTTGGTAAAATAATATGGTTAATCACGTTTTTAAAGAAGCGAGTAATAGGCCTACTGTAGCCTACATAGTTGATTCAATTGATTGTTTTTGGCAATGGGTTGGCTATAAAGATACACCATACACTCTGAAAGTGAGCACTGAGCAGTCATTTGAGTCCTGACTTTTCTGTCTATACGAATGTGTCTTGTCAAGCTGGTTCCATACAAGCTAGCCTAGCTAGGCTTCCCCTGGCAGCTGCTTGAGTCTGGAAACTCCAAAAGGTGCTGGTTTCAGTTTAGTCTACTCTGTGGTCTGTGGTCTTCTGAGCTCTGGTGTTGGTGCCTATCTGAACAGCTACTGTATGTTATATGTAAGGGTGCGCTTTGGCCTTAAAGGGGAACACCACTCTACACATTTCTAAAACAGCTCAATCAACATGAGCTAATTTCGCCCTAAGCCAGAAACCAGAGAAGTAAGACTCAAACTTGTGATGTCATCAGGTATAAAGTCTGGAGCTGCTATTTTTCTTTCTTTCTTTCTTTCTTTCTTTCTTTCTTTCTTTCTTTCTTTCTTTCTTTCTTTCTTTCTTTCTTTCTTTCTTTCTTTCTTTCTTTCTTTCTTTCTTTCTTTCTTTCTTTCTTTCTTTCTTTCTTTCTTTCTTTCTTTCTTTCTTTCTTTTAAAATTTGTATATCCAAATTAGCTTTATTCTATAGTAGTGATCTCTGTTCTGAAACATAAAATGTACCTATGAACTCTGTTATCTATTAAATATGTCCCAATTCATTGTCTAGGGAGCAGCTTCAGGCAATACTTGATGACATCATAAGTTTGAGTTTCAGCCATAGATATAAAACAGTAGATGCAACATGTCTTATACAGTTGACATTCTGGAATGGGACCACATGGCAGCCATTTTACCTGGGTCCAGTTCTAAACTTGCTGTAATTGTAACTAATTACAAATACATTAATCCTTGTATTTTCCTTCCAGTACAACAATAATGTTTTTTATTCAAAGAAATGAGTGTAAGACACCTGTGCCTAGAATTAACCAAAAAAACTGAAAAGCGTGGTATAACTTGTATTATAATAGCTCCAAGAAAATTAATCATGCTTTCAATCATAAAGATAATCTCACTAAAACCTTTATAATTGTGTATTCATATTAAACAATTATATTATTACTGTATAGTAGACAATGGTTTTATTTTTGCAAGTTTGCCTGAACTTAATATGTAAGAACTCACTGTATTTGGTATTCGGAATGGCTAATATACTACATTAAGCAATATATTTTATGTAGAAATCCTAAATAGATTCAGTATTATGGCCTATATTGGCAGCCAATTACAATCAGAAACACACTGTATCTTAATATATTTATTACCTTTAGCTTTGCTAACATTACAACATTTTCTGGTTATAACTTCTTTGTTTAGCTAACAGATCAATGCTGTTGAGAGCTAACAATCACCAATAACATTTTACTTTTTGAAGTTTTAGTTGATCCAAAAATAAATCTCTCATCTACTCTATACTGATGTGTGTGGAAAGTGATGCCAGCCTCTTTGGTTGGTCCTATTAGTACAGCAGGGGTTTTGGTGGACCTGCTGACAATAGGTAATGTCTATTTTACCGAACCCTATCATAAAACATGCCTTTGTAATTATCCCAGCGTTTACTTACTTTTTTTTAACTAACTTTTTACTCTAACCTCTAACGACAACAGGAGGCACTGCTCTAAAGGAAGTCTGTGATTTCAAATACCTGGGCTCGTGGGTCAACTCGTCCGAGCAAGACCTTAAAGTGAGGAAGGCGCTTGCGTGGAGGGCTCTGAACGGCATGACCAGTGTGTGGAAATCCAACCTCCCCCGTCAAATCAAGCTCAACTTCTTTCATGCAACAGTTGAGTCTGTCCTTTTGTATGGCAGTGAATGCTGGACGCTGAAGCCCACCCTGCAGAAGTCCCTGGATGGGTGCTACACCAGAATGATGCGTGTGGTGCTCAACATCAACAGGGATGAGCATGTCACTAATGCAAACTTGTATGGGGGGGTGCTAAGGGTGAGCGAGAAAGTGGCAGTCAGGAGAATGAGGCTGGCAGGTCACTACCAGAGACACCATGAGCTGCCAACCAGCAAACTTGTGCTGTGGGAGCCAAAACACGGGCATCGATCACGAGGACGTCCCACACTAACCTACGTGGACGTACTCAGGAGAGATGCGGATCATGAGGGAACAGAAAGCACCGGCGAGCTAGCCAGATGCATGGAGGATCGGGATGACTGGAAGCACCGATGGAGGGCCCGTTCGAGGACGACCTAGATAGATTACTTACTTTATTACTTACTTTTTTTGCTGTGTGAAGCACACTCTCAGGGGCTCATACAGAACCAAGAATTTCACTGTAAAGTATGTGTATTTTATTGTGATATTTAATAAACAGACTTGAACTTGAAACTATTGCACTTTGTTTAAATATTTAGTTTTTGGTGTGATGTGTGGGTTGGAATTTAGTAACTTATTATAGTGTGAGTATAGTCTCATGGCAAAGCCTGATGTGTAGCCTTGCAATAGCAATCCCTATCCCAACTCAACTCCAATCCACACAACAGACCAAAACAAAATAATTTAAACAAAGTGCAATACCAAGCAGGGCTCTTTTGCCTAGAGGTCGCTGTTCATTACTGCTATCCACTTTTCAGGACTGATGTATCTCTTTATATTAATAAATTAACTTTTTAATTGTGTTTCAAAATGTATTCCACCTGCCCCACAGTCCAATCTGACTGATATGATGTCAGCCTCTCCTCCCTCTTTCTCAAAAAAGGTACAACGGAATTCTAGGAAACCGCAACTGTTTGTTGACGTATAAATGATCGCTGGTAGTGTCACTACGTGGGGTATTTGATCTGACTGGGTTTCCTGTTGCTCACATCAGTTCTGTGAAGTCTCCCTGACGGCTAACACACATTTAATTCACAGGCCTCCTCCTCCTGGCCTACCTCTTCAAGCCAGTTGGTTCACCTTCAGGGGGTAATTTAGTAAATGGCCTGACTTTGTTTCTTTGTAGTTGTTTGATGACATGTTTTTTTTTAGTCATTCTAAATTCCTATATATTTTTTTTGTTACTTTGAATATTTCATTGAAAGGAGATAAAGAAACACTTGTCTCAAGTTAAAGGTGTTCTGATATCAAAATGTGGTGCTTTACGTCGGTAAGTAATCAAGCCAAATATTTAGTTTGACACTTGTGCTTTTTAAATTCTATTTATTTTGTGTCTTGATTTGAAATACTTTCATACGTTTTCGCGTGAATGTTATCGCAGAATTTGGCAGATGTTATGGTTAGGGTTAGGAATGTATACTTTAGGGTTAGGCATGTATATGTTATGGTTAGGGTTATGCATGTAGGCGTTATGATTAGGGTTAGGCATGTAGATAATATGGTTAGGGTTATTCATGTAGATGTTAGGGTTAGGCATGTAGATGTTATGGTTAGGATTAGGCATGTAGATGTTATGTTTAGGCATGTAGATGTTATGGTTAGGGTTATGCATGTAGGTGTTATGGTTAGGGTTATGCATGTGATGTAGGCGTTAGGGTTAGGTATGTAGATGTTATGGTTAGGCTTGTAGACATTATGGTTAGGGTTAGGCATGTATACGTTAGGGTTAGGCAATAGGCATGTAGATATTATGGTTAGACATGTAGATGTTAGGGTTAGGAATGTAGATGTTAGGGTTAGGCATGTAGATGTTATGGATATGGTTAGGCATGTAGATGTTATGGATATGGTTAGGGTTATTCATGTAGGCATTAGGGTTAGGCATGTAGATATTATGGTTAAGGTTAGGCATGTAGATGTTAGGGTTAGGCATGTAGATATTATGGTTATAGGGTTAGGCATGTATTGATTGAACATTTTATTAACAGATTGCAGAATGGGTACAATACAGTACAGCTCAATACACACAATTGTTAAGGGGAGGCAGACCAGAGAAATTCTTTCGTCTTGTTTACATCAGGGTCCCCCATTTTTTATTCATCATAAATGGATGTTATGGTTAGGGTTATAGTCAGGGTTAGGCATGTAGATGTCATGGTTGTATGTACATATTTGTGTTTTATTACATGTATATATACATACATACCAACTATTCACCTGTTTTATTCTCCACCCGACATCCAAGAAGGGGAACCCCCCCTTGAACGGCCCTTCTAAGTTTTCTCTCTTCCACGTCGCCTGTGGTGCTTTTTTCCTATTGCTAGGTTTTTTGTGAGTTTTTACTTGTCTGGGAGTGTTGCATTTATTTATTTTACATTTATTTTGGATTTCACAGTGTGTTTTTTTTTTTTTAAATGTCTTGACTTGTTTAACACTAGCACAGCCACTAATTCCCGCCAGGAACGGGTCAGATGACCCGACAGCTTATATGAGAAATATGAGAAAAATAAACAGTGTAAACTATATAATTACCTCTGAATATAAAAATATGAGGTTTGCCACAATGAAATGTAGGTTTGAGTGACATAAAAAAAAAGAATTTGTTCTAATTACATTTTCCTGAAGTCATTTAGAAATTTCAGAAACCGTGCCAGATAAAACGGGTACTTTTATGAAAAGTCATTGAGTGACAGAGCTGGAGCTCGACCGAGTGACGAGGATACATTTGTTGAAAATGCCTAGGGGTCATTTGACCCCTTGTCGGCTGTGCTAGTGTTGAAGAAGACTTGTCCAGTCCATGGGGACATACTACATAATTTCAGGCTTTACAAATAAATGTGATTTGATGGTTAGGTTAGGCATGTATATATTATGGTTAGGGTTAGGCATGTAGATGTTAGGGTTAGGCAGGTAGATGTTAGGGTTAGGCATGTATACGGTAGGGTTAGGCATGTAGATGTTATGGTTAGGGTTATGCATGTAGGCGTTAGGGTTAGGCATGTAGATATTATGGTTAGGCATGTATATATTATGGTTAGGGTTAGGCATGTAGATATTATGGTTAGGGTTAGGCATGCAGATATGATGTTTAGGGTTATGCATGTAGATATTATGGTTAGGGTTATGCATGTAGGCGTTAGGCTTATGCATGTAGGCATTATTGTTAGGGTTAGGCATGCAGATATGATGGTTAGGGTTAGGCATGTAGATATTATGGTTAGGGTTAGGCATGGAGATGTTATGGTAGGCATTATTGTTAGGGTTAGGCATGTAGATGTCATGGTTAGGGTTAGGCATGTAGATGTTATGGTTAGGCATGTAGATATTATGGTTAGGGTTAGGCATGGAGATATTATGGTTAGGGTTAGGCATGGAGATGTTAGGGTTAGGCATGTAGATGTCATGGTTAGGGTTAGGCATGTAGATGTTATGGTTAGGCATGTAGATATTATGGTTAGGGTTAGGCATGGAGATGTTATGGTTAGGCATGTAGATATTATGGTTAGGGTTAGGCATGGAGATGAATGAATGAATGAAAACTTTATTAACAGATTGCAGAATGGGTACAGTACAGCTCAATACATACAATTGTTAAGGGGATGCAGACCAGAGAAAGACTTTCGTCTTGTTTACATCAGGGTCCCCCATTTTCAATTCATCGTAACATATATCAATGACATACAGATAGACAGTACTGCTACATCTATACATTTATGACATACCAGATTTGCAATTACAGTACTGTTTGTGATACAAAAAGAGTCCAGAAAGAAAAGAGTATATACATTAGGCGTAGAAACTGTACATTGGATTGGGTAGGTGGGGGTGGGGGGGGACTGTACATTGGAGGTGGTTGGGTGGGTGGGGGGGGGGGGGTTGGGTAGGAGTGGGGGGGGGGGGGGGGGGGGGTTGGGTAGGAGGGGTGGGTGGGGGACACTGTACAACTGTACAAACAACACTGTACATTGGATTATTGACAAGACCATACTTGGTAATTTACTGTACATTGGAGGGGGTTGTGTTCGGACATTTACAGGGGCCAGTTTCGAGTTGCAGTCTCCCTTAGGTGTTTTTTGAGAGTGTTTTTGAAAGTGGGTAGTGATTCACATTCAGATGTTATGGTTAGGCATGTAGATGTTAGGGTTAGGCATGTAGATGTTAGGGTTAGGCATGTAGGCGTTATGGTTAGGACTAGGCATGTATATGTTATGGTTAGGGTTATGCATTTATACGTTATGGTTAGGGTTAGGCATGTATATGTTATGGTTAGGGTTAGTGCATGTAGATGTTAGGGTTAGGCATGTATATGTTATGGTTAGGCATGTATACGTTATGGTTAGTGCATGTAGATGTTATGGTTATGGTTAGGCATGTATACGTTATGGTTAGTGCATGTAGATGTTATGGTTATGGTTAGGCATGTATACGTTATGGTTAGTGCATGTAGATGTTATGGTTATGGTTAGGCATGTATACGTTATGGTTAGTGCATGTAGATGTTATGGTTAGGGTAAGGGGTTAGGGAATAATGTACGTCTATGGAATGTCCCCACAATGCATGAAAACATGGCTGTGTGTGTGTGGTCTGTCAAGGAAGACAGCCAAATGGCTACAGCAATATTTAGTTTGATCTCCACTATAACAGGCCATGTTTCCTGTACCCATAGTATATCAAACCTCTGTTCATTACATTAATCATTTAGCTCATATTTGAATCTCATGTACATGTAATATAATGATCTGTGTATTCAAATTAAGTGTGTATGTGTTAGGGTTAGGGTTAGTGTTATGTATAGACGAGAATTCCGAGTACTGTACGTAGCTTTCCAACATACGGCACCTCACGGTACCTGAAGCGACCAAACCTCTTGTGTCCTCCTGACTGACAGGTTTGGTCACTGCTGCTGGCCACTGTCCTCTCCACTGGACAGGGTTGCACAGAGGACATGTTGAGAAAGGACAGCCAACGATGTTGTGTGCTGTGTCCAGCCGGTAAGCAAAAACACAGGACCAGAACTGTGACTGAGTGGGCCTGTGTGAGAGTTTGCCCTGTGATGGGGCTGTCGGAATGAATTTCGATATCCATTTGCAATATATATATATATATATATATACAGTATATGAATTTGAATACCAAACTGACAGTCGAATGTAAATAAATATATAAGAACTCATTATTGAGATGAGGCTAACTGAAAACACAACACACTTTTTCATGATTTTGGAAAGATTTGCCTGTAATACAAGCCAATAAATGGGTGTTACAAAGCACAGCCCAATTCGTGTACAGCCCATAGCAGATACAACAGACAATGAACTGGTTAATTATAAGCATTTTATACCTGCTTCAATGTGGTAATAATATGTACATTTTATCGTTAATGCTAATGTTGATTTCAGCCTTTTCACATTCAGATGGTATTAGGGACAAGTGACAGCCCTACCCTGTCTGGTGTCTGTGGGATTATGACATGTTTATTCTACTGTTTTCCAGGCTATTATAAAGGAGGTACCTGTGGTAGCACAACAGCACCTCACAAATGCAAAAGATGTGGTGATGGCAGATTCACCGATATCAATAACTATGTACCTTATTGTGAATATTGCAATTCTTGTGATGGTCCAGGTAAGGATTACATTCCTGGTCAATTATAATTATATATGTCTTCTTCTTATTTTTTTAGGGGGGGGGGGGGGTAACCTTTACCAGGGTAGGTTCTCTGAGCACGGATGCTATTTTTCAGCAACGCCCTGCTTCATATTCACACAGTTCCATTCACACCTGTGAGCTGCTCAGTACAGCCACAGTCTGACACTATTGACCACTAGGAGCTGCCCAGTACAACCACCAGTCTGACACTATTGACCACTAGAAGCTGCCCAGTACAACCACCAGTCTGACACTGTTGGCCACTAGGAGCTTCCCAGTACAACCACAGTCTGACACTGTTGGCCACTAGGAGCTTCCCAGTACAACCACAGTCTGACACTGTTGGCCACTAGGAGCTTCCCAGTACAACCACAGTCTGACACTGTTGGCCACTAGGAGCTTCCCAGTACAACCACAGTCTTGACACTGTTGGCCACTAGGAGCTGCCCAGTACAACCACAGTTGCTCAAGGTCACTTCAGTGGTTGGTATAGAGAGGAGTGAGTTATTCATTCACATCCCTGCCAATATCTTTCCTGCCGGTCCCGGTGACCTTTAGGCCACCTCTGCCCCACTGCATTGCATGTTCCAACTGTGAAGAGGCTTTTGTTTAGCTCTGGGTGGTGTGTATGTCTGTGCTTATGGGGAATTGCCCTGTTTACACTGCTACTTTTAGCCCAAGGCAAATTGGTTTTCACAATACGTTTTCACAATATAGCATTGTGTCAGAAATATAATTTCAGCTACATTTGATTATTTGGGTCATTGTGTCGAATGACACCATTCTCACATTCTCACACAAGTGAATGTCAGTAACAGAAATATTGTGTTGGCTTTGGGTTGATTTCCCCTTTAATGGGAAATACCTCTGAAATTCAACTTTTAGATGTACGATAGTCGGACCTGCATTAGCAACATTCACTCTTGTCTTCCAATAGCTATACACAAGGAGAGGAGTTTGCCTTATCCGCTGAACACTATGGGCCGGGGAAATTATTCCTCTGCATTTGATCCACCCTAACAACCTAGGAGCAGTGGGCAGAAGACAGGCGCCCAGGGACCAGCTCCTCTTGTAATGCCCACCTAGTGTGTACCTTGTGTGTACCTAGCATGCATGTGTTTTGGTGTGGGAGGAAACCACAAAGCCCATGGGAACATGGGGTGAACATGCAAGGCTCAGGTTCAAAACAAGGACCTTTTAGGGGCAGTTGTTTAAACAGAGATAAGATTCTTGGTTCTCTTGATGTACAGCTTCAGGAGATAACTGTTCACGTTGAGCTATGAATCGGGACTGTCCAAAAGAATAACCTATTTAAATGTGTACATTTCATGTTAGTATTCCCCTTCAGAGTTCAGTTTAACCCACAGGGCAAGTGAGCCTTGCCCTGGAGCGTGGTTAGCATTCATTTAGTAGGGAAACTTCCCAGGGAAGCTCTAACCAAGACCCCCCGCATTTCACTGTATACTTGTATGCCGTGACAAATAAAAGACCAGTCGTCTGGTAATCAGACAGTGGCTAAGGAGGTAGAGTAGTTGTCTGGTAATCAGACAGTGGCTCAGGAAGTAGAGTAGTCATCTGGTAATCAGACAGTGGCTCAGGAGGTAGAGTAGTCGTCTGGTAATCAGACAGTGGCTCAGGAGGTAGAGCAGTCGTCTGGTAATCAGACAGTGGCTCAGGAGGTAGAGCAGTCATCTGGTAATCAGACAGTGGCTCAGGAGGTAGAGCAGTCATCTGGTAATCAGAAGGTTAGTGTTAGACAGTGGCTCATGATGTAGAGCGGTCATCTGGTAATCAGAAGGTTCGCGTTTCGATTTCCGGCTCCTCCCGGCAGTGCGTCAAAAGTGTCCTTGAGCAAGACACTTAACCCCTAACCGCTCCCGATGAGCAGGTTGGCATCTTGCATGGTTGCCTCCGCCATTGGTGTGTGAATGTGTGAGTGAATATGAGGCATTGGGAAGTTGTTAAGCACTTTGGATAAACATGCTATATAAATGCAGTCCATTTACCATTTAAACTGTATAACCCTGGATGGCAATACACAGCATGAAAAGCTGTTATTGTCCTCTCAGAGACAGGGCTTTGCCATTATATCATGGACCGGGACAAAAACTGTGTGTGCCACCCCCTCCCCCCCACCCCCCCCCCAACAGGGTTGGAGATGGAAAAGAATTGTTCACACACAAATGACGCAGTCTGCACCTGTAAGGAGGGATACTTCCATTCCGGCTCTGGCTGCAGGGTCTGCAAGCCCACATGTAGTGACGGGAAGGAATGTAAGTACAAACCAAACTTGACCAAGTCAATCACAGTCCACATTTTTTTTTATAAATCCCTGGCTACATGGCTGAGCTGTTTACGTGATGATACTGTACCTACACTTAAGTAGCCTATCCCTGTTTCCACCCATGGAACAGAATATTCCTGTCCAGATCGAGATGGTTGGGGGGGATGATGGTTAAACAATAGATTAAACAATATTGGGTCAAATTAATAAATAAATAAAATATCCAGAGATTAGAGGACTTATCATTTTTTAATTGAGATCAAATTATTCTTCTGCCCGTGATCCCCCCTAACAACCTAGGAGCAGTGGGCAGCCAGAGACAGGCACCCAGGGGCCAACTCCTGTTGTAATGGCCACCTAGTGTGTACCTAGCATGCATGTGGTTTGGCGTGGGAGGAAACTGGACAAAGCCCATGGGGATATTCCAGAATATTCCTGTCCACATCAAGATGGTTAAGCAATAGATTAAACAATATTGGGTAAAATGATATCATATTTGCATCCCTTACCGAAGTCACCGTCACCGTGTGAGAGGCTGAGTGCAACAAATGAAAGTATGTGGAGTAATATGCATGGTAGTATGGAAAGCCAAAAGGGCCACATTTACGCCTCATTTCCCCATCACAGCAACCTGTTTAATTAATACTGCAGTGAGGCAGATATCTTGACTGGGTTTCACATGATCTGGAATACGAGCTTACTCAGGCTATTCTAACGGTGTTTAATGACATTAACACACGTCGACTCAACCATATTACATCGGTGGCTGTTAGCCAGGTTCAAATCTAAATTCTCCGTACGTGGAAACGTAGCCACTCGTCATCGACACCGCAGAGAGTTGGCAGTGTTATCTATTCTCTGTGTTTCTATTTCTCCTCCAGGTGGAGATTGGTTGGCAAAGTGTCGATGCGAATGGGGCTTCTACAGAGAAGAGAAGGAATGCCTGCCCTGCCAAATGTATGACACCAGATGAGAGCCACAACTCAACCATGTTTAGACATTTAGTACGCTCATTCTGTTATGTTCAGAATGTAACTCCTCCACCTCAGACATTGATCCTATACCTACAGCTTTCTTCAAACGGGTGTTTAATAGTGATTCAAGCCCTGTGCTAGATATCATCAACACTTCCCTTAGAACTGGTATTTTCCCAGATGCCTTTAAAACAGCAGTTGTAAAGCTATTAATAAAAAAACCTAACTTGGATAGTAATATACTGGCAAACTATCGACCAATATCTATATTGGTTTGTTTATTCACATGGTGGGAGCATTAACACATGAGTCCTCTCTTAGGGTGCTTTCTCACTCACCGTTCGGGGTCGAATCAGAGCCGGCTCGCATCAGAAAAGGGTGTGTCTGTCCTAGTGAGAACGCTCCCCCCGTCCCCGGGGACGAATCAGCGTACCCGGGGGCGCTGAACCTGGACCGCTGAAATAGGTGGTTCCCGGGTGCGCGCCAGTGGGAGCGGGGGAGGCTTTTGTATCAACTTGCTGACACACACAACGTCGTTACTTGCTTGAATTTTGGGCAGATAAAACCACACAGCAACAACTGGACAATACCCACAAAAACGACATTTATGGGCAATTTGCGAGTTCAGACCTCAACCAAACAAGCATGTGGAGCCTCACAGCTGAGCTCAGTGGATGAAAACATGAAGCAACGTTACAAAGCACAGCACTTCCCTGGCTCGCATTAGGCCTGGCAATTTTGTTTGCCATTGCTATGTCTATACATTGGTTTCTTGTTTGAATGCATTTATTTCTATTAGACCAGTGGTGCCCAACCAGTCGGCCGTGGTCGACCAGTAGATCAATGACATGCAATATAATTGCCACGAGCGATGGGATAATGTTAGCTGCTGAACATTCTAAGCTAACTAGCATCAGCCGTTAGCTTAGCGTTTGCCATTGCTATGTCTACTATACTTTCTTGTTCTAATGCATTTATTTCTATAGACCAGTGGTGTCTCTAATGTTATCTAGCTACTGATAGCTCCCGATATCATCAGTTTGGTGCTGGCTGGCTAACTAACGTGAGCTAACGTTAGCTGCCAGCCACAATGCTATACTGTTATACTGGCATATTCCATTCACATTAGCATGTAAGCTAACAAAATCTGCGCCGATGAAACTAAACTCCGCTTTTGGTGTTCAATTGTGTTGATGTTAGTTTTGTTTCATCAACAAATGAGAGGCAGAATTACACACAGTGAATGTATCCGTTTTGTTTATTGCACGTTCTTTGCTGAAAAATAAGTGCTACAGTGGCTATACTAGACTAGTAATAGGCTACGCTAACTAGCATTAGCCGTTAGCTTAGCGTTAGCCCTGGGAAACGCTCAAAAGCGGACTCTACAACACCATCCATTCGTGAGAAAAGGGGGTGAGTTATATTGACAAGGCTTGACAACAGAGGTTCAAATATAACTTCATATTTATTGGTTATTTGTTTATTTTATATCAGCATCCAGTCTCCACCGCTGTGTTAACACTCTTCCTGTTTATATTTTCGAGTGTGACATCATCGCCTACGGCAGGGCTATTCAACTGGCGGCCCGCGGGCCAGATCCGGCCCGCGGGATGATTCTGACCGGCCCGCCAAAGATTACATGACACGCACAATTGAGCCAAAAGTCACTCAATTAATGACAGATTTCATTGATAAATTGAGGAAAAACTTTGCAAGTCGATTTGATGAATTTGACATGTCCAGAGAATTGATGCATTTTGTGAGCAACCCATTTGCCAATGTAGCTGCTATTTCCACAAAAGGACAAGAGTTCCTTGCATCACTTCACATTGATGAAGGTCTCCTGCAACTTGAAATAATTGACATGCAAGCATCATCTGCTCTGAAGCAGGCACTTGAGAATGAATCCACCACAACATTTTGGATAAAGTGTATTCATGTCAAGACATTCCCCAAAATATAAACGCTGGCAATATCTGTGCTAACAAGTTTCTCTCACATGAATGCCATTAAAACAAGCAACGTGCCTCCTTGACAAATGAGCATTTGCATCACTGTTTGTGGGTAGCCCTCACTTCCTATGAACCCTCTTTCTCTGCCATTGCCCAGTCAAAGAAGTGCAATCGCTCTCATTAGATGTGTGTATGTAGGCTAGGCCTGTCTGCCCCCCACCCCCCTGATGTTTGAGAGTTAAGAGTGGACAATAAGTGCTAATAAGATGCTGTGATTTGCTGTTGTTGCACAGACATGAAGCACTTTTTCATAAGCTCAGCTGCACTATAAATGTGTTTTTTTGTTCAAGTGTTGATGTTAGAATGTTCAGATGCACATCATGCACTTGTTTGTTTTTTATTTTATTTTTATATTGAAATGTTGAAGAGGAGATGTTGCAGTAGTTGCACAGTCATAAATGAAGCACTTTCTGCAGGAGATGTTGCAGATGTGGCACATAAATGAAGCACTTTTTTTGAAAAGTATACTACTTTTGCAATGTAGTTAAATAAAAGTTGTGAAAATGTGGTTGCGTGTTGTGTCAAGTGTACATATATTCATAGCACGGGGAGGCGCCGTGGCAGTCTGGCCCCTGGCCCCTTGGGTTTCTGACAATGTGGCCCCCTGAACAATTTAGTTGAATAGCCCTGGCCTACGGCAAGCGTACACGCTCAAAACGCAAACCGTAAACAGAACCCGGAGTGAACCAAGACTGAAGTGTGTACACAAACTAGAGGGGGGAGAGGGGGGGGGAGTTCGCACTCAGAGACGGAACGGACCAGAACGGATCGGAACGGACCCGAATGGGTGAGTGAGAAAGCCCCCTTACTGAGAGACTGGGGGGGGAGAGAAAGAAGGGGGAGGAGACACAGATACTTATGCTACCTGGTAGTACTCCAGAGTGTCTCCGCCTAGAACGCCCTCCAGTGGACACAGATATATATGCAGGTAGACAGACACTAGTGTGAACAGTTACATATGCAGTTAGACAAATACTAACAATCCTACACAGAGCCTCTACCTTCAACAGGGGGCATAATCCCACGGGACAATGCATTGGTAACTTGTTTCAAATGACAATATATACCCCCATGAATATTATTGCACGGATCGGAATATGCGTGTGAGTGTGCGTGTGCGCTATGATATTTTGCAACAGGTTGACGTGACGCGAATAGAGAAAGAGCAGAGAACGAGCAAGCGCGAGAGAGAGAGAGTGAGAGACAGATAGAGAGAGGGAGAGAGAGAGAGGAGAGATGCTCCGAGAGCGCGCGTGTGTTTCCCCACACACACACGCAGTCGGGAGTGTGTGTAAATGCTCCGACACGACTAGAGTTGCAACGTATGAGAGCCTCTCTCTCCCTCTCTCTGTCTGTCTCTCTCTCGCTCTCTCACTCGCTCGTTCTCTCTCTCACTCTCTCTATCAGCACTTGCGCCACGTCAACCTGTTTGAGGAAGTGTCAGTGACAGGGAAACCGCTTTCGCATTATTTTCACTCGCTGAGCGAATTGTTGATTGTGAGCGGTGGCTACAACCAGGGGCTGAGATCAGTGCCTAATTCACGTCAGCGAACCAGTCAAATCAGAATGGCTTGGTTCAGTGGGGGAGGACCTTGTCTCATCTGAACTGGAGCAATGCGCAATTTTTTTTATTTGCGACATATACAGTGTTGATACAACTCCACATTGCTAGAAAACAATGCTAAACACTGGAAAAGGCAATTTATAAGATAGTTCCCCTTTAAGTTATTTTGTGCATCACTCTGTTTTGAATTTGATGCAAATTTGCAATGCATGAGGGTCATCCTTTTGTGTTAAATGGCTGCATAAAGCAAGCATTTGTTGACTCTCATGTTGATAAGAGTATTAAAACTTGAAAAAGATCCGTTTAAGGTAGACCAGATTTAGAAAAGAAAAGAAAAAGCGATTAATTTGCTATTAATCGCGAGTTAACTATGGACAGTCATGCGATTAATATACGTGGGAGGTTCCCTTGCTCAGTGGCACTACGGCAGCACTGGTCTATACTAGGAATTGAACCAACAGCCCATTTATGACTAGACGGCCTGCTTAATTAACCTGCTGCCTCAAGGATCACAGCATTCACCATGGAACGTAATTAAGATTGAAGGAGGAAATTCTCATGTACAGAAATGGTCAGGCATTGAGTCTCAAATTCCTTTAAAAAAAAAGTTCACATGAATATTTGTCAGATGGATATGGTGTGTTAGCATATGGCACAAATGGTTTATGATTTGATAAGTCTGTCTGGAAGTTCCCCTCTGTTTTTCTATGCAATGGATCTTTTGTTGTTTTCCTCCTGTGTTTCAGAGAAGACTGTCTGCAGAAGGATGCATGTCTGGGCAGCTGTCAGCACCTAGCAGGGTTTCTGGCCACTGCCACTGTGAAAGCAGCCACCAGCACTACAGCCTCAGCCCTGAAAGCACCTTGTTAGTTCCTTATGTCTTTTGAAATTAGCAACAATGTGCTACTCCTCATATAGACTTCACTCGAATTTTGGCGCTAGGGAACAGTTTGGTGTATTTCCTGCATTTGCAAACATTGCAACAGGGAACGTGGGGCCTTTTAAGTATTATTATTTGAACCCGCCTATAGTGATCATGGGGTATGGAATGTGTTTCCTCCTGGTCATTAAGGGAACACGTCAACATTATGGGAAATGCGCTTAGCACAAATTCATGGAAGGGGATACGGACCAGTTGGCCTGAACTGTTGGCCAAAAACACATCTCCCAGAGTCTTAAGGTGAGGCCTGTGATCCGTATCCGCTTCCATTAATTTGTGCTAAGCTAGGCTACTGTAGCTTAGAGCCGGCTAGCTTTCTACTTGAACGCACAGAGGAAATTGGTATCTATCTTCTTGTCTGACTCTGGAGAAGACGGTAAGTGCATTTCCCATAATGTTGCCGTGTTCCTTTAACAGTGTATTTCTCCTTAGCATCTCAGGCCCTTAGCTGTGTGTCAAGTAAAGTTGGGGAAAGATCGAACAATTCCAAAGCACAAAATTAGTTATTGATAACACGTCATTAGTAAAGCCACATAAAGCCACATAAAGGTTCAGCCCCTTTAAAAGGTTAAATACCCTCCACCACAACTGAACCTTCAACTCTAGAATTCAGTGCTGATAAAAACTGCCACGCTAGATGAGGGTGGTTTGACGGGGGTATTTCAGGAAGTTGAACACCACCACTTGGTCCTCCTCTCTCTTGTGGTTTGTGTTGCAGTGTTTTTTTTTTATTATATTACTGTTAATGCAAGTCATAGGCTATCCTCCCGAGTTTTAATTTGAGTAAAATTTTATCCTCTTGTTTTACTGATTCCTTTATAAGGATACCGTAAGAACTCGATTATCACTGCGGTTGATACTGGGTTGTTGTCAGCAGCAAAAACTCCTCAAGCACCCAGACAGAAATCACAAAAAGTAAATTAATAAAACGACTGTTACAACAACAAAAATATACCAAACCATGTTCGAGCCAATCGGCAATACCCGCTGAATCATGTGACCGAGTTTCCCCCTACCTGTGCTGCTGCGCTAAAAAAGTACAACAGGGTTCTATAGAGAAACCATGGCACTCCCCTGACTAAAAGTATAATGGAGCTCTATGGAATAACCATGGCACTCCACTGACAAAGTATAATGGAGCTCTATGGAGAAACCATGACACTCCCCTGACTAAAAGTATAATGGAGCTCTATGGAGAAACCATGGCACTCCCCTGACTAAAAGTATAATGGAGCTCTATGGAGAAACCATGGCACTCCCCTGACTAAAAGTATAATGGAGCTCTATGGAGAAACCATGGCACCCCCCTGACTAAAAGTTCTTTCAAATGAAAACAGCTGAGTGTTAATTTTGTCAACTAAAATGGTGACGAAAGATGTTCGTCAACAAAGGTTTTTTTCATGACGACAACGAGACGTGACGTCACGTTATTGAAGACCATGTCATGTAAAATGTAATTTACAAAAACCAGGACGAAATTTCTCTTCATGTATGTTGATATTGTTGACTAAAACAAGACGAGACAAAATAATTATAACTTTTCTTAATGCCATCGTCCCGACAGAGCAGTATGACAGGGAGCTCTGTTATTAGCATTAGCTGAAGAGCTATTTGAAAAGCTAGTTTTAGCTTTAACGTTACCTTGGCTAGAGTTGGGACTATTCATAATCCAGCTGCAGACCTGCAAGCAAAGTACAGCAAGTTGGCAAAGGAGTATTCCAAGGTAAATCACTTTTTCACCAGTAACGTTACATTGTTTCCATCTAGCTCACGCTAACTTGCTAACCTAGCTCATGCTAATGTGGCTAACTGATCGACCTCTCGCACACAATTAATGACATGTTGCGGACAGCCATACCGGTGATAATGTTTAGCTTTTAGTGCCAAATGATAAGAGTCTGAGGCGGAGTCTCAAAAGAGAATGTTGAATATTTATTGTGCATTAAAAATCACAACAGAGCCTCTGCTACTAGCTGACCTAAACGGAGCCTTGGAAGCAAGTGCAACAACGTATAATGTCCGTGTGGAACCAATGTGCCAACAACCTTTCCGTGGGTGAAGCATAGTTGTCATTTAATGATACTAATACTAATCTATACAATCACCTGTTGTTGAATAAATACCATTACTTTCTAGTTATTACTAAAAAACAGTATATATAAAACAGTAGCTGTAAAAAAGAAAAGAAAAAAAAGTTTTATAATTTATATAATATAATTTTGTTTAGTACATTAACAAAAAATAGACAAAAATGTCATCCGTTTTCGTCGACAAAATCTAGACTAAAACAAAAAAGACAAAATTGAGACAAAAACTGACTAAGACTAAAATGCTCAGACATTTAGTTGACAAAAACTGACTAAACGAAAAATAAATGAAGATGACTAAATATGATGAAAACGAAAAAGGAGCACTTGACACATGACTAAGACTAAAACTAAAATGAAAATAGCTGCCAAAATTAACACTGAGCTGGATGTAATTTAGCCAATTCAGCATGGCTGTCTATACATTTATATACAAGTATTTAATTTTTCCTTTTTAAAGTTATTTATCATACATGACACAGAACATCAAAGACAAACATACACCCTGATCCCCTCCCCGTCCTACAGAAACTCAACATGAAAAGAAACAACAACAAACTAAAACTGTCAGTGCATAGAGTGAAACACAAAGCTACATGCAGCTTTAAAGAGGCTACTGATTAACCAGAAACACAGAAAGACATTCTACTTTAACCCTTTCACTACCACACTACAGAAGGTTAACCCTTTACTATCACACTACAGATGGTTAGTTAACGTAAGGTTATGTATATAACCAAGTTCTGTGAGTTATGGTGTGCTCAGCACCAGTAGCACTGTACTTCACTTCGTGTACATACACTGAATAAAAAAATTCCACCATGTACCTTTACATCCCCATATTCGTCTGACCACACCCCCTTCCGCTTACCTTCATAAGCAGGTGTGTGGTCACCTACTCGCCTCCTTCCCAAACTTTCACCACAAGGCGAGATCAAGGGCAGCAGCGGCGTCCTGGTGCTGAGCGCACCATAACTCACAGAACTTGGTTATATACATAACCTTACGTTCTGTTTCGTTAAGGCTTCGCTCAGCACTAGTAGCACAACGATGGCTGAGCGGGAGCCTTAGCCCGACAAATACACCCCGCTGAGGCCCCCCACAACCATCAGACCGGGGAGGACCGAGCCCCCCCGACCCTCGCTAATGGAGGATACCCTCCCTATTGGAGGCTTACGGGAGGGAGACGGATCCGACCAGGCGAAGAGGAACTCAAGCAACTCAACGCACAGGGTGAGCAGACCGTGGCTTGACCCCACGACTACACACACGCACAACCCGCATGACACCAGGGAACGAACGGAAGGAACAACCTCGTTACTGCCCCCAAAATCACGGGGTCAAGAGCAACCCTAACCCCGTGGCAAGGCCGTAGCAGCGGAGCGCGAAGGAAGACCCAGTCCCACTGAAGGGACTGGATCCCCTGGAAAAAGGGGGCCTGGAGAGGTCAATGACGCCAGGCATCAAGACCCCACCAGGTGGTCACTTAGTGACACCGCCCCCCACATCGCCAGCGTATTCGGATAGGGCCCCTCCAAGAGCGGGCCCTTTCCCCCCAATAGCACACCGCCTGGCACACTGACTCTGAAACACAGGCAGTCAGCATGGCCGTAAGCACTCAAAAGGTTAACCAACGGAAGCAGGCAGCGCACCGGGGAAACCAGGCAGCAGGCTGTAACCTGAGCCTGGAGCACTGCGGACGAGACAGGCGCCAAAGGAGTCAGCTGAAAACAGCCCCCCCGGCGGAAGGGGCGTATGCTGGCGTTGTTGATCACCATGACAAAGCCTCCATTAAAAAAAACCCACCCAGAGGGGTTGAGGCAGAGAAGGCTGACATGATTGGCAGACGTCATGAACGTGCAGGGGCACACTCAACCGGGTAACCCGGGAGTTGACTCTGCTCCAACACACCAGGGAATCAACCACCCCCTTGGTACCATATGCGGTGGTTGTTCCTATAACCCCTCAAGGAAAAAGGGTTATCCCAGGTCTACGGTATCAACAAAACTTTACTTCGGACCGGGCCCGGCGGCTCGGGAAGCACACAGGGTTACCAGAGGAGGTCCAGAAGACCACCCCAACAGCCCTCTCTTCGCCATGCGTGAGAGAGGAGCGAAGAAAAGAGAACCAGCCCCTTATGATAGTGCCAGGTACAAAAGAGTACCCAACAAGGGTCTCCATAACGCCTAACCTTGTGACACCCCGGGCCGACCCGACATTTTTCACCCGAAAAAAGCCCAAGTCCCTCAGGGTACCAGAACAGCAGATCTGCAGCCCCGGCGGACAACGGGTTAACTGACCTGGACCAGCGTGACCAAAACCAGTCCCGTGCCCTAACCACGCCGACCTGCCTACTCCGTGAGAAGGGGCAGATATGCGTGTCGATCAAAAAACATGAAAAGAGGGCGCCACCCAGACGGGCCGGTGTGAACCGTGCTCGGTGGCCCACCCCAAGGGCGTGAGACCCCTCTACCTATGTTCCGATCTTATTCCGTTAACATCCCCCAGACATGAACGAGAACCCGTCGAGAACCAGTAACAGGTTCTCGGAAGAGGACAAACCCTCCATCCCAGTTGCTTTATAAAAACGCTGTTTTAACCACAAGCAACCAAGGCGTACTAGCTACCCGCATGATTCCCATCAGAAATACCCCGAGCTAGCACCATGCATGCGTCGGGACACAACCACATCAATGAACAGGCTAATTTAGACCCTTCATTGAATCCTCAAGGCGCCTGGGAGAATGACAAGAAGGGTGTGGTGCTTCCTATACTCCACACTTTTTTATTAAAAAAGAAAAGAAGCACCGACTGTATGAATCCCATTTGACACAGCTGAGGATAAAAACTGTTTCCATTTTTATATCCAGTCACCCCCACCACAGAGGATTAGACGGAGTTCCCCAGAGAGACTTCCCACGTGAGCCATAGATTGAAAAAGCCATGGTAATCTTGAGTCATGTGACCAACCGACTCAAGTTACACATATATCGAGCATAGTGGAACCCACGCTCTATCCCGACACTTTGACAACAACAGACCGTCATACGGGTCTAACTCACGGAAGCCATCGTCAATAGCAACGTGCGTAGTGACGTGTGCTATGACGGGGGGGAACCCAATACTCAACGCCTGTGTAATAGGAGCAGAGTTAGGGAACCCTTCCCCCCCCCCCCTCCCTGCCAAGTCGCCTGACGTCTTGGCCCTGACTGGACTGACAAGAGATGAATAAACCCCCTGACCAATCAGAAGAGGGAAGGAGGGGTTTATCCGGTACCCCCTCACAAGCCCTTTCCTTGCACACAGCAACAACTTTAGCACACGATACCTTTAATAGCAATGCTAATGAATAGCGCAAGCTAATACAATGCATGCTAACCACAGACAACTGTGAACAGGGTTTACAACAAAACCAAGTCGCGCGTGTGTGTGAATCCTACACCCGCATCCATGTTGAACATAGAAAAACACTGATAGAGAGAGCGAGAACGGCTGAGCCGTGGTACGTGTTCATACGAGCATTACTGCAACCAACACAACAGTGTTGTAGCTCAACGTTACTCGTGCAAGCAACAGAACATACAAGTAACCTCTACCTTATGTGGAGACTCAGGCCGAGGTAGAAAAAAACCTTTTTCAACCGAGTGTAGGCTGCAGACCTTGCTTAAAGCTCTTAACATGAACGTAACCCTCCTATCAACCCATACTAGTGAAGATTCACACTTTGCAACCCCATCATATGTTTGGTGAAGAAACACACAGTGTGTTAACAAAAAATACAGTCCCCCTTTAGAGGGAACTTTTTATTTTTCAAACAAATCATATGGCAAGGCCGGGAAGGGAAAAACAGAGGGGACCACAGGGGAAAAAAGTCACTGGGTCTAGCGGCGCCGCTCGGGATTTGCCACCCCGGGGAGCCCCGGAGGGACGGTAAGCAATCGGCGGCTGGTCTCGACGGTCCCTACCGTCACCTCCGGGCGTAGATGGGTCGGCTGTAGCGGCGGCGCTCTCTCTCCTCCTGGCCTTCTTCCTCGAAGGACCAGCAGTGGCGGTGGTGGCAGCAGCAGCCACGGCGGAAGACGCTCGACGACGTGGCAGCCGTCTGACCCCACCGGCAACATCGGGAGGGGGAAAATGAGGTTGAAGCACGGAGCGTTCCTCCTGCATCTCTCTACAGGTTGAGGTCATCAACTGTAGGGCCTTCCCGAACAGTCCAGCATCGGAGAGGGGTGCCGTCAGAAGTGGAAGCCTCTTCTTCTCCGGCACACGCGCCTGCTCCAGCCAAAGGTGGCGCTGGTTCAGAGTTGCCAGGGCGCGCACTTTCCCAGCGGCTATGGCCTGCAGCTGAGTCAGATGCAGGACAGCTCCTGCCGCCTGGGAGAGCTGGTCATGTTGTACATCACTCTGCTCCATGCCGCCCGTCAATATCCCGGACATGAATCTTGCCAGCTGCGCGATGTTAGACGCGGCAGCTAGAGATTGTGTTCCGGCGATAAATGACTGGTCGCTCCAGTATGCCAACCACCTAGCCGATTTCCCTTAAGGAACCGGCTTCCGTAATGGCTCCCACACCACCTCCGGACAGAGTAGCGCGGCCATCGGCCTATCAAGCCGTGGCACGCCCTCCCTCATACCGTCGACCAAACCCGCCACCCGCGTAACTTGTAACTTGCGGGGGTGAGGCCTATGATGTGGGACACCACCTGGCCCTGACGAACATAGGCCCCCATTGAGGGGAAAAATGGGTAGACAACGTCCACCCCTCTCATCGGGCGACGCTGCCATAAATGACCTATGAGGGGCAGCTCCCGTAGCTCACCGCATATCTCGGCGCTATTTCTGCGTCGGGGAAAACCGTGCTCGTCACGGATCTGGGGGACACAAGTTCGATTCCCGGACCCGCCGTAATTTCTCAGAATGTCTTCCCCTGCTCTACATCCCATTTCAACCTGTTTCTGTCGGTCATGCTTGACCAGAAAAGCGATAAACGCTAAAAAATAAAGTAAAAAAAAAAAAAAAAAATGACCTATGAGATCATCAGGGACAGGAACAGGCAGTGGCTGCAGCAGCGGCATGCCGTTTGCGACTGCCGCCACCGCCATGAGCTCGGGAAACAAAGCCTGCAGTTCCCCCTGCAGACTTTCCTCCACCGAGCCCGCATCCCTCACATACAGCAGGCTGCTACTGGTCAAGGAGCCACACTCCGATGTGGCTGATAGCAGGGCATCCCGCCGACGAGTCAGAGGTTCTTCTCCAACGTCTTCAAACGAGGCGCCCCAAGGAGACATCTCACCCCCCTCCAGTGTTACCTGGATGGGCGGGATACCTGTCTCCACCGGGCCTTCAAATAAGAACCCGTCCGCCTCTACCATGTAATCCTCTGTTTCCATCGGGCATGTAGAGACCAACGCATCCTCACTGGGCTCCAGCAACTCACCAAATCCTGGCCGTTTGTGTCTGCAAGCCACCATCTTGCGACGGGAGCCAGCCGACGCAAAAAGTTTGCATCTCAAATCCCCTGGAACCAAAGGAACCGGCCGCCCAACAGCGGACGATTCCTCGGAAACAGAGGAACCAGAGCCAGAACCAGGCCATCGCATAGGCGACGGCACCGGTGCACCAGCTCCTTGGAGAGGCGAACTACCCATCGGACGCCTACCGGGCGTGGCTGTCAACCACGAGAGAGGCAACAGCCCCGCTCCAGGACGTACGACGGAGGCGGAAATGGAGAATCGCTGGTGGAGAGTGGCGCTGCGAACACGACCCTCCGGAGTAGACATTATGACTTAGGTTTTTCTATCGAATATATGAGAGAAGAAAAAAATAAGCACAATGTAAACACGTCTCAACTTTCTTCAGCTAACAACCTCGTCAAGTGGGGATCTACCGAGGCACTTCCTTGTGGTGAAAGTGAAGAAGGAGGCGAGTAGGTGACCACACACCTGCTTATGAAGGTAAGCGGAAGGGGGTGTGGTCAGACGAATATGGGGATGTAAAGGTACATGGTGGCATTTTTTTATTCAGTGTATGTACACGAAGTGAAGTACAGTGCTACTGGTGCTGAGCGAAGCCTTAACGAAACAGAACTGTCTGTAGTGTGATAGTGTTAACCTTCTGTATTGTGGTAGTGAAAGGGTTAACCTGCTGTCGTGTGGCAGTGAAAGGGTTAACCTTCTGTATTGACGCAGTGAAAGGGTTAACTGTTCGGTAGTGCGGCAGTGAAAGGGTTAAAGAGGCTACTGGTTAACCAGAAACAGTCAGATCCATATGGGGAATCAAGTGATGCACCTACACTCTAGGTAAGGATGCCACATTTTCAGAAAGTGAGACTATGTGATTTTCTCAAGAGGAATATAACTGGAATACAATTGATAGATGTTGACCATCTATCAATGAGGAGAGTGGAATCAGCTTTCGATGTCACTGTTATGCATTTCCTGGCCACACACAAAGCGTGATCGTGCTGCTTGTCCTTCACAGTCAGCCAGCACTGGGCCATGCCGCTGTTCCTGGTGATCCTGATGACCGTTCTGCTGCTGGTCATCCTGCTACTGTTCACCAAGATCCAGCTCACAGCACCGGACAGAAGGTGGCCCTACTTTCAAAGTGAGAAGGACCCAGAGTTGCCCGTCAGCGACCCTTCTCACGGTAATGCAACACACAGTACAAAACATAAAATCCATAAAAAACATACCAATTTCACCATCAACCCCACATGCAGTATCAAGGACACAATTACTGGTAAACAGGAAACGAAAAGACTGTTAATTTATGCCATAGGTGGGGGAGGGAATGCACCGGGGTTTGTCATAATGACGTGACCATGCAAGAGGTCTATTACAGCCCTACAGTACATGCCTGAGTGTGGTATTGGTTTTATACCATTTAAACCGTTACAACAGTCTAACCCTTTAATCGAGTAACTTATGATTATGACGTTGAAATTTGATGTAAATATGATTTATTTTTTTTATTTAGTCCACCGTTACATTTTGTTCTTGAAATGGACCACATGACACTAAATAAAAGCAAATGTTCAGCTTCATACAGAATGTATCAAATTGATTGTAAAGAACAGTGTGATACATGAAAAAAGTTAAAGCAAAGCTTTCAGCGCTGTTGTACTCTGACTTATGTCAGCGCTTATGGAACGCCTTTCTACCAATCAGTTGGAACTAAGCGGTGTACGTGTGCCGGAGAACGTGTGTACTTGCTCTGGTGATTGGTTTACACTTAAGGTTCCTAGAGGTTGCACTGAATTAGGAAAATCTTCTTTTAGCTTCTGTGCCCCAGACATATGGAATGTTTTACAATGCACTTTCAAACTAAATTCATTAGTATCTTTTGGTCAGTTTAAATCTTTAATAGCAAACCACTTCTCGACATCATTGTAAATGAGAGCTTGCTCTTCAATGATTCTTTGAGATTAAATAAAGATTGAATGAGGTTCACATACAACTCGTTTTGCTTAAACAAAAAATATATGGTACGGAGTAATCCTTTTTCAATGTCATTTCACAGTTTTAAGCATTTCAAGCAGGAAGCCCCTTGATAACATTAGTTATTTCATTCTAACAGAACAGCCACATCAACACCCCAGCAACACAACTTCACTGGTTTGTATTCAGTTTCATTGTCATCCTAAATATCCGTGTGTGTGTGTGTGTGTGTGTGTGTGTGTGTGTGTGTGTGTGTGTGTGTGTGTGTGTGTGTGTGTGTGTGTGTGTGTGTGTGTGTGTGTGTGTGTGTGTGTGTGTGTGTGTGTGTGTGTGTGTGTGTGTGTGTGTGTGTGTGTGTGTGTGTGTGTGTGTGTGTGTGTGTGTGTGTGTGTGTGTGTGTGTGTGTGTGTGTGTGTGTGTGTGTGTGTGTGTGTGTGTGTGTGTGTGTGTGTGTGTGTGTGTGTGTGTGTGTGTGTGTGTGTGTGTGTGTGTGTGTGTGTGTGTGTGTGTGTGTGTGTGTGTGTGTGTGTGTGTGTGTGTGTGTGTGTGTGTGTGTGTGTGTGTGTGTGTGTGTGTGTGTGTGTGTGTGTGTGTGTGTGTGTGTGTGTGTGTGTGTGTGTGTGTGTGTGTGTGTGTGTGTGTGTGTGTGTGTGTGTGTGTGTGTGTGTGTGTGTGTGTGTGTGTGTGTGTGTGTGTGTGTGTGTGTGTGTGTTACAGCATGTAGCCCATAAGATAAGAGAGGACAGGAAGTAGTAAAGCAGTAGGTCCATGCCATGCAGACACTGAAACCTAAAATCAGGCTGTGAAGTATAATTTACAGAACATCTTTCTGTATAAGTGCAATTACATACTATACAACTTTGCACTTGAAACCTTTATGGAGTTATCTGTGAAAAAAAGGGGGGTGATTGATTTGAATTTTATTTAATTTCAAACCTTTATTTATACTCAAAAGGCAACTGAGATTTCCCTCATTTACAGTTACGTGGAGTTTACATACAGAGATAAGCAATAGTAAATACAGCATAGAAATCACAGCATAGAAAATCACAACAATAAGAATAAGAGGGTATACAAAAGCAAGGATACCAAATCAATTAAAACTAGTGGTGGGACTCGATTAAAAATGTTAATCGAATTAATTCGAGACTTTATAGTTAATTCATCAAAATTAATCACATTTTAATCGCATATCAATATTTGATGCGAAAAGCAAAATTTGTCAATTCAAATGAATTTTGGTATACGAGTGAATCAATGAATATACATTATACATACGTTTAAGCAGCAAAATCCTGTATTAGCTACTACACAGACCAACAGATCAATGCCATTTTTAACAAAGTGCAGCAATTTTAGGAATAATATATATAGCGCAAAGGACCTTTTGTAAACTCAAGCACTTTCGAGGTAAAAGTAAAACGCAGTACTTTCAAGTACATTCCAGAACAGTTGACCATTGAAAAAAAAAATCTTGATTGATCTCAATTTCTCTTATTTTATTTTTTTTATGAACAAACCAGACTAAGAAAGAAAGTTATTTGCGATTTATTATACTTATAGCACATGCATGAGTCTGGTCTCCTTTGAAATGTAACATTCTTACACAATAAAGAAAAATCATCATCCGATTAAATGCATAATTTTTTTTTACTTTTAATTCTTTCTGTAGTTAATTAATCGAAATGAATGCGATAAAGTCCCAGCCCTAATTAAAACACATACAACTTGATTGACGATGATTAGTGATCAAGGTCTTGGAGTTCATTGTTGGAGTTCATTCCATGAGCTAGGGGCATCATTATAAAATGCAGATTTACCCAAACTCTGTGCACCATACAGTAGGTTCCAACATTCCATTCCAATAATAATTCCATTCTAACTGGTGTCTCCTTCCCCAAGATGCTGGACATACATGAAGGAACTCTGGTGACCCTCTCTCATATCCCCAACACATCGGAGTATCGAACCCACAGCACTCCTCTGCTGCCCAAGACAGAACACAGAGGTAAGATGTACAGTCATGTAAGGCTGAGGTGATATGAAAGAAATCCATATTGCGATAATCATCTGAGATTCTTCTGATATCTGTTGATGTATGCAAAAATCACAAGGTAAATAAATCCAATTGCTGCTTGTTACATTGAATTGATGATAATGTAAAACCAAAACTCTCAAAATACATGTCGTTTTGAGGGAACTTTAAGTTAATATGTGGTTATCTTTCATGTAGATAACAATATCACATTGTTATAATTTCCTCACAATATTATGCCGATGATCACGATGCGATAAATGACAATATTGGATTATTGCCCAACCCCCAACCTTACTGTCATGTTATCTGACTACTGCTTGATGGTACTCTGTACTCCACCCTGGTTCTAGTGTTAGCCTCTGTGGCTAATGCCACACCCACCTTAGTTGGTTCTAGTGTTAGCCTCTGTGGCTAATGCCTGACCCACCTTGGTTCTAGTGTTAGCCTCTGTGGCTAATGCCTGACCCACCTTGGTTCTAGTGTTAACTTCTGTGGCTAATGCCACACCCACCTTGGTTCTAGTGTTAACTTCTGTGGCTAATGCCTGACCCACCTTGGTTCTAGTGTTAGTCTCTGTGGCTAATGCCTGACCCACCTTGGTTCTAGTGTTAGCCTCTGTGGCTAATGCCACACCCACCTTGGTTCTAGTGTTAGCTTCTGTGGCTAATGCCACACCCACCTTGGTTCTAGTGTTAGTCTCTGTGGTTAATGACACACCCATTTTGGTTCTAGTGTTAGCATCTGTGGCTAACGCCACACTCACCTTGGTTATAGCACCAGACAGTTAGCTGGTTCCCGGCTGTATGTACACTACGCTTTGCTTGCTTCATATCATATTGAAAATGGGGGACCCACAGGGTGGGGGAAACTGTACAACTGTACAAGCAAAACTGTACATTGGAATATCGACAAAACCTTACTTGGTCCCAAGAAGAGGGTCTTGTGTATTATTGGGTTAGGACATTTACTGTACATTTACAGTTTTGAAAGTGGGTAGTGATTCACATTCCTTTACAGCTTTGGGTAGGGCGTTCCACATTGATGTGGCATAATTGCGAAACGTGTTTAGTCCCTTGTTTGAGCCGAATCTGGGTTTAACATGATTTGTGGAGCTCCCTCTGGTGTTGTGGTTGTGGTATTCACTGACCTTTGGGAAGTATTTTGACATGTACATGGGTACCTTAGTCGTGTAGTGTATCTTGTAGACCAGGCCCATTGCAAGTTGCTGTACTCTGTCGTCTACTCTAAGCCATATAGGTAGTCAAAGTGGGCAGGGGTGAGGTGGGTTCTAGGAGTAAGGTCAAGTAGTAGTCTGACCAGTTTGTTTTGTGATGTTTGTAATCTTGTTTTTAGTGCCTTTGAGGTACTTTGGTACCATGAGGTGCAAGCATAGTCGTAGTACCCTTGAATGAGTGCTCCTGCCAGAGTCTTCAGGGTATTCTTGTTTACCAGAGAGGAGATCCGGTACAAGAATCTAGTTCGTTGGTTGACTTTTTTTTATTACATTGGATGCCATTTTGTCACAGGAAAGATTTGCCTCTAGGATGGAACCTAGGTATGTAATTTTCTTGTGACAATATTGTCACCCACTGTAACTGAGAAGCCGTCGGTCTTGCTGAGTTTGTTATTTGATCAGAAGAGAATGGACTCTGTTTTACCCAGGTGTAATGATAGTTTGTTATCAGCGAGCCAGGTGCAGATTCTGCCGAGTTCTGATCGAGCTGAGGGTTTTTTCAACCTGTAACTTGTTCTTGTCAGAGACCAGCAGGGCTGAGTCGTCCGCGAACAAGAACAAGTTGCAGTCACCTTCATTCATTCATCACAGCCAAGCAACATAGACTGCAAATTAAAGGAAAGAATGGGAGACGGTTAATAGAAAAGCAGTGGAGAAAGGTGTCAGTAGATGAGAAAGAGGGAATTAATGTTTTGCAGGAAGATCTAAGAAATTGGTTAGCAGTACTCAGGAGGGCAGAACAACTTAGGAGGAAGAGAAAGAATAATGAGCGAGTCAGGGCAGCATTTTATAGGGATCCATATAAGTTTGTTAGATGAAAGGGAGGACACCTCAAAGCTTCAAAGCAAGAGGTAGAGGAATATTTAAAAAAGAGTGGCACAGAGGCTAGCAAACTACCAAGAAATGAATAGTTTAATAGACACCACAGTGCAAAAAGCAGGTATCCCAGGGTTTGCCGGATGCATAGAACACACAAGCATGATATGGCATCAGATAAGCTTTGCCAAGATAGAGAAAAGAGATTTACATGTGGTATTTTTAGATCTGGCAAATGCATTCGGTTCAGTACTGCATAGTCTTGTTTGGAGTGCGTTTGATTTATTTAGATTGTAAACTTGGTGAACGCATACTTCCAAGATATTATAATGGGCTTTAGTACTACAGATTTGACAACCGCATAGGCGTTGCCTGCGGCTTGGGCCAGTCGTCATACTATCTCAATTGGCAGAGGTAGCGGGTGGAATGTCGATGGGTGGGGATTGGACGTTGTGGACAGCGACTCCTACAGGTCGGTTGGGTGACGCCTGTACAGCAGAGACAGGAAGTATCGGGACACGTGATGCAAGGCTTCTATCCTCACTACAGCTGACCAGTGGGAGGCATAGTCTAGCAACGTTCAAGACAGGGGAGGGGAGAATTGAAAGGGAGAATTGGCTATACAAAATTGGGATGGGGGAAAAATAGAAAATAAGGAGAAAAAGTGGATTAAAAAAAAAAGATTTGACAACCGCATGGCATAGACTATAGGCATTATGGCAGGGTGTACTATTTCCCCACTAGCATTCACAATGGCGATGGAAGTAATTATTAGAGCCTTGAGCCTCCCACCAATTAGGGCTTACAAGAATGACATGACATTAGTGACCAGGACAATGTCTTGTACAAAAAGATTAGTGGAGAAGTTAAATCTCAAGTGGGCTAGGATGAAGATGATAAATATTAAATATAGGAAGTACCAATATCAAAGGTAGAAAGGCTTGAGAGATTGGTTAATTCTTGCATTAGGAAATGGCTAGGAGTTCCTCAGTGTATTAGTAGTGTGGCATTGTTGGCAAAGGCATTCTACAGCTACCAGTAACAAGTCTAACATAGGAGTTTAAGTGTGTGAAGGTGAGAACAGAGCAAAGATACAGTAGTTAGTAATTTGGTCCCAAATCCAACTAGAGGAAGGAAATGTAACCCAAGACAGGCAGTACAGGAAGCAGAGGCAGCTCTTAGGCATACAGACATTGGTCCTCAAATTTGTACCAACAAATTTACAAAGATCCTCCTCCGGATTCCTGAACGCGTGAAATGGTCTCCGTAAGTGGCAAAAATCTTCGCAGCTGCGTTCCCATGAATGAAATACATCACTCATTCTTAAACTGCAAAGCGTGTTCTCGTACACCTGAATTTGCATACAGACACGCCCTGCCAGCTCCTTATAAGGCGAAGGAGGCGTGTGCAAAACGACGAGGGCCGTGTGCAAAACGACGAGGGCCGTGTGCAAAACAGCGAAAGAGTCGGCATTGCATCTGCACCATGCTGACCCATTCAACAGGTAGTGCGGAAGCGATTTGCGACTGATCTCAAAATGAGATTAGATTCAAATGTATTGTCATTATACAGCACAAGTACAATACACCATCCAACCAGAGTGGATAAATAAATGCTCCAGAGATAAAGAGCCAATCATCGTTCAGTATTGACATTACTAAATGAGATGTCATGCTAATATGTCATGTTCTACAGTAGGACTTACTACTATAATACCTAATAAAACAAGTCATTAGAATAATAGAAGCCTACTTTGCTGGAACAATTCATTTTGCACGTATACAGTACGTGTGTGTGTGTGTGTGTGTGTGTGTGTGTGTGTGTGTGTGTGTGTGTGTGTGTGTGTGTGTGTGTGTGTGTGTGTGTGTGTGTGTGTGTGTGTGTGTGTGTGTGTGTGTGTGTGTGTGTGTGTGTGTGTGTGTGTGTGTGTGTGTGTGTGTGTGTGTGTGTGTGTGTGTGTGTGTGTGTGTGTGTGTGTGTGTGTGTGTGTGTGTGTGTGTGTGTGTGTGTGCGCTTGTGCGCTGAGGCTGCCTCACTAAGTTGTTTCTCCACGCATTTATTTAGTTCTAGCAATAGGAATAAATCAAACCAACAATAAATAATGTCATAGAGAAGAAGACATACTGTATATGGCATATTAATACAGTATATTCCACTATACAGTAGCTATATTCATGGCGGTCGGTTTAGTTCTTCCTTCAACGTCTGTACAAGGATGTTGAGGATGTTCTACGAGTCGGTGGTGGCGGGCCCCTTCTTGTACGCTTTGACCTGCTGGGGCAGTGGACTGAGAGCGGGGGACGCAAACAGGCTGGATAAGCTGGTCAGGAAGGCCAGTAACGTGGTAGGGGTGAAGCTGGACTCTCTAGCGGTGGTGGCGGAGAGGAGGAGCCTTGCTAAGCTCCATGCCATCAGGGACAACCCCTCCCACCCACTATACACAGACTTGGCTGACAGGAGGAGCATGTTCAGTGCTAGACTAACACTCCCAAAATGTAGCACTGAACGGCACAGGAAGTCCTTCATTCCGAAAGCCATCAGACTTTACAATACATCACTGTGCCTCACTGCATCACTAAGCACAGAGTGACAGTTACTGTACCATCTTCCTGGACTTTTACTTTTAAAACAACATTGTCAATATTACACTTACAGTACACTTAATGTAGATCTCTGTATTTTTACTGTATATTTATAGAATGTACATACATTACATAGGAAATGTGAATCCCGGACCATACTTTATTTTATCTTATTATTATTTTATTCTTAGGCTTATTTTATTCTTAGGCAATCTTTTGTTATTCTTATTCGTGATTTGTTTGTCTACCTAAATGTTTACTGTGAGCGTTTTGTAGTGCCAAATTTCCCTCGGGATGATTGAAGTATTTCTATTCTATTATATTCTTATTTATTTAGTTTGCAGTGTGTGTGTGTGTGTGTAATGCTCACAATGCCTCATTGAGTCAGGACTATAAATTCAAAACATAATTGTTAATGATACAAATATTGTCGTATTTAATATCATTATAATTCATTAATTCCACGGATGTCTGTAGTATCGGCAATCCCCAATGACTTGTCCCAGAGAAAGCTGTTGAAAACACGGGCACACACCGGTCTGTCCGACTTACGACTGCCATTTCGAGTTTGTAAATCCTACATAAATCCTACAACAAATTTACAATACGAAGCCATTGGAGAATGCCGAATAAGTACGTAAATCGAGTTACGAAGGAATTCCTTGGTAACTTTTACGTATGTCCGTTTAAGAATGAGGACCATTGTAGGCAGTCCCGGCGGCGTGTAGCTTATTCCCAGCGGAAGAGTGCATTGCGTGCTTCCGCGTTTTCTCTGATTGGCCAATGACGCCCATGTGACCACGGCAGCGCGAGAGAGCTGCAGCGCGGAAATAGGCTGTCTATTGCCTCGCGCTGCAGCGCGGAAATAGGCTGTCTATTGCCATTCTCTAAGACAAACTCTAACCTTAACCAGCTCCTTAACAGCGCCTAAACTTAACCCTTCTAACCTTAACCAACTCCGAAACAATGCCTAACCTTAACCTTAACCTTAACCATGCCTAACCTTAACCTTAACCATAACCATAACCAACTCCGAAAGAATATTGCCATTCTCTAAGACAAACTCTAACCTTAACCGGCTCCTTAACAGCGCCTAAACTTAACCCTTCTAACCTTAACCAACTCCGAAACAATGCCTAACCTTAACCTTAACCTTAAGTTAACATGCCTAAACTTAACCGGCGAAAGAATGCACGTTAAAAAAAAAAAAAAAAATTGAAGGGATTCGAACTTGTCACCAACGGACCGCAGGACCGCAGCGCTGCCAGTTGAGCTAAGCGTCGAATGAAAATCATCGGGGATTACGGCTACATAATGCCGCAAGCTCTGCCGCAAGCTCTGCCGCTCCGCTCCGCGGCTGCCGCGGGGCGTGTCGCAGCCAATCAGGGAAAACGCGGAAGCACTCGGCAGCACTCTTCCTCTGGGAATAAGCAATAAGCGTCCCGGCGCCATGGGCGGGCATTAGGGGGCCGGGCCCGCCCACTGAGTCAGCTGTGCCCACCCTGGTAAATTTTTTATTTTTATTTTTTTTTGTCAATCAAAGTCAACTATCCAAATCCTTAGTCGGGGACAGCCCTAGTGGGCACTGATGTCAACAACAACACTACTGAAGCTAGCACGGCACTCTGTGAGAATTCGTTTTCTACCCTCAAGAACGTCTTTACAGAACATCGCCTTAGTATGCTTCATCGACGCAACTAATGCCAATTTAATTCAGTTAAAGAGAAGGACTTAACAAAAAAGTTCAGGAATGAGTGGAGGGGCAGTGTTTTAAGAAGATTTCCCTCTGTCCCCAAACGCCGCTTGCCGCTCTACTTATGATGGTGAGTAGCCTGTGGAGGAATTTTGTTTGCTTTTTTATGCACCTTATTTTTTTCAGTTCAGTTTGTTAGTGAATTCAGAAGTGTTGAATAAATGGAGACTTTTCAAAGATATAGAATAGAATAGAATAGAAATGTATTATCCTGAGGGAAATTTGACACTGCAAATCACTCAACATTAAACATTTAGACAGAAAAAGTCACAAATAAGAATAACAAAACAAATGGCCTAAGAATAGAATAAAATGAAATAGAATAAAAATAGAATAAAAGATACAGTAAATAAATACAGTAAAAATATACTGAAATCTACAGTAGGTGTAATATTGCACAGTGCTGTTTAAAAAGTAAGAGTCCAGGAAGATGGTAACTGTCACTCTGTGCTCAGTGATGCAGTGAGGCACAGTGATGCATTGTATAGTCTGATGGCTGTCGGAATGAAGGACTTCCTGTGCCGTTCAGTGCTGCATTTAGGTAGTGTGAGCCTATAACATGCTCCTCCTGTCAGCCAAGTCTGTATAGTGGGTGGGAGGGGTTTTCCATGATGGCCTGGAGCTTAGCAAGGTTCCTCCTCTCCGCCACCCTCGCTAGAGTCCAGCTCCACCCCAACCACGCTACTGGCCTTCTTGACCATCTTATCCAGCCTGTTTGTGTCCCCTGCTCTCAGTCCGCTGCCCCAGCAGGTCTGTTATATATATCCGTTCAGTCTGTTTTTGTATAAGTGAAAGTTCTTAACACTTTAGTTGCCAAAGGACGAGTTTAGGCGTCCTTCCCCGCCAAACTCAAGTTGCCGAAGACGCCGTAACTCGTCTTTGATATCAATATTTCAAAAATCTGTGATCGGAATCATATTTCCTTTCCGGGGCCCTGAGACACAAGTGTGATCTCCTCTCAATCCTCTAGCGGTTCAAGACCGCCATCTGGTGGCCGATCGGCAGATCGAAAAAACGGATGTTACCTTTAACCCGGCAGGACTCACTCCATATGTGGTCTGGGCACTCGCTAATGTTAGAGAGACTCAGTCTTCACACAGTGAACATCGATCGCTGCAAATAACTCGAAAAAACAACATGATTTGGACGTATATATTATTATACAACCTGGAAATGGACCGGGTATTTCAACATCCCATAATGGAAAACTGTCTACCCCACGCTGATCGCCCAACGGCCCGCGGAGACTGGGGTGAGTTTTAGCGTGTAATATTACAGTGTTCGACACTAACTGCTATGATGAACATTTGACCCACATTAGATGAATGGTAAAACGTTGCCCACGGAATTATAAACGATCCCCCGCCCATCCGGTCAATATCAGATGATACGTAGAAACTTCTAGAAGTACGTCCAATTGAAATTTTTGATCTCGCACAGATTCCTACCAAACTGTATTTCATCATCAATATAATGTATTTGGGGCTATAAATCACGTTCTGGAGAAAGCTGCAGAAAGAGATGAAAACATACTTATACTTTAGATCATATTTTAGTATGAATATGTGAATGAAAAAGTTTAACGTTGCTACACCATGAACAATACATATAGGACCTTGAATGGGCCCTAATAATGGCAATCTAGCAATAGAATTTAAAAAGTTATAGCCCTGCAAAGAAGGGGAACTTCTCCATGTTAAATAGAGCTGGCAACGGATGGTATATCATGAATTTAACCTTAGGCAATCAAAGTGTTAAGATATAGAGAAATTAGATTTTTCAATTGCCTCTCTGCTGTTTAGTTCAGCACCGTGGGCAGCGCCAAGCAAGCCACAGCGCCGCTGTCCCAGCTGAAACGTATAAAAGGGAACCTGTGTTGAAAAACCATTGTGCCCCCCCGAGAACATTTTATGCCCCCCCACTAATTTGTTTCTGCAGCCTGGTCTGATTGTAGGTAAGGTACAACAAGGCCAGGGGGGCCTGGGGCTCAGCTCAGGGAAGTCAGCATGGAGTAAAGCAGGTCCCACAGGAAGGAGGAAGCTGGTAATGGAGCAAGTTTGAATCAAGATGTCAGCCCCCAGTAAACAGACTCTCCAGTCTCCGGATTTTATGTTTAGGTAATATAAAATGCTTCTGAGTAATTCAAATAAAATATCATGACGTACCGTCGTCAGGGAGATCAAAAGTAAATTTCAGATATGTTCAGTCAAATTTGCCCGGCTGTGATATGAAGCGAGCAAAGCATAGCCGTATGCCATCACTTCTCTATACAATGGAGCTGAAAGGCACTTGACTCGTGGTGCACCAAAGAAATATCTAAAGCAATGGGCCTCATTCAACAATACTCTGTTATTATTTTTCTTATATTCTTGCTTACCTGTCTGTTAACACTTTCAGTGCCCAGCCATTAACATGGGAAACATGGTTAAATGCCAAGACCCACTTAAATGATAGCGTTGTGAACGCATAATCTCTGTCTTAAATTATGGCTATGTGTCTACATTTGCAGTCAACATTGTCGAAACAGATTGTTTTTTAATCGGTTCATTTTCGTTTTATAGCATTTTGAAAAGCCCTCGTTTTTCAGGAAAATATATAGATTCCGTGATAAAAGGCATTTACTGGAATATTCTAGCATACACAAAAACGTTGTAATTTTTTCGGCCTATTTTTTTTTTTTATCCACTTTTTCTCCCATTTTCTATATTTTCTCCCATCCCAATTTCGTATCATCCAATTCAACCCTCCCCTGTCACGAACGCTGTTTCTTGCCTCCCACAAGCCGGCTGCAATGTGGACTAAGTCATACATAGCACAAGTCCCCTCCGGTACTTGAGGTAACAGCAGTCGCATCTTTTCACCTGCGCAGCTCGATCTCTCAGTGGCGAGGAGTAACGCGTGGGAGGCTCACGCTGCCCCCGACACTTCCTGATTCTACTGCGCAGGCGCACCAACCGACCTGTAGGAGTCGCTGTCCACAACGCCCGATCCCCACCCATCAGTTTCCCACCCCCTAATACGGCCAATGTGTATTAGTATGAACGACCAGCTAAACTGAAAGCAATGTGGAGCGCTGGGCTCGAACAGGCGAGCCCAGCGTCTCCGCATTCGTGGCGAGCGCCTTGCCCACTACGCCACGTAGCCGCCCTAATTTTTTGTCCTATTTAGGAATAGTTTTCAAATAAACGCTAGATTATCGATAGTATATGTGTACTTATGCACGCTATAGAGGCGGGCTGAAATCTATTCTCTCATTTCCTGATCGCGCACACACACACAGACACACACACACACACACACACGCATAGGGCAAACGCTTATATCTCTGTGAAAACAGCTCTGATTATCCTAAGACTGGTAAAATAAATTCCTTACCTGAGATCAGATGTTATCCAAAAAGATTATTCCAATTCCTGATCGCCATTCCAAATATCGATCACGCTTATTGATTACAGTGTTGGGTCCTGTAAATACATAATCCACGCGTTTTCCGGGCCGGCGAGCACAATCGATCCTTCAGTTGGCTTGAGGGAAAAGTAAAATGAGCAAACTGGCCACCCCCCCTTCAGCAGTGTAAAGTAATGGTGTGCAGTTACACAGGGAGAGACGATAGGGGGCGGTATCTTCCCAATTGAGCTCAGAGAGACTCTGCAGCACTAACCCGAGGCTCGATTGATGAAATATGAATTCAAATCGCCAAAAAAATTATAATAATAATAATAAACGCTATATAGCGTCGGGGGCACTCAAAGGTCGGCATGAACTAACGACAAAACGCGTCCGTGGCACTCAATGTGTTAAGAGAACAATAAGAAAAGCCACCGCCACATTCATCAAGCCATTCCGTCCAAATCTGTTCTTACCCAGGTGTCTTGCATGATGAATCCCACTCATTCTTAAACTCAATACTTATACCCTTATAAACCCTTATACTTGTACATATGCGTACTGTATAGTGCGAAATAAATAGTTCCAGCAAAGTAGGCTTTGTCAATACTGAACGACTGCGCGCTTGTCAAGGAACCAATCGCGCAGTAGGTTCGGAAATACCGGATCTGTCACCTGTCATCTCTCTCTGATAAGGTCCCTGTGGCTAAAACCCAGAGTGCGCTCAGAACTTGTAGGTGGGGAGCAGAGAAGAGAATAGATGAGAGGAGAGGGGAGGAGAGGTTGTAAATATGCGTTCTATGCGTACGGCCTGGGCAGCCAGCATCTAACTGTTCTAACAGCAATATATAATCCATTTCAGAAGCAGAGCGCATGCAATAATAATTTAAAATATAATAATTATTATTATTATTGAAAAGTTATGGGTTTATAAAGTCGTATTTGGGGGCAATTGACCAATGGTTTGCTTTCAACCCATGAACTCCTTCCTCTCTCACCTTTTTATATATATTTTTTTATTTTATCTACTAAAACTGTATTGTATTATATTGTTTGTTTTGTAAAGTGTCTTTGAGCATTAGGAAAAGCGCTATATAAATCTGATGTATTATTATTATTATTATTATGAATGGTAGGCTTTTTTAAATGTTTCTCATCTGGGTAAGAGTTTCTTATCTGGGTAAGAGTGCTCTCGACACTCTTAGAATTTGGTCTTGCCTGAGAGAAAAGCAACAATAAGAAAACATTGCTGAATCCCAGGTAAGAACAAAATAAGAGGTAGTTAAGAATGAAATCTGTTCTTATATCGCTTCATGAATGAAGCCCAATGTCTCTTTCCAGAAATCATGACCCGGTTACTCAGGATAGTACACACAGAACTTGTTGTGAGCAGTTGCATGTAGGAAAAATGTTCTACCGAAGTACACCCTCATTCATTATTATGGGGGTGTAGTTCAGTAGAAAATTGTTCCTAGATATGTTTATTGAAAATGTTTTGGGTTAACTGCTTATAGTCCCTAAAATAAATGACTGTTTTTACTTTTAAAAAACAAAGGTGGTGAAGGTCAACAGAGATGAGTAGTCGATGTGACCTTTATCAGCATTGCGCTACTGCGTCCCATCGTATCGCGAGCCACTGTGGGTTTTTTTCAGAAGAGGAACTGCTGCACCTTCTTCTCTCTTTCCACTCAGTCAGCAGCACGGTTGCTTATCTCAGGCCGGCCGCGTGGCTCACTGTGTGTAGGAGGCCTGTCACTGATTCAGATCAGCTAGAAGTTCAATTTCAGAGGAAACGACAAAGCAGATAGTGATGAGCAAGTGTCTCAGCCCGTCAACCACAGAGCATGCTGCCTGCTTCTTCTACCGGTATATTATGCCCCAATTCCTAAGAAGGCTCTCTATAGACCTCTCACGTGTTCACGTCATTATGACGAGCCCCGGTGCCTTCTTTTTTCAGTCTATGGCGGACATTAATGGTCTTTTCCTTTCCCGTTCTCCTTTTCCAGTATCCTTGATACTACCTGTGGTGTTAATGGGAAAATGTTTTACTGCCGCTTAAAATCCCCCCTGCCTTATGTATATTAGAAGGCTTTGTTCACGGGACCACAGCTGCATGAACCACAGATGACACTAGGAGCTATCTAGTAATAATCCATTCATTTCCCTATAGCTGCAGGAGATTCTGGAGACTTGGGAGCAGCCGTAAAATACGTCCCCTGTGAGAGGTCTATTGACCATAGTCACACGGTGCTCTTATGTCATGCTCAGGTTGATGATCCATAGTGCTGTAAAGATAATACTTGGTGGCCAAGCTTTTGCACCAATATCATTGTGATACCCAATACCCTGATTTCCCTACCTCCCTCAACACTCTGCCTGTCCTTGTCTCCTCTCAGCCTGGCCTGCCACCGTCCTCTATGCCGTCATCAAGGAGGTTCCCTTGCGACGCTGGAAGGAGTTCCTGCGGCTGCTGTCAGTGGCCGACCAGCAGCTGGAGCGTGTGGAGCTGGAGGCCGGCCTGTGCTCCCTGGAGAAACAGTACCTGATGCTGAGGCTGTGGAGCCAGGGTGCCCACGTGGCCCTGGACGACATCTACTCTGCTCTGCACTACATGGACCTAGCCGGCTGCGCCCAGCTGCTGCAGGACAGTCTGGGCAAGCTACAGTGGAAGTCGGGTAGTGGCGTGGCCTTGCCCCTCGAGTCCCCGCTACCGCACAGGACCGCTGGAGCTACACATGTGCAGCTGTGAATTATGTCAAGAAGGCATCATGTAGTGACAGAAAACCATGGTTCCACAACCTGTAGTCGTGTAAATCACTCCCAGGAATGACATCACAGCAATGAGCTGTGCAACCATGAGATGTGCTGGGACAGTTTACCATTGCAAACGACCTGTGACTGAGTATCATATCAACTGTGGTGTTCGGAGATTCCCATAGTGTTCACCTCCCAGTGGACGGTAAAGACTCTTCATTTCTACTACAGTATGTTAACCTGGAGAATTATGAGGAAACCGGGATTCATTACAGTCCACATTGCCCACATGGCCAACCTGTTATGAACTTGTATATTTTTTTCTTTCAGATGACCAATTTCAATGTAGTAGGTTATGGTATTGGTAATTGGTAATTGGTAGCAGCACAGTTGTTAGCCATGGAACTAGATCTGGTGTGGATGATGTGCCATGCTCAAGGGCACACAGCAATAGTGCGGTAACTCAAGGAGTGATGTCAGCAGTTAGTTCACAGCCTTGTAGTTCTAAATGAGGTGGCATCAGCTCTTAGCAGGTAGAAATCAGCCAAGGACAACATCGATTACATATTTATTTAGCTGGTTCTGTTAGCCTAACAAAAAGCCCTTGTAATCTGCCAATTTCTTTAAAACATAGCCTATTATAGAAAATAGGGTTTTCCTAGTCTGACATTTTTATTTATTTATAAAGAAATGTGGGTGTAGCCAGGCAGAGAAGGAAATAATACATTTTACATGTTGTGTGTGCTATAGCCTACCCACCAAAAACAGGAAAGAAAAACTGTATTGTTCAAAAGATACTTAATAGGTAGCATGTAGGCTATGAAAGCACTCTGCCGACAGTTTTTATACAATCCAAATTCAATAGGAGCGGTGTCCAGTCTGATCAATAGACAACAGATTTGCCATAAGGTCTTATGTAAGTCCAAGGTGTGGACGGATTCAATCGGAAGCCTAACGATCTACTCACAAACCAGTCAGGAATATCAAACATGTTGAATATTTATGACTCAAATCCCTGTGTGGGGGAACCGTAGAACAGAAACCAAAGAGTTGACAGTGCAGTGCCTCGTCCCGATGTCTAAATGTAGGGGAGATAGAGCAGTCCTATGCGTATAGCTTTTGATGGCGAACACAATGGTGGTATCCCTTTCAAAATGCCACCACAGGAAGGGCCTTTTTTCGGCACCACTTTTCTTTTAGCTGAATTCTACCCACATTTGGCAGATAATGGGTGTTAAAAATCCAGTATAATGATGTCATAAATTGCTTATTGTGGACTATTAATGTCATGAGTATCCTTTTTTAGGCTTCAGTTGTATAATTCGATTTGTTATAAGTGTTTTAGGTCACCCTCTCTGAGCACTGCCAGCTCTCTGTAGGCTGAGGGGGCATGGCCTTCTGTTCACTAGACACTAAATGTTTGATTGTTAAGTACTCGGTGTCCTTACACCACTCAGCTGTGACTGATGGGCCAATTAGAGTAACCCAAGTATATTATGTAATATCATCAAAGAAGCAGATTGGCTATCTGAAATGGCTTGATTTGGTTGATATCCAGGGGGATAGACATCAAAGCGTTTATACATAATAACAGTTCTAACCTTTTGGGTAATTTTACATCAACATACCTTCTGTTAAAAAATGCTAAAAGATTGAAAAACACAAACTGAATCTTGAATGTCAAGCCCTGCGGTGCTTGCAAGATTTGGGACTTGAGTGTAATCTTCAGTTTTGGCAAAATTGTCTAATATGTGCGTTATAATGAATGAAAGACAACAAATATGTGACATCTTTTCTAGTGCATGCCAGGCTCTTGGCCTGTGAAGTTCTGAGTCCTCATGGTGGCGCTCTTCTCATAAAACTCGGATAGGTCAAAAGGTGGATTGAAAGTTTGTTGACCACTGGCAAATGTCTAGTTCTGTTTGAGCTGTATTGAACTTCCCATCTAATCGGATCCCGGGAAATTAGTGTTAAGACCTTGTAATATGTGATACTTCTTTACACTATTTTCATTCAAGTATTTGAACATTTAGGGCGGCTGGGTGGCGCAGCAGACTAAGCGCTCGTCACCAACGCGAGAGACACTGGTATCGAATCCGGCTGTCAGCGTTGGCCGGCCGTCATACTGGCTCAATTGGCAGAGTCAGCGGGAGGGAAGCCGGTGGGGTGGTATTCTGGTCGTTGTAAACAGCGACTCCTACGGGTCGGTCAGGGCGCCTGCACAGCGAGGGAGGGAGATGGTGAGGGTAGTGTGACCTCCCACACGTTACACCTCACCAATGAGAGTCCGCGCTGGCAGGTGAAAAGATCCATTTAAAATGCAGACCTATACAAAGTACAAATCTTGCAGGTCCAACAATTTAACGTTATTAATACTGCGGCCGCACTTTACTTAAAAACAGCCAATCAAATCCCCATCAATGGAAAATTAACCCGCCCATGCTGATTGGTCCTTGTGCAAGACTAGAAAGCGGGGATCTTTGATTAAACACCTGCTATCGGAAGAATAGACAGTCCGAAAAAAAGTTTTAACTTTTTAGTACTTAAGTACATTTAAAAGTAGAAACTTTTTTTACTTTTACTCAAGTGTGTTTTTAGCCAGATACTCTGACTTTTACTTGAGTACGATTTTGAGACGGTACCCATACTTTCACTTAAGTATAATATCTGGGTACTTTTTACACCCCTGCACTTAACCCATCTACCTACGAATAGAAACGGTCTAGGAATAATTCACTTGAATACTGTAAGAGAAGCTTACTCCAGAAACTGGATCATATTTATGTTTTAGTTCTACAGACCGATCCTGATGTCCTGGTCGTGAATCTTACAAAAAAGTATCAATGACTTTGTACAGTAGCTCTAATGGGCTTGTATAGAGTGGACAGAGTTTGGAGGGAAGGGGGGGTGTTTACAGTGTGTTAAATCTGGTTTATCTGTGGCTGTTCTAGATGCTGTCACCAGACCAAAATGTTTTGAACTTCTTGCTGTGAGGGTTCAGTTGGGGCTTACGTAGGTGGTTATGGTAGGCAGGTAGGGGATCTACAGACCACCATCTGCTTATCTAGGTTTCATTGACGCAATAGCAGATCGACTTTTTCAGTTATCTGATGCTGAGCTGATGTTGTGGATGATTTTAACCTGAACTGGCTGAATGATACTTCTGATTATCTTAAGGAAGTTTGAAAAACTACTTCTACTCTAATTTATACTTATATTCTCCAATAGGGTTGACAAAATCATTGCCTGTGGTGTTAGGAATTGCCTGGAGCTAGGTATTAGTTATCACTGTCCTATTGCATGTGTCAGAAATACATGATTAAAGACCAGACAAAATCTTACATCGTTACACAGAGACATCTAGACATTTTTAGTGACCAAGCTTGATCATAGCACAAATGAATGGAAGCACATATGGACCAGCTGGTCCATATCCGCTTCCATGCATTTGTGCTACAGATGTAAACAAGACAAACATCTTTCTCTGGTCTGCATGAATGAATGAATGAAAACTTTATTTAACAGATTGCAGAATGGGTACAATACAGTACGGCTCAATACACACAATTGTTAAAGGGGAACTATTTTACTATTTCTTTCACTATTTGGGCACTTTTACACAATTCCTGTGAGTCTATGGAACACCTCTGTAATATTTTTTTTTAATTCATTGTTTTGTATTTCTAATCAACTACTCAAAAACAGCATTTTTCTACCTCAAGATCTTAAGCCGTTTTGAGCCTGGGAGGCCACGGTGGTGCTGCAAGGGGCCAACCGTGCACATTATTATGCAGCTGAGACATCTCTGACATCACAGATCAGCACATGTTCAGATGACTCAGTTCAGTGAGGGTGAATATTGTGAGAGGAGAATTGGAAGAATGTGCCAATATGAGAATTAGAGACATAGATCATATTAATATAAGTCCACATAGCTATGAAACAATGCTAAACACTGAAAAAGGCCATTTATAAGATAGTTCCCCTTTAAGGGGATGCAGACCAGAGAAAGACTTTCGTCTTGTTTACATCAGGGTCCCCCATTTTCAATTCATAGTGACATTTATGACTTGATTGAAAAGTTTATTAACAGATTGCAGAATGGGTACAGTACAGTACAGCTCAATACATACAATTGTTAAGGGGATGCAGACCAGAGAAAGACTTTTGTCTTGTTTACATCAGGGTCCCCCATTTTCAATTAATCATAACATATATGACATACATGACATACAGACAGACAGTACTGCTACATCTATACATTTATGACATATCAGATTTGCAAATACAGTACTGTTTGTGATACAAAAAGTGTCCAGAAAAAGAGTGTATATACATTTGACGTAGAAACTGTACATTGGAGGAGGTTGGGTGGGTGGGGTTGGTGGGTGGGGGCTGTACATTGGAGGGGCGGGGGGTTGGGGTGGGGGACACTGTACACTGTACATTGGAATACTGACAAAGCCATACTTGGTAATTTACTGTACAACTGGGTTAAGACATTTGTAGGGGCCAGTTTCGAATTGCAGTCTCCCGTAGGTGTTCTTTGAGAGTGTTTTTGACATACACAACATACATGACATTTATGGCATAGGGACATACATGACATACAGGTATTTAGTACTTCCCACTCTCTCACCAGGTAAAAGAGTAACCAGAAAATCTCTTTGTTTGGTAGGAGTGGCAACCTCTTCTCCTCAGTGTTCTTTGTAAAGGGAGGAAGTAGCTACAGTACTTATATTCACCACTAGATGACACCATATACATTGAATAGACTTCAATGACGTCACTTTTTTAAAAGACAAAAGTCCGACTGGTCCTTCCAACTCTCGCCGGGTGCGGTGGCGCGCACCTATAATCCAAGTTACTGGGAGGCTGAGGCTGGCGGATCGTTTGAGCTCAGGGGTTCTGAGCTGCAGTGGACTATGCCGATCGGGTGTCCGCGCTAAGTTCGGTATCGATATGGTGCTCCTGGGGGAGCCCGGGACCACCAGGTCGCCTAAGGAGGGGTGCACCGGCCCAGGCCGGAGACGGAGCAGGCCAAATCCCCCGTGCCGCTCAGTAGTGGGATCGCGCCTGTGAATAGACACTGTAGCTCAGCCTGAGTAATACAGCGGGACTCAGTCTTTTCATGCTTTTTCCGCCCTCAAATTTCAACATCACTCTCTCTGAAACGTGAATACACGGTGGCTTGGTCCATCCTAACTTACATCTCCGTCAATGTAAACACATGGATATTTTGACAAAATAATATACAAGAGAAAATGGCATGCTCATGACTGCCTCCTACTGGATATCTGGGGTAAATACAAACCTTTTTCCTGAGCACTTTTCAAATCCCTTTAACAATTGTGTGTATTGAGCCGTACTGTATTGTACCCATTCTGCAATCTGTTAAATAAAGTTTTCATTCATTCACATGTGTTGTGTTTTGTGTTTCAGCGTCTCGACCAAACCACTGCAACACGAGATAACATGAAACACCACCCAGCACCCACCCACTCATGTAGGGACCCTCACAAGAGGAAACACACTGAAATCCCCACAGACTGTCAAGAGTTTCACTTTCCCCCATAAACAGATGTACACATAAGCCTGTTTACCACTTCCTTGTGCCATCAAAACTGAAGACCCTTGTGTGGTGTGTCTCATTCTCAGTCTAAGTGTGTGTAAAATAATTAGCTGCAGGCAGTAAACGACTTTAATATTTCAAGTAGTAGCTAGTATGTTGCCTACATTTGTATGAAATAAATAATGTTTTCTTCCAATGGAATTGCTTTTGATGCCCACCAATATAAACAAAGGCAGCATGAATGAAAGAAGTTCATGGCCACAAGGTGGTAGCATTTGCAGCGCATCTGCCCGGTGCACAAAATGTCAACTTCACAGAATTTGCTTCCCATACGCCAGCGCCAGTAGCATGGCCAGTTTTAAATTATATGAGCGGATTAGGCACCGCTCATGAATTGCAAATTCTGCCTGAACACAATGACGACGAGCGTTGCCCGTGCTTACAGCACAGCTGTCCTATTTTGTCCATTCATTCACCATCATTCGGCAGCACTTGCAAAATAAGGACAGTTAAATTAAGAATACGATGTGGTCATGTGGAACAACGAAGAACGTAAGGTTCTGCAACGTTTCGGTATCGTTTTAATTTGATATGATACACTTGATGTTGCCACTTTCTGCTCGTTTATTTGGTTTCACAGCGCGAGCGTTTGTGGTTTCTATGGTAACCGGGCTTCTGTTCACGAGAACAACAGACCCACAGAGCTCGTGCAGAAAGCCCCATCCTGACTATTTAAGAAAGAACGAACTCGGGAATGTAAAGTTGTGTTTTATATTATCATTACGTTGTTGTTCAGTTAGCTGGTTACACTTTGCATAACAACTACTATTTTGTTGTATGTGTGAGTGTTGTATTGGTAGCTCTGAGCTGAGGGCTATTGGATTACAAAAATGGGGCCATGGTTTTGTGTTCGGAGTCTGTCTCAGGGAATGATCAACTTGTGTGGCTATTTTGCAGATGGAATTCGGCCCTGAATAGACATGGCATGAATGAGGTTTTATCCAGTGCATTATCGTCAATCTACCACTGTAGATGTTGGCAAACAACAACAACAACAAGAGCAGGTACGTGAACAAAAGGGCAGAAGAAGCAAACAAATCCTCTCACCCAGATACTTATGGAATGTTCCCAACAGGTGATAAACTGAAACAATTTCCCCTCCATAGAATGACATCTGGTTTTGCTATAAATAATTGCAAGTTATAATATTAATCCGGCTGATTCCTAACATTTCACTGGTAGGCTATGTGTTATTAGGCTGAACTACTGTGTTGTAAAATGTGTTTGCCCTTTATGTCATGATTATGTACATGTTCAGTTTAATCCATGTTAATTGACACTTAAAATCATTCGTTCTGATAATGGCTTACTGTAAACTGTATGATGATAATCAGAGAATGATATTTTAATTTTTATGTTCATACAGACCTTTGTATACAGTGAATCAATGCCCATGTTGACATCACTGTGAACAGCTGGAGAGAGAGCAGAGCGAGAGAGAGGGGTGGCCTGCTGGCTAATCATGACTGCTCCTGTTGGCCCTGGGTCTGGGGCTATTGAGCTGTGCAGAGATGGAGACAAGTTCCTCAAGGCTGGAGAGTTGGCAATGGCTACTTCCCTGTACACCTCCGCCTTCAGGTCTCACGCTGCCTCCACTGTGTCTCACTTGCGCGGCCTGGAGAGGTGCAGCCTGGCCGGGGTAATCTCCACTCTAGAAGCCTGGCTTGATGGTCATGGGGAAAGCCAAATCATGAAGGGCTTAAATAAGGGTTTGGCTGCAGTGTTTCTATCCACGCTCAGCCCCAACAACATATCAGCCACCATTTACAAAATGGAGTCTATCCTTCAGAGCGGTGGGCAGGGCTGCGATGAAATCTTCGCCCGCTGCACGGCCCTCCTGGAGGGGAAGAAGAACCTTTGTCCGGAAGGTTCTACTCGTGCGGTTTTGGAGTTGACTCGTGCCCTCGCATGCTTGTTCTCTGACCCTCAGAGTAACAAGGGACTTAAGCTTTACCTCCAAGCCTACCAGAATAACAAGTCTGAAGCCGTCACTTTAGTCAAGAGCAGACAAGCACAGCATCTCCCCAAAATAGTGAAGGCCTTCTCAGAGCAGACCTCGCAACGACACCTCTCTCCAACGTCTGACTTGAAGCCTGGGTTTAGACCTAGCCAGGATGAGTTAGACTCAGAGGCGTCCTCTGATTTCCTGGAGTTTCTGTCGGCCGTCTCGCCGGGGAATGTAGAAGTGCGAGAACTTCAAGCGGCACATTTGTTTGCAGCAGGGAGGTTTGAGGAGAGTGCAGAGGCTTGTTCTGTCGTCTTGCAGGACAGTCATGCTCAGCCAAAGGCAGGTGCAGACACAGGTAAGGCAGTCCAAGGGACATCACCTGAAAGGAGGGCTAAGCTGTTAACAAGTAGAGCAGCGGCCCACTTCTCGGCTGGTGGCCGGGCTGCGGAAGCCTGCAGGGACCTGGGGGAAGCATTTGAGATCCACCCCGCCACTGCCAGGATGTACTTCCAGAAGCTCTTCATGGACCACGCTACAGGCGTGGCTGCCCGCAGCCAGCTTCGCCAGCAGGCTGAGAGAGGCATATCTGGCTACAGGGAGAGGGTCCTTGTTCGTCCAGACCTTCGCTCCACGGAAGGCGTGGAACTCCTGGATCCCGTTATCACACAGTTACGGGCTCTGTGTCACTTGGAGCCTGACGGTGGAGGCAGAGAGCTACGGGTTCGGCTGGCCGACTGCCTCCTCCTGCGAGGGGAGCACAGGGAGGCCCTGTCTATCTGCAGCCAGCTCGCCTCCACCACCCCGGCCCAGCAGAGCTACCAGAACACGGTCCATGTGCTTCGCGGCTACGCGCGTCTCCTCTCGGACGACCACAAGGGGGCAATGGAAGACTTCCAGGCTGTGATAGAGCACAGTGCTCCCCACCCTTCCAGCTGTGTGCGGGCGCTGTGTGGAAGGGGGCTCCTTCGCATGATGGGAGGCCAACAATACCTGACGGCTCTAGACTATGTGACAGCCAGCAGGCTGCAGCCTCAGGACACAGCGCTCACCGTCCGCTGCCTGCTGCCCTGGAACTGCAGAGGGCTGCTATTCACCGTCCTGCTGGAGCAGGGGAGGGTCATGCTGGAGGGGTCTGGAGCCCAGGGCTCAAATCCCCCTGAACAATCCCAGGAGCAGCAGCCACAGGCCTCACAGAGACGAGACCTCCAGAGAGTAGGGTATGGCTTTGTTGAGTAATCGAATAGTTGATTCAATTGAAAGAAATCTGTGAAATAAAGGTGCTATAGATAACATTCAGCCACTAGATGTCGCACTAGAGCACCAGTATGTCATTTATCCAATCAGGTGCATTCCACATGGGGAAATAGGAAGTAGGGAGAGGATACATGCCTGCAACATGTAAACAAAAACATTCATTTTGGACCTGCCAATTTTTTTTTAAATGATACTTTAATCAAACAACTTTTTTTGGGGAAAGCAATACTTTTATTCTGCACCTTTCTAAAAGCTCTATGGTTATATTATTTATTTTCAAATGATTAGTCTACATAAACATTTGATCTATAGCACCTTTAAATCCAGTGTAAAACATTAGTAATGTGATCAACTGCACCACTAAAAGTTCTGTCCTTTTTTTACCTACTGCTAAATGCCAAGGAAAGATAATATCAAGTAAAACTAGTAATGACTTGAGTTTCTAAAATGTTTCCTTGATGTGTTGTCGTGTTGATATCAGTGGTCCCAGTGGGGTGCACTCCCTGGCTGTGCTGCTGATGGAGCTTCAGCCCGGTGCCGATGGGGCTCAGATCCTGGTGGCGGATGCTCTGTACCGGCTTGGCCGGGTGGAGGAGGCCTACCGCCTGCTGCTGGCCGTCGGACCCACCAGCCCGCGTGCACCCATCCTGGCACGCCTCGCCCTGCTGCAGCTGCACAGGGGCTTCCTCTATGACGCCAATCAGGTCAGTATGTATGTGTGGGGCAAAGGTACTGGTTACGGTCAATATGTATGTGTGGGGCAAAGGTACTGGTTACGGTCAGTATGTATGTGTGGGGCAAAGGTACTGGTTATGGTCAGTATGTATGTGTCAGGCAAAGGTACTGGTTAGGGTTAGGGTCAGTATGTATGTGTGGGGCAAAGGGCTGCCTTTTAATTCATCATTAGATACATTTTCAGCTGTCTCTTACTTAGTTAGTTGACACAACATAACCTGACTGACTAGAGCAGCAGCACATCATTTATCCAATTATTCCATGTGGGGAAATGGGAAGTAGGGAGGGGATACATGCCTGCAACATGTAAACAACATTCATTTTGGACCCGCAATTTTTTTTAAATTATAGTTTAATTTACCAATAATTGTCTTTAGGGAAAAGCAATACTTTTATTCTGCACCTTTCTAAAATCTCTGTGGATGTATTTTTATTTTTTTATGATTACTTTACATATAAATGTTGTCTATTGCACCTTTCACTTTTAACACCTTTTACATACAAAATTACAACAATATAAATATTTAATTAGATATATTCACCTGCATACTGAGAGGAACATGGCTAGAGAAAGTAAGGAGACCCAATTAGAAACTACATTCCTTCTTGATTTTTTAAAGTTAATTATTCATTTCTGTATGTGTGGTTTATGTGTATTTCATTATTCATATGTCTCTATAATTCAGCGTTCATCTTTTCTTATAAATAAAAAAGTAAATATTTGTACATGTATCTCAGTGTGTTTGAAGGCTCTGTAGTGCACAAGGTACATTATGGCTTGCTTTGTCACAATGGAGAAATGTATTTCTATCCTTTATGAAAAATGATCATGGTATTTCCGATCACTAAAATGATATTACCATCGGTATCATGGTTTTAATTAGATCTGATCACAACATGATATTATATAAGTACAAAATCGGTACAATGGTGATACATCATGTCTATTTTATTATATATTCTATCTTATTATTGTATTTTTGCACAATCAAAGCGGGCATGGCCACCTTCATTTCACTACATGTATGGATGTGTATGTGACAAATAAATCTCTTGAATCTTGAATCTTGAATCATTACTTTTACCATGGTCAATTTATACAATGGCTGGTACCATGGAAAAACTTAAATTACCATCAAACTACCATGATACTTTCCCCCAAAGAGATGTCCAGCTTAATCAGCCGACTTTACAGGAGAAAGTTCTCAAACTGTCATTCCTCTCACTTCTCTCTCCACCCAGCTGCTGAAGAAGCTCATCCAATGTGGTGATACCAGCTGCTTGCGCCCCCTGCTGGCGATAGCCTCTCAGAAGGACAGGGCTCTGCTACAGGGACACTGCCACTCCGGAGCCAAACGCATCCTGGAGGCCACCAGAGACCAGAGCTCCCTCAGGGAGGCTGTGGCTTACCTGTCCATCGCTATCATGGCATCTGGTGATTCTGTTTTCTTTGTTTGATCAGGTCTTGAATCTGGTGATTCTGTTTTCTTTGTTTGATCAGGTCTTGAATCTGGTGATTCTGTTTTCTTTGTTTGATCAGGTCTTGAATCTAGTGATTCTGTTTTCTTTGTTCGATCAGGAATAATAATAAAAAAAAAAACGTCTTTCTATAGTGCTATATATATATATATAACATTCAGCCATTAGATGTCACACTAGAGCAGCAGCATGTAATTTATAATTGTTTTGGGGAAAAGCATTACTTTTATTCCACACTTTTCTAAAAGCTCTGTGGATGTATTTTTTTTATTACTCTACATAAAAATGTTATCTATAACACCTTTAAGTTGAACCTTTATTAATCCCCTTGAGGAAATTTGTTCTCTACATTTGACCAATCCTAACTAAGAAAAGATAAGATAAGATATATAAGGTTGAACTTCAGTTCGAACAGGCTGCTTCCAGAGGTATGTGGCAGGGCCTCAGAATGATGACAGATTATAAAGGCACCTCCCTCAAGCTGAACAGTGACATCTCCTTGGCAAATGATCTCAATACCTTCTATGCGAGGTTTGAGGCTGTGAATAACAACACCAGCCTACAATGCCTAGCCATGAAGTGCTTTCAGAAGCTTGTGAAGGGCTACATCTGTTCCTCCCTCCTCATCAAACTGGACCCCCTGCAATTTGCATATCGCCCCAACAGGTCCACGTAGGACGCCATAGCCCATGTGCTGCACACAGCAGCATCACAACTGGACAAGAGCCAGGGGAACTATGTGAGAATGCTATTCATCGACTACAACTCAGCATTCAATACCATAGTCCCCTCCAAACTCGTAGCCAAGCTCAGGGACCTGGGCTTGAACTATGACCTCTGCCAGTGGGTCTTGGACTTCCTGACGGGAAGACCCCAGGTGGTGAGAGCAGGAAACTGCACCTCCTCATCCATCACCCTCAACATAGGGGCCCCCCAGGGCTGTGTTCTGAGTCCCCTCCTCTACTCGCTGTACACACATGACTGTGTGGCACAGCGGAACAACAACACAATCATCAAATTTGCTGACGACACAGTAGTGGTGGGCCTGATCTCTGCAAACGATGAGAGGGCCTACCTGGAAGAGGTAGAGGATCTGGCGCGGTGGTGTCAGGAGAACTGCCTCTCCCTGAACGTCAGCAAAACAAAAGAGATGATTCTGGACTTTAGGATGTCAGGGGTCAGGGACTACAGCCCCCTCAGCATCGACGGGGCACTGGTCGAGAGAGTGAACAGTTTTAAGTACCTCGGAGTCCACATATCCTAGGACTTGACATGGACCACGCACATTGACAGTGTAGTCAAGAAGGCACGGCAACGCCTCTACTTCCTTAGGCGCCTAAGGAAGTTCAAAGTGAGTCAGAAGATCCTTAAGAACTTCTACTCATGCACAATAGAGAGCATCCTGACTGGCAATATCACCTCCTGGTTTGGGAATAGCACCGCACAAGACCGTAGCAGACTACAGAGAGTGGCCTGTTCAGCCGAACGCACAATTGGAGGTGGGCTTCCCACTCTCCAAGACATTTACAACAAGTGTTGCAGGAGTAAGGCTAAAAGAATAATCAAAGACTCTAGTCACCCTAACAACTGCCTCTTTGAACTGCTGCGGTCAGGCAAGCGATACCGGAGTCTCATGGCCAGTACAGAGAGACTCAGAAGGAGCTTCTATCCCCAGGCCATCAGGATGCTCAATGACAATAACACTATTTAACAAACCATCAAATATACTCACAGCACACACATCCACATGTACACACTCACTTTAAATAAACAACTCACTGTAGCACCCACTTTACCCACTTTAGACACTTTAACACACTTTATATGTATTGGTAAAGAGATTTGCACTACAACTCATACCTCATTGCACCTTACCCTAAGTTGTACCTTATCCCATTTCTGCATTGTACTGTATATTGTATTGTAACTCAGTTACTAATTTTTTCTACTCTGTATTGTATATATGTATATTGAACACTTTTGTTTACACTTGTTCACATACTTTTGACTTTCTATTTTATACTTTATCTATTTTTTATCTAGCACACTCTCAGGATCAAAACAGAAAAAAACATTTCATATAAAAGTATTCTGTATTTTTGTATGACAACTAATAAAGAAACTTGAAACTTGATATTCCTTTATTGATCCCCTTGGAGAAATTTAGGAAACTATGTATTACTTATTACCTATTACCATCATTACCTAATTAAATTTTTTACTATAAATATTTATTTGCTATCCTTTAGGTGGTGAGGCAACAGACTCCTTGCTGGAGAGAGCCAGGTGCTACGCCCTGTTAGGCCAGAGGAAGACGGCCATCTTTGATTTCAGTGCCATTCTCAAGGAGCACCCTGACCACATCCAGGCTCTCTGCGGACGAGGCTTCACCTTCCTCCTGCTGAACCAACAGAAGGTAGTCTTGACTTGGAAAAAGGTTGATAAAGCTACAGAGTTTAAGTTGAACCTTTTATTAATCCCCTTGGGGAAGTATATTTTGTGACAAGGTACTGGCCAGGCCAGAGGAAGGGAGTCCGTTTTTACTGATAGCATGGACCCCTTATCATTTATCATATTTAAAGCTGCAATCAGAGAATTTCTTTTATTTGAGTGTAGGGAATAGTTACATACTTTCTTTAAGAGTTTGATTTGTAAATAGAAAACCTTCCTAAATCCACTGCTGTACTTCAGTGTTTACAAACATTACTGATGTAAACATACATTTAGCAGACAGTGTAAATACAATTTAAAAACTAATATTTACCTGTTGTTTCATGTTAGCCCTCATACCAAGAGCTCAGTCAAGCAACTAGAGAATGAAAGCATGTCTCCAGTTGAACATTAATCGCTATAGATCCACCCAAAACCTAAAGTACGGCAGGCAAAAAATATACAGATTATTCAACCGTGTTGAATGCATAGACAAAATCAGAAGAGGATGTTATATATTAGTGGGGCTCCCTCTGGAACCCTACATCGTTAACCTCTTGATTCAGCTGCGGCGTGTGCTGTCCGTTCCAATGAGATTGTCCGATTGCCTCTTACTCCCCACAGGAGTGCACTCGAGACATCCTGGCTGCACTTCAGATAAACACAGACATAGTCACCAAAGACATCCTGTCACTCAAGGATAAGGCGCGGAAGCTGGTCTGTGATTGGCTGCAGCAGCACTGCAGGACCAGTCTCTCTGAGATCCTGGCCGCTAATGCCTTCCCCTGCCAGGAAGAGCAGCTCAGGGAGACTTTTCTAATTGGTGGAGCCCTGATGAGGACTGACTGCAGAGACCCCCGATGGCATCTCCTCTATGTGGATACACTCTTAGCCAAAGGTAATGGTGACAACTCTTTTAATTCTCAGTTAGTTTGATCCTTTATGTCATGAACTAGGTCTGCTCTAGGGCTGACCCCTATTAGTCGAATAGTCGACTAATCGACCGAAAGGAGCCGTAGTCGACTGCCAACCAATTTTTTTATTTTCTAATTTTTTATCATTCTTTCCAAAAGAAAAGAGGCCTAGAAGCGTGGCTAACGCTAATGGCACGCATACCAGATGCTAACTGCCTAAGAAAACAGGCACTGAAAGAGGATTTCACCCATCTAATGAACACACTAGACTAAATATCAAGGTGTATCCATCAGTGGACCAATTGCATGCTTTTGCAGAGGACAAGAAGCCTTCAGTCGACTCCTTCAGACATTAAGCACCCCCACAGCCCAAATGGAATGATAAAAAAATATATATATTTAAAAAATATATACTTTTTTTCCCAATTTATTTTCATAGTCTACTAATAGTCGACTATCGGCTAATTTCGGCCAATCATAGTATCCAAATCCTTAGTCGGGGACAGCCCTAGTCTGCTCATGAGAGACCATTGTATGTTCAGATGTACTTTATGAGTGTGTTTACATGCACACAGCATTCTGGATACCAGCTACTGTCTCAGTTCAGGTCCAAGGTGTAATACAATGTTTATTTTTATATAATCTTGATATCCCTGTGGCAATATACTGAATATTACATTACCATGAAAACAGATCTTACAAACCCCTCGTACAGCAGACAAGCGGTGTTCTGGGTAATATCAGCAGATTACAGCTTGACTTTGAACATTGAACATTGAACTTTCTCATAGTTATCTTGGCAACTACATGTGGGTTCTGGCACTTACATGTGCCAACTTGTATAAAAGACAGAATACTTGAGTATCAGACAATTGACTGTATTCACGTGGCGGAATATTCACACACGCAAGGTGGGAACAGGGTGGAAAATAACCTGAGTATGACATTAAGAGCCAAATGGCCACCGTGTGAATATGGTCAATATTGGAATACTTATTGGGCTAGGGTTACGTACCTCCAGTTCATTATCGTTATATATATATATATATATATATATATATATATATATATATATATATATATATATATATATATATATATATATATATATATATAAAAAAAAAAAAAAACGTCTTCAAAAACGTACAAGAAAGGTTTGAAGGAACATCTGATTATTATATTGTAACAGTGTGTTGTAACTTGTATATTGTAATCAGTGTATTGTATTTTTATTTACACACACACACACACACACACACACACACACACACACACACACACACACACACACACACACACACACACACACACACACACACACACACACACACACACACACACACACACACACACACACACACACACACACACACTTACTCATACTTACTTCTTACTCTCACACACTCCAACAAGGTCATTACATTGATCTTGTTTTCCAACTTGCTATATGTAATATAATTATGTTTATTATTATAGGTGGATGTTTCTTATACGCTTTCTGGGCTTTTCTGTCTCTTCCTGCCTCTTTATGCTGTATCTGTATCTATCTTTTGTACATTACAGTTGTCGTTATTGTGTTGTTGTTTTTATACTGTGCGAAAAAATGTACTAAACTAAACCAAGGCCAATGTAGGTTTCTGTTCTAACTACTCTCCAACTGTGCTGTGCAGAGAGCCACTTCAACTGCAAGCTCCACATACAGACACTGTCCACCAATCAAGTCCAACTGTACATTGGAGGGGGTTGGGTTTGGACATTTACAGGAGCCAGTTTAGAATTGCAGTCTCCTGTAGGTGCTCTTTGAGAGTGGTTTTGAAGGTGGGTAGTGATTCACATTCCTTTACAGTTGTGGGTAGGGCGTTCCACATTGATGTGGCATAATTGCGAAACGTGTTTAGTCCCTTGTTTGAGCCGAATCTGGGTTTAACATGATTTGTGGAGCTCCCTCTGCTGTTGTGGTCGTGGTATTCACTGACCTTTGGGAAGTATTTTGACATGTACATGGGTACCTTAGTGGTGTAGTGTATCTTGTAGACCAGGCCCATTGCAAGTTGCTGTACTCTGTTATCTACTCTAAGCCATCCTAGGTTGTCAAAGTGGGCAGGGGTGAGGTGGGTTCTTGGAGTAAGGTCAAGCAGTAGTCTGACCAGTTTGTTTTGAGATGTTTGTAATTTTGTTTTTAGTGCCTTTGAGGTGCTTTGGTACCATGAGGTGCAAGCATAGTTGTAGTACCCTTGAATGAGTGCTCCTGCCAGAGTCTTCAGGGTATTCTTGTTTACCAGAGACGAGATCCGGTACAAGAATCTAGTTCTTTGGTTGACTTTTTTTATTACATTGGATGCCATTTTGTCACAGGAAATATTTGCCTCTAGGATGGAACCCAGGTATGTAATTTCATCTTTCCTTGTGACAATATTGTCACCCACTGTAACTGAGAAGCCGTCGGTCTTGCTGAGTTTGTTATTTGAACCGAAGAGAATGGACTCTGTTTTACCCAGGTGTAATGAGTTTGTTATCAGCGAGCCAGGTGCAGATTCTGCCCAGTTCCGAGCTGAGGGTTTTTTCAACCTGTAACTTGTTCTTGTCAGAGACCAGCAGGGCTGAGTTGTCCACGAACAGGAACAAGTTGCAGTCACAAGCTGACGACATGTAATTTGCATAAATTAGGAACAGTAACGGCCCAGTAACGGTCCTAGTATGCTTAGTATGCTTATTATGCTTGCCTAGTATCACTCATGCTTGTTGCATGAGTGATTGCACACCTGAGGAAACAGCAGACCTACGAACACTCCTGGTGTCTGCAAGGTTGATACATGTAGAGTAAGGTTTTAATTAGTGCTGTCAGGCGATTAAAAAAATTAATCTTAATTACAGGATTTGTAATTAATTAATCTAATTAATCACATTTTAATCGCATAACCATTTTAGGCCTGATATTCTATAATCATATTTCAAATTGCATGTGTCCGGATGGCAGAATTCAGTACTGTATCTACAAAACCTTCTGTTTAATCATCTTCCATTTATTCATTTGCTTAGATTTTTCAGGTCTGGTCAATTTTAGCATGGTGTTATTCACAGTCAAAAATAAAAAAAAACTTATTGATATTCTCATTTGGTTCATTACAATTTACTCAAGCCTAGTAACAGACACAGTATTTCTGACACTGGGAATACATTCCCTGAGATCCATATAGATGTCCCTAGAATCAGATACCAAGAACATGCAAATGAACCATATTAAAAAAAAAAATCTGTAAATGTGTATTCTACGTTCTTATGGAATGAATGAGATTTAACAAAATGAAATAAACATATACCGGTATATATATTTTTATTATTCATTTTGAGTACATTTTCATAACGTGATAATTTGCTGTGTAATTAATTAATCTAATTAACGCGATAAACTGACAGCCCTAGTTTTAATACAGCAGCTGTATAAAACCTTACTTTACTCATAAATATACAAGCAGCGTATGAAGAGACTGATAAATCCGCCCGTCCCCTGTTGCCATCCATCTGCTCCAGGCGAGGCGAAGGCAGCGGCGGTCCACCTGAGCCAGGTGTTTGGGCAGGAGCCCAGGGAGGCGGTGGCCCAGGGCAGGGTGGGGGTGGTGGAGGCGTGGCAGCAGAAGTACTGCGAGGCGGCCGACAGACTCAGCAGACTGTCTGAGAAGGATCCTTCCAGCCTGGACTTCCTACTCTCCCTCATCCCTCCCAGACACAGGAAACGAGTGGCTCAGGTAAAACCCACAACACGTCCCTGTTACAGCCATGCTGCAGTGTAAAGTGCTAATGTGATATTGCTTAAAGCTGCATTAGTCAACGTCTGAGTTGTGGTTTTACCTGCCCAGCACAAATAGAGCAAGCTCTGCATACATTTTCAAGCCCATGCACACACGACAAAGGTTTTCCAGACTTCCAGAGGCACCAGCAGCTTTAAGCTGACATTTTCACACACAATTATTTTTATATATATAATCTTTTATATTTTTAATATTCTTTATTGTGTGTGAAGTAAGTTTACCTGCCCAGCAGAAATATGATTTATTTGCACATTGTGTGTACTCCATATATATATATATATATTAGGGATGCTCGATATTGGCTTTTTTACCGATACCGATATACCAATATTGTCCAACTCTTAATTTCCGATACCGATATCAACCGATACCGATATATGCAGGGCCCCCCCCCCCAAAACGGAATCATTTCAGGTAATTAACATTACATATCTCTTGTTGTGGAATTAACACAACATTATGCATACTTTTGACAATAAATAAAATCAGAATTTGTTCTTACTTGCTTGCCTGGGTAAAAAAAGGTTATAGAAATGTAAAAAAAATAAAATATGAATACCGATATTTTCCGATATCACATTTTAATGCCAATATCGGACATCCCTAATATATATATATATATTGTGACAAACCTGGTAGTGTTCAGGCTTGCCACGGTTCAAATACAAACAAATTTGAATGTCCACACAAGAGCAATATAAATCAATACAAGTATTTATTGAATTCAGTCCAGAATCCAGAGGGGAAAAGCAAAAGAATGGTTGTGATTCAGTCCGAGGTCAAAAACACAAAACAGGCTCGCTGAAAGAAAAAGGGATTGTTCTCAATTCAGGGTAGTCGTCCAGTCCAGGGTCAGTACACAAGGGGGAATCTCAGCCAGTCCAGGGTCCAGTGCACAAAGAACACCTACTCGCTTTCTCCTCACATTTCACTACCTCTCACAGTCACAACTCTGAACAAACAATCTCTCTCTCTCAATACAACAACTCCAACCTCACCTCCACTCAACTTACTCCTGACTAACTAAGTGGCTTTGTAGTGTGTGTGTCTGGGGTGTGTGCACGTGAGATGTGTGTGAACTAATTATGCGCAGGTGTATTCTATCAGTACTAATCAGCTAGTGTGTGTGTCGGAAGTGTGTGCATGTGAGATGTGTGTAATGCTGCACAGGTGTATTCTATCAGTACTAATCAGCTACCTAATTGACTCTACTCCTCCTGTGGCAGAAGTATCTCCCATCCCTCACATATCCATGGGAGGGGGGAGGAGATCTGTCACTATATATATATATATATATATATATATATTTAAGCATTACATCACGCGCAGGAGTGGTTTGTGAACAATAAACCATGCCTAGGGGTGGTCGTTAGACCCCCCTAGGCATGGTTTATTGTTCACAAATCACGACTGCAAGTGGTGTAATGCTTTTATACAACTGCCACATTCATCCAACCTTATTGCTATACAATAAACACACATTAATCGAAGATTTATTGAAAAAACCATCCGCCAGAAAAAGTTGTTCCCACAACAACAAAAAAGACAATTTGCCTCCATGTGGAAGCAGCTCGGAAGTGCATCCAACCAACTAACACATCCAACTGTGTGTTATTGGAATGATTGAGAGAAGTTGCCTCATGTGGAAGCAGCTCGGAAGTGCATCCAACCAACTAACACATCCAACTGTGTGTTATTGGAATGATTGAGAGAAGTTGCCTCATGTGGAAGCAGCTCGGAAGTGCATCCAACGGATCCAACAAACTAACACATCCAACTGTGTGTTATTGGAATGATTGATTGAACATTTTATTACCAGATGCAGAATGGGTACAATACAGTACGGCTCAATACACACAATTGTTAAGGGTATGCAGACCTACTTTCTATAGAACTTCATTCTTAGATGCTTCTATAGAAAGTAGGGATGTGTACCGAATTCGGTTCTTTTGAGGTACCGAATCGAAACACGTCGGTACTACCGAGTATCGATTCAAGTGAGATACCTTGTCTTTTTACTTTTCATGTCAACGTTCACACGCACAATATATGCTTACCTAGGATTTGACTTGATTCAACAACAAAGCAGTTGGAGCAATGGCAAGCCGAAAATGGTCGAAATTGTAGTTATTTGAAGTTAGGATTATTTTTTTCACGACTGAGGAAGGTAAATAATTTTTTTTTAGACTAAAGTACAGAAAAAAGGTACCGTTGGTACCGGTATCGATTCACAGGTACCGGTACCGGTACCGTATCGGTTCAAATGTTAAAGGTACCCATCCCTAATAGAAAGTAGGTAAAACAAATTAAAACGTTTTCTTTGCCCTATAGGGAAAAAAAAGTTTTCTTCGCCCTATTTTTTTATTTATTCTTTTAAACCTACTTTAGAGGGCCTACACTTAACCAGTTGGAAACCAGGCGTACAGTAATAAAATTAGCAATCAACCAATCAATCAATTCAATAGACCATGCTCACTTAAAACAGCGCAGCACTCAGCTGCTTCTCTCTCAGTCTGACTCTCCCCCGCCATTGCAGACAGGAGTGTGTGTGTGTGTGTGTGTGTGTGTGTGTGTGTGTGTGTGTGTGTGTGTGTGTGTGTGTGTGCGGGGGTGGGTGGGTACGCCAGCATCGGACAGTGTGAGAGTGAGCGCTGCAGTCAAGGGGAAGGAAAAAGATTTTTTTTTATAAAATTGCAAATAATCAATCAATCAATCCGCGATTTTTCTTTTGTTCTACAATGACTCATGACCCATCAATTACATCATCCAACATTGTTTAAAGGACTAAGACATTCGCCGTGACAGAATCGCTTTATATTTAGTCGTTATATACATATACAACATATCCATTTGTTAAAGATTATTGTCCGCCATCTTGTTTTTCCCGACGGAGTGATCCGGCGGAGTGATGTGATTCGGTTGTGGGCGGGTCCTGGGACCAGGAGCGTGGATTGAGCCCTATACATACGTGTAAATGGACTGTTTCAGCCAATCAGAATCGAGAAATTTGCATGCCGTTGTATAATAAAAACTAGACTTTACTAGACTTCACTCAGGTGTATTATTGATGCTCTCATTGATACTATGTTTGTGTGTGTGTGTGTGTGTGTGTGTGTGTGTGTGTGTGTGTGTGTGTGTGTGTGTGTGTGTGTGTGTGTGTGTGTGTGTGTGTGTGATATAGAGAGAGAGAGGGGGGTGAGAGAGATGAGGAAGGGGCAAGAGAGAAAGAGAGCTGGGAGAGTGTGTGTGAGAGAGAGAGGGGGGGTGAGAGAGAGAGAGAGAGAGGGGGGCGGGGTGTGTGATTACTCAGCCCTTGTTTGGGTGAATGTAACAAGTTCCTAACGTTTTCTTTCCCCTATTATTTCATGCACACTTTATTCATTGTTTTAAATTATTATTTTCTTTTAAGTTATTTTGTGCATCACTCTGTTTTGAATTTGATGCAAATTTGCAATGCATGAGGGTCATCCTTTTGTGTTAAATGGCTGCATAAAGCAAGCATTTGTTGACTTGCATGTTGATAAGAGTATTAAAACTTGGAACTTGAAAAAGATCCGTTTAAGGTAGAAAAAAATGCGATTAATTTGCGATTAATCGCGAGTTAACTATGGACAATCATGCGATTAATCGAGTTAAATATTTTAATCGATTGACAGCACTAATATATATATATATGGAGTACACACAATGTGCAAAGAAATAATATTTCTGCTGGGCAGGTAAACGTACTTAATTTCTCCAAAGTTTAATTAACACGTTTTTAAATAGTCAAGATGCAGAAGAAATATACAGTGTACTGTATTGTGGTTTTTAAAGAGGCTCTAAAGACAAAATACTTACCTAACAGGACAACATAATCTTACCGTCTTCTTTCCAAGACACTGCCACAAATATATGATTGGTATATTATTTTAACCACGTGTGGTTTAAATCTCAGGCTGCAGCTCAGGAAGCCAGCAGTGTGTCGTCAAGTGGCCACTGGGACCAGGCCCTGACCCTGCTGACCGTGGCAGTACAGGGAATGACCAATCAGAAGCTCCAGTACCTCCGTCAGCGAGCTGCCTGCCTTGCCCAACTGGGCTTACACGAGCGGGCGATCAGCGACCTCGACCGAGTTATCCAGAACCACGGTGGTACTGACTCCGGCTGTTCGGACGACCCGCGGGTTCGGGCTGAGGACCTGTGTCGACGAGGCCGCAGCCTGGTGCTGTGCGCCAGGGAGGGGCCAGCTCTGGAGGACTTCACCCGGGCCCTGGAGCTCCACAGGGGCCAAGCCGTCCAGTGTGTGGAGGCCGGTCTGGGGAGGCACCGGCTGGCTGAGTGCTTCCTCCGCGGGGCCCTGCAGTACTACGGCGAGCAGCAGCTCAATAAGACCTGGAGACTGATCGAGAGCGGCCTGGCGGTGGACAGTGAGAACGCAGAGCTGCGCAGACTCAGGACTAGGGTCAAACGTGAAGTGGCCAGCCCCTGTAACGTCAACTAGAGTGAGGTAGATCCATCCTCTGCCTGCATGATGTCATCATAGAAGTGCCTATTCCTGAACATGTCATTGTATTGAAGGGGAACTATCCAAATGGTACAGAGTTTCTTTCAATAGAATTACATGTCTTCCAAGTTCAAATGAAATCATTAACAGTGTTATTATATCATCTATAGCATTTCAGAGAGTATTCTACAAAGGACTGAGATTCCAAACAACATTCATTTTATTCCAATTGTTTTTATTCATCCTTGTGTAATAAACCAAATTGCTTAATGAATTATGTTACATTCGAAGATTCAAGTTGGATAGTGGACTTTTTTTCCCCAAACCCTGGATGACACAGTAATGATACTCTAATTATAATGAAACAAATTATGATGGTTTTATTTTATGTCATAGCACATGAAATAAATAATATACTGTAATAATAATACAATACCATCCACAATATCACCCTGAGATGAGAGATTCTTTGAAAGTGCCTGTGTGCAGGTTTATGCCATTATTATTTAAATTTTATTTACCTAAAATAATGATTTATAATCATACACATTATGGCAAACACAAGTCACATTGGCAGCTATAAATAGAAAGAAAGATAAAAAGCGGATGAGTTGATGTACAAGCATGACGTCTAGATCATGGATGTAAAGGACATTATGTACGATCATACACTTCTGAATGTATAATGATACGAGGTAATTTCATGCAACAATAATATTACATTTCTACATCTATAGCATGTGCGTGTTCTGTTGAGAATGTATGTTTTCCTGATCTCCTGATTGGATGTTTGTGTTACGCGGACATTGTGATGTACTGGGGCTCCATGTTGCCAAAGTAGGATTTCTCCCATTCACTCATGAGGTCAAAACGCAGCGGGCGGTCGCAGAAGGAGCAGGAAACTGTGGCCGAGCTGTTCAGCATGAGACCCGCCTCCTGCCACACCTCCACAAGCTTCTCTGGAAAACAAAAACACAAAAGAATGTTTTCAAGAATTAAAGGTGCTATAGATAACATTTGTGAGTAATCATTTGTGGATGACGATGAGGCTGAATACAGGGCTCTGGTGGAGAGCTTCGTAGAGTAGTCGGACAGTAACCAGCTCCAACTCAATGTCATCAAGACAAAGGAGCTGGTGGTGGACTATCGGAGAGGCAGGAAGGGTCCCCCTTCTCCCATAATCCTCGGAGGGGAGGAGGTAGAGATGGTGGAGTCCTACAAGTTCCTTGGAGTTCACCTGCGCAAAAAACTGGACTGGTCGGACAACACTGAGGCCCTCTACAGGAAGGGACAGAGTAGGCTGTTCTTCCTGAGGAGACTCAGGTCGTTCGACGTGTGCAACCGACTGCTGCTATCTTTCTACCAGTCGGTTGTAGCCAGCGTCCTCTTTTTTGCTGTGGTGTGCTGGGGGGGGCAACATCAACTCAAGGGACTCCAGCAAGCTGAACAAGCTGGTGAAGAAGGCTAGCTCAGTTGTGGGTGGTGAGCTGGATAATCTAGAGGTGGTGGCTGATAGGAGGATGAGGAAAAAGCTAGAAGCCATCCTGGAGAACCCCTCTCACCCCCTCTCTATCTAGCCAGAATGAAGAGCACGTTTAGCCTAAGACTCACCCCCCCGACACACCACAAACCGCCTGGGCCGGTCCGTTATACCGGCAGCCATCAGGCTCTACAACAAAGGGCTTGGACGGCCGGATCTGCTGCCAGAACTATCACTGTCAGAACTCGGGACTTGAGAACTAGAGACTCACATCACCGTACTGACTATCTTCTTGTATTTTGCACCAGAGACTCATATCACTGGACTCTCATCACTAGACTATCTTGTGTTTGTACTTTTTTTTTTTATATTATATTGTATTTGTATTTATACTTTAAGTGTATCATCTATAGTGTATATAGATACTGGACTGTATAGGACTGTGAAGCTATGTACCCCCCCCCATGCTGCTTTGACACCCGAATTTCCCCAAGGGGATTAATAAAGGATCATCTTATCTTATCTTATATTAAAAATAAAAATGATTCCCCAAACAATTATTTTGATTAATGAATTTATCATTTAAAAAATGTTGGTGGGTCCAAAGTTAATGTTGTTACATGTTGTGTGCATGTATGCTCTCCCTACTTCCCTGTAATGTACCTGCATTCCTTACATGGAATGCACCTGATTGGATAAATGACATGCTGGTCCTCTAGTGCAGTGGTTCCCAAAGTCGGGGTCGCGACCCAAAGATGGTCCGCGAGCAGCCACGGGAGGGCCGCGAGATGATTTCCCAAAAAAAAATATTTTTTTTTTCAGGCCACTGAACTTAGAAGCAGGCCAGGACGCGTGAATATTTTAGGCAACCAACTTGTGTTTAGCGTTTCTCTGATTGGCCACTACGCCCATGTGACCGTGGCAGCGCGAGAGAGCTGCAGCGCGGAAATAGGCTGTCTATTGCCTCGCGCTGCAGCGCGGAAATAGGCTGTCTATTGCCATTCTCTAAGACAAACTCTAACCTTAACCAGCTCCTTAACAGTGCCTAAACTTAACCCTTCTAACCTTAACCAACTCCGAAACAATGCCTAACCTTAACCTTTACCTTAACCAACTCCGAAACAATGCCTAACCTTAACCTTAAACATAACCAACTCCGAAAGAATATTGCCATTCTCTAAGACAAACTCTAACCTTAACCAGCTCCTTAACAGCGCCTAAACTTAACCCTTCTAACCTTAACCAACTCCGAAACAATGCCTAACCTTAACCTTAACCAACTCCGAAACAATGCTTAAAGTTAACATGCCTAAACTTAACTGGCGAAAGAATGCATGTTAAAAAAAAAAAAAAAAAATTGAAGGGAATCGAACTTGTCACCAACGGACCGCAGAATCAACAGCAAGGCAGTGCTACCAATTGAGCTAGTTCTCGATGTTAAAAAAGGGGGGATTACTGCAAGTTGGGCGTGGCTAGACACAAGTTGGTTGCCTTTAATATTTAGGCGGCCAGGACAGTGTTTCTAGTTGTATTCTAAAATTCTATTCTATTGTATTCTAAAATGTGACTATAGGGTTTTATATTAACTTAATAAATAAACAAAAACGAAAAATCGACTTATTTCAACGAACATTTCAAACTAAATAACAGACTATGCACATAAAACGCTGAAAACAACCGAAGCAACAATAGTATTTTAATGAGGCTATTATTATTATCATTATTATTTTGCAACAAGTTAGCCCTCTCATAAATAGCACATATAAATGAATAACTAACTTGAACTAACTTAATAGGATTGAAGTGATATTTGGCTTAAAAAATCGGTCGCCTGGCAAAAAGAAAAGAAAAAAAAAGCCTGACGATGTGCATTGGGCCGCGGCTCTCTGACACCTTATTTTCTGGGTCCCGGCCTGAAAAGTTTGGGAACCCCTGCTCTAGTGCAACTAGTGGCTGAATGTTACCTATAGCACCTTTAATAATAACGTATATTCACAGCCTGTATATTACAAGGGTCCAATAGTAGGTCCACTTATTTTCGGCACTATGGTCGTCAATCACATTAGAATCACCATTGATTAAGTCAACAATCAATCAATTAACAATCAATTAAAATCATTACATCAAGCAAGTTGACAGCATTTTCTTAAATAAATTGATTACACGTGCAATTTCGATGATCAATTTTACAGATCGATGCGGTTGGATTTCTATATTCATACTGTGTGTATTGATCATGATGCATCAATGGTTTATTATTTATTTATTCAATAAAAAATAAAATTACCCTTTCCATAGTGGGAACTGATTTATTTTACATCTGAATAGGTCGTTGCCATTTCTACTGCATTGCAGTAGGTGGTGACAATCGGATGCCAAGATGCCAGAATGTGCTTACGAAGCAGCAGAGACAGACACGGCATGCATCATTTGTAACCCTCCACTGTCCCCCCACTTAACTTAATTGGGACACCAGTGCGACTAGAACGTCACTCTCTGAGGCAGACAGGGAGGAGTTCCTGGCCCACTCACCCACAAAGTACTCCATCATGGCGGGATGGTGGTGAGGGGAGGGAGCCAGCCGGAGCAGCTCCTCCCCCCGAGCCACCGTGGGGTAGTTGATGGCCTGGACGTAGATGTTGTGTCTCTCCAGCAGGATGTCGCTCACCTTGCTATTGAGCTCAGCGTCGCCCACCTGGGGAAATAATGATGAATTAAAGGTGCTATAGATTACATTTTTATGTAGAGTAATAATTCAAAAATATATATATACAATACATCCACAGAGCTTTTAGAAAGGTGCAGAATAAAAGTATTATTGATGAATGAAACAATATTTACATGTTGTGTGGATGTATCCCCTCCCTACTTCCTATTTCCCCACATGGAATGCACCTGATTGGATAAATGACATGCTGGTGCTCTAGTGTGGCATCTAGTTGCTGAACGTTATCTATAGCACCTTTAAATAAATTCTGTTGCTGGTTTTATGTGTCATTTACAAAATCATATTGCACAGTGGTTCATAATGCCTTTAATCTCGGAGAGGTCAAAATTGTCTGAGGACATTTACATAAGTATATGGATTATGATTAACTTGGATTTATCCCCCCTCGTATATATCAGGGATGGAAATGGTAATGAGATCAATTTCATTCTAAATTAATTCTCTTTGACCTTCTGACCTTACTGCTGAGATTACAGTTCAGTTCAATAGACCATAGCCTTGCCCTTTATAATGATGAATTAGCTCCCTTTAGATTATATTGTTCTGGCCCATAGACACAAGCAGCAGTATGTAAGGAGGTTGCTAAGATAGTACACAAGATGAGACAATAGAACTGGCACTACAACTAACCAATATTTATTGTCATATTTCTGTGTTGTCTTGTGTGATATTCCATACCTAAGCAAGCAGATATTGTTACTGAAATAAATCTAGAGTATTGTAATGATCCTTTATTTTCTCCTCCTCAATATCGCCCGGCCCCAAGGAAACATAAAAGAAGGAAGGGTCATCACGTCATAATACCAGCGTTCTATGCTCTGCTTGGTGCCAGACTTTGGACCAGTTCTATTGAAGCCCAGGCACGTGCACACATAGAGGCTAAGGGGTGCCTGAGCACCTGCCTTTTTTAGCCTCATCAAAAAAGTGCCCTTTTTGAAAAAAGAATTTAATGATTTTTTTCTTTTCTTTTTTTCTTTTTTTTTTATCGTTAAGCTATAGACTGCCCTTCCAACTGAAAAATGTCAGGATAGAATCAAAATATTAGGTAAAGAGAGAGAGATGCCCCATATTCCATTGCAGTTTGCACGGCCTCCTCAGCGTGCCTCTCTGCGGACCTATATATTTTATGCATAGCGTGGGTGGTGATGATGATGATGATAGAAACCGCTGTTGAATGCTGGTATTTCACTCATTGAGGGACACGAAGAAGTCAAGTCCGATGGGATTTGGGAATCTCAAATACAAATCGGGATTGGAATAAAAAATGCATTTATATTAAACAATACAGAATATACAGCACTTCTTGGGGTCTGTAGGGTAAGCACTTATTCCCTCCCCCCTGAACATTTATGGAGATGTATGAGCCTTTTAAGTCAGTGATAAAAGTGTCTTTCAAGGATAAGTGAGCTCCTGCACTGATTATTATAGTTCAATATTCAATATTTTATCACCATAACCCCCCAAAAAGCATAAAAAGGGGGCCCCCGCCCGAAAAGGGCCCTTAAAAATCGCGCTTGCGCGCGCTCGGTTAATATATACACACAACTGTGGTGCCCTTTTCAGCCTTTGAGCACCTGCCCCTCTAAAGTCCTGTGCACGTCCCTGTTGAAGCCTATATTAAAATGCAAAATCTACTAGCTACCGTATCTGAGGAAATATACATCAACCAATACATCAAACGTTAGCTAGTTAACAATACAACACATTGCAGATGATTCTGACATCCAAGGTAAATAACCTGTTAAATAAACGAGGAGTTAGCTGGTCCCAATGTTGGGCGAACTGAAGGTTTCCACACTTGGCACCAATGTGCGTTTACCCTTCCTACTTTTATAGTTCCCTTGCCCGGCCCTAGGCAGTGGTACCAGTTTGATCTCGTACCCGTATGGGGATGATGTGACTCGGGCAGTTGACCACAGGGAGGCCCTTGTCCAGGAGCAGCTGTCTCATGTGCTTGACGTTCCTCTGGTGAGCCCTGCGCATCGCCTGTCCCTCAGGGCTCCTCAGGACCCTGACAGACTCCAGAGCCCCGGCCAGCACCATGGGGGGCAGCGAGGTGGTGAAGATGAAGCCGGCCGCGAAGGAGCGCACCGTGTCCACCAGGGCGGCACTGCTGGCGACGTAACCTCCCACACAGCCAAAGGCTTTACCTGGAGTGACGACGACACAAGGTCATGTTAGGCTAGACCCTAGCCACTAGGGTAACGTGTGAATACACAGGTTTTGATTCATATCAATGAAAGTTATTGGAAAAACGTTGTTAAAGATAAAGAAGATTTCATGATTTGTTATTTTATACCTACCAGCCTAGTCTATAGTGCAAGGAATCTGCACCACATTCTCAGTGACAAGTCAGCTTACTACAAGTTTCAAGCCATGCACTATGCAGCCTGATTGGCGGGCGGTTTAGTACACTGTGTACTTCTCAACAAGGAACACAGTGGTGGTGTTAGTTTGCTTGGCAGAGTCTGGCCACCCTGAGACTTTGGAATTAATATGATTACAGGGCCTGGGACAGATACCGGGTTTTCTTTCTCAGAGCATTTGATTTATTGGTGGCTTTTGGGATGTAAAGAGAATTTCACCAAATATGACAAACGGTTCTAAAGAGAATGTGCCTTTAATTCTCGACGTGTACTGTACTTTACAGTGACTTCTACCTAAAGCCTCACAGCCTAATTGAAACCATACACAGTGGACTCCCTGGCAGGGCTGTTATCTCTCCAGCCAGAATAGGAGTAGAGTGAGCTCACAGCTGAAGACTCCTACGTCTCCTCTGATAAGAGGTAGCTCTTCTTCATGTGAGCTGGGGAGAGTTGTTGCTGGTGATACAGTATGACAGCGTCAGCTGTACAGACCAGCTGTACAGACCAGCTGAGAGGAGAGTCCGCTTGGCAGGACCTAATCTAAACTAATAACTGTTTGAGGGTGTTTACCAAATCCCCTTCGATTTGAAAGGTCCCATCATTTACTTTTCAACTAATTTACCTTTACTTTCAAATATTTTCAACACTTTTATACGATTTCCTCTATGGAACATGTTTGTTTATTTCTTTATTTTTTTAATTTGTGTAGACTTATACATAGATTAAATTAAAGTTAAACTACTGGTAAATACTTCTTCTAAATAGGTTATTTACTTTTCCAGTACCTCTTTCGTCCCTTGTATTGCACCGTATGTTGTGGGTGTAGGTAGCACACACCACATTTGTAAACGTATTATTCCCTTACCTTATTTATCTATTTTTTTTTCCGGAGAATAGATTTGGTGGGCATTGTTCCTTACTCCAAAAAGAGCAGTTAATTGACTAATTAAAGCTAATTGATTGATTGTGTCCTGGGTATGACATCACAAAGGGGCTCCTTCTGAACAGCTACAGGTAGTTTAATCTGAAGGCTTTTTCAGGTAACAACCCTGACCAAACAGCAAGGCGGAACCTATGTAATTTCCCCCCCAGCACCTAATAAAAAAATCTAGACTGCCAAATCCACACACAAATTAGACAAAACCCAATCTGTTTACTGGACGGGAGGAAACTGAGGTGTTTCTAGCGTGTGACTGGTGTGAATAAATTAATAACATTAATTCTCCTTCAGAATTTAAGATATTCATTCTTATCAATAGTGAGAAAATGGATTTGGAACATGACGTGGGCATTGACGTTTTCAGTAACGGGAAACATTTCCAAGCCATTAAAGAGATGAAAAGCACTTTAGCGAGTGAGTGTTACAGCGCCACTAGAGTGCTCACCCAAGGTCCCAGAGACGATGTCGATCTTGTGCATGACGTTGTCCCTCTCGCCCACGCCGGCTCCGTGCGCTCCATACAGGCCCACGGCGTGCACCTCGTCCACGAAGGTCAGACCTCCGTATTTGTGAGCTACGTCGCACAGCTCCTCCAGTGGACATATGGCACCTGAAGGACACAGGAGACAAGGTCAGAACATGTAAATGTAAGTACTAATTAACCACAGAGAAAATGTAAATAAAGTACTAATTCATCACATAAAGTACTAATTCATTCTGGTCTATGTTACATTGAACTGACATCTATAGTTGTTTGTACTGTACTGTTTCTGTCATGTATTTGTTCTAGGTGGTGTTTTCTGTACTGTACTGTTCCATGTGTCTTTTATGTTTTATGTGGTGTATTGTCGCAGCTACCACCTGCACCGTGCTTGAATTCCACCGGCCTGGCCATGTGGCAATAAAAGGAACTTGAACTTGAACTTGAACAGAGAAAACGTAAATAAAGTACTAATTAATCACAGAGAAAACGTAAATAAAGTACTAATCGACCACAAAGAAATCTTAAATAAAGTACTACTTAAAAGCTTACATATGGCTATAACATAATGTACAATCTGTACCTTTTTTCCTGTGGTCGATTAGAACTTTATTTACATATTTTAAGTGACATACAGTCTTATGAACATGAATAACTTTCTCATAAAGTTGGACACCAGACAAGCAAGACTAATGAACTCTTAGTGACAGTCACATTTTAGAAAGCAGAATTATTTTGACCAACACTGGACAAATCATTTGAGCTTTACTTTAAAGGAAAGTGAGCCAGCTACTTTAACCATTTACCACAAAGACTTGACCCATAAACCATCTCCCTCTACCATCCAAACCAAACTTCCATTTCACCACTGTTTAAGTGGACATATAATGTATAATTTCAACAGTTTTATATGACTTCCCTCAATCTGTGGAACATGTTATTTGTTTTTTTTGCAAAGAAACTAGACTATATCTAATTTACATTTTAAAATATATATTCATTTTCCAGCATCCTTGTATTTAAACACAGTGTTTCTTGTAGGTGTAACACGCCAAATGTCTAATTAATTATTTCCTTTTTACGATAGGATAAGATAAAAATATTCCTTTATTGATCCCCTTGAGGGAAATGCAGGTGTATTAGCAGCACGGGGAGGGGAGGTACAGGTATGGGCAGGGTAATAGGTAGACAATAAATATAGGCAATAAAGAAATTTGTACATGAATAAAGGTAAACAATAGACAAAAAGGTGCAGATGAGGGTCTGTATACCCTATCGGTCATAATATGAGCAAACCTAATTGACTAATTAATGTTAATTTATTGCTCCATACAGAGACTAGGCAAAACCAGTTTTTCCATAATATGTCTCCTTCAGAAGTGCTCACCGTCCATGGAGTGCACGGTCTCGAACGCCACAATTTTGGGCGTCTTGGGGTCAGAGCGCTGCAGCAGCTCCTCCAGGTGTGCGCTGTCGTTGTGGCGAAAGATGAATCGCTTGGCCCCGCTGTTCCTAATGCCCTGAATCATGGAAGCGTGGTTCCCCGCGTCAGAGTAAATCTCACACCCTGTGGGTTGCAGCAAACACGTCATGAGGCCAACGGAGAGCACGTCAACCTTCCCACAATGTCAACACAAGGAGAGCGCTTGTAAATACTGCACAGCGCACCCAGTATTCATAGGAAATACAACCACCATGCTTCATCAAATCATGGACTGGACGTTATTGACGTTATACTGAGTAATGACTGCTGTTTCGCAAAAAGAGAAGATACAGCACCTATGAAATCGGACCTCTGGCTTGACCTGTGGCCCTGAGGTCAAAGGTCAATATTTACCTGGCAGCATCTTGGCTAGGGTGAAGAGGGTGGAGTCGTTGGCCACGAAGCAAGAGGAGAAGACCAGGGCTGCGTCCTTGTGGTGCAGTTGGGCCAGCTCCTGCTCCAGTGTCACGTGGAAGTTACTGGTGCCCGAGATGTTCCTGGTGCCACCGGCCCCCGCACCGTGCCTGTCCAGGGCCTCTCTGAGAGAGGGCACACAGAGTACAAGTCACTAAGGGCCCTGTCCTCGATTCTGGTGCCACCGGCCCCCGCGCCGTGCCTGAGAGGGCACACAGAGTACAAGTCACTAAGGGCCCTGTCCTCGATTCTGGTGCCACCGGCCCCCGCGCCGTGCCTGAGAGGGCACACAGAGTACAAGTCACTAAGGGCCCTGTCCTCAATTCTGGTGCCACCGGCCCCCATGCCGTGTGTGAGAGGGCACACAGAGTACAAGTCATTAACCCTTTCACTGCCACACTACAGAAGGTTAACCCTTTACTATCACACTACCGATGGTCGCCGGTACTAACCTGCTGTTGTGTGGCAGTGAAAGGGTTAACCTTCTGTGTATTGTCACAGTGAAAGGGTTAACCTTCTGTAGTGTGGCAGTGAACGGGTTAAGGGCCCTGTCCTCAATTCCAAATGTAAACAAAAGGGTAGCCCCACCACTGAAAACCAGAATGTGTTATTGGATGTTTTTCTTTTATTGTTTTTTTTTATTCTCAAATGTCATAACTGAGCTTTTGATAGAAAGATTTTGATCATATGCTAAATATTACCGCATTTTATAGCTGTTAAAGTTTTGTTTACATTTGAGAGTACTGTATTTTGAGTTTGGATGGGTTAAGAAAGTTCTAGAAATCCCATTTCCCTTTGACAAGTCAACTCTCCAAGAAAATGATGTTCAAATACATTTACATTTAATTAGTCAACTAAATTCTGGCTCAGACCTTTAAAGGAGACCTGAAACAAGCCTTTTAATTGTACTTTTTTGTGTGCATATGTTCATTTAAAACGTGTTTATCTTGAACTGACAGCTTTTTAGACCATTTACCAATCCCACGTCAAAATGTTTAGTTGAACTAGCGAGCTACTGCAAAATGTAGTTAAACACTGGTTTAATTGACTGAAACAAGTGTCTTCCATTTTGGCCAGAGAAATGCAACTCATAAGATGACAACAGAGTGAGTTTTGCATACACCTAAAACCTACTATGGTAAATGGACTGCATTTATAGAGCGCTTTTTTCCAAAGCGCTTTACAACTATGCCTCACATTCACCCATTCACTCACATTCACACATTGACGGCAGAGGCAACCATGCAAGGTGCAAACCTGCTCATCTGGAGTATTTAGGGGTTAAGTGTCTCGCTCAAGGACACTTCGACACACTGCCAAGAGGAGTGGGAATTGAACCTGGAACCTTCTCATTACCAGACGACTGCTCTACCTTCTGAGCCACTGTATCATACCACAGCTACATAACGACCATAACACCTACAACAATAAATTCAACCACAAAAGAGAGCAATGTTTCAGGTCTATTCTTGCCGTCCCCTCTCACCTGATCCCCTCGAGGACCTGCGGGTGGCGGCTCATCCCCAGGTAGTCGTTGCTGCACCAGACAGACACCTGAGAGGACACCCTCCCGGCGATGGAGTAATCCTCTGCGAATGGGAAGACCTCGGCACTCCGGTTTACCGTCTTGAAGACGCGGTAGGTGTGGTCCTTTTTCTTCTCCGCAATCCTCTCATCGAAGAAGCTGTCGTAGTCATAACTGGGGCTTACTGTTAAGAGTTAGCAGTAAGATGACAATATTGAACTCCCTTTGATATGTTCTTTCAATTAATTATGTAGTTGATTAGTCAAACATGCCATGGTTTACCATGATGAACTACACAGTATTTATCACTTACAGTGTAAACATTTGATGGTCGCAGTTTGTTGTAATCTCAGCACCATTGAAAATTTGCCACAGATCAGACCAAGACAAAATCTTTCTACAAAGTCAAATACAAAGCGGGGCTGTTTTGAATGAAACTGACCCATGTTGTCCTTGAGAAGGTGGGACACAGTGCTGGGTTGACCAGACGTAGATGTCAGGATGGAGCCTTTGAGACCCTTCAGCAGAGCGCTCATGAACCCTGGAACAGAAATAGAGAAGGCCTGTGACTCTATGAAACTGCTGTACCATGGATCTTGTTTATCCTGGATCTTTAGCTTGAGGTGTAATAACTAGTGACAGTTCTTTCTGGTATCAGATCTTTGAGGTATCCGAACTGAACCTCTTTTTATGTCTATCAATGCCATTTGTATATCTTAGATGGTTGTGTAATAACCAGTCCTGAGTCAAATAGTATTTGCATTGGCCTATTAATTCTCAATGTTTGTAGAACCAGATGGGCGGGAGACTGCCAAAGGGTTTAGACCTGCAGGCAGATTATTCCAACGTCAGTTTGGGAGCCTATTCGTTTTGATATTTGAATAGTCCCTGTGTGGTAATCCCCACATGTCTTCCACTCTAAACAGGTCAAAACTAATTGTAGGGTTGATTTATCTATGATGATTCTATGTATGTCCAGACTCCAGACACTTTCTTCTTGTATGTAGGCGCACCTGTCTCGGTCGCAGTTGGGACGTCCTCCTGTACCTCGGAGCTCGCTGGCACCACCCCGATCTGGGAGGAGACGAAGGGACATCCCTTTGACACAGACACGGCCACCTGGGTGGCCGACTGGGCAAATGCCCTCTTTTGGTCCACCACCATGGGCATCTTAGTCTCGAGCGAGGGCGTGGCAGTGACCGTGATCTGGCGAGCAATGATTGGGCATCGGTCGGCCAGAGAAAGCAAGGCGACCCCTGTCCTCCTCAAAGCCGGTTTAGGGGCAGACTTCAGGAAGGGGCAATGGTGTAGAAAGGCAGCCATGGCACTGTTAATCTGAGTCCAAAAGAAAAGAAAATTTATTAATTTGATACAACTTCAAAGGTGGATGTTTATAGACCTTTTCTAACTTGACAACGTAAACATTCTAAATAGGCCCCTTTGTATTTCTTCATTACATTTCTGTTCATACAGTTGCTGACATCAAATAAACAGGGTCCAAAGTTGTTCCCCGAGCAACAGTAGCAACAGAATACTTCTGAAAATGTCTATATGGTCTTTTTTTGTGGAAGTGCACTAGTTTTTTTTGGTGATGTGCAAATATAGAAAATATAACTGCCATTATTACACAGCTGGCATTATGCAACCAGCACTTTCCAGAAACATCCCTATAGCTAGTGGCCCATCCACACACTGGACTGCCAGCGCTGAAATTGAATGGGAAGGGGGCATCACTGCATTTTAGAATTGACTTTTACAGGGTGGACAAATGCATTCCCTTTATCCTACAAAGTTACAAATGTTTGGAGGCGGTATTAATGTGGAACAGCGCAGCCCATTCAAAGCGTGGTGCCGCCTCCTGGGCGCGGCAGGTTGCCGCTTCTTATCTCTGCTTTGCAGGAGCGCTGTCCTCTCGCCGCAGGTGCTGAAGTGTGATTGGCACAGTGGCTGACGTCATTACGCTGAGGCCTATGCGATACAATTAGTAGTATATCAAATTATCAGCTATAGAAGACACATTGGTGACATTGGGTGTTATTTAGTTATTTTGATTATTGACAACCCATATTCTACTATTTCTCTCATAGTATTTCTCTGCTCATAATTTCATTACATTACATTTTTTCTTTTGGAAGTTTAATATAGTTGGCTAATGTTGACTTTAATTAAAACAAAACAAATTGGCCTAAATTCATCCAAATGTTAATATGTTTACCTGATGAGCATGTGTGTGTATAGTTTACAAACATAGGCTACGTGACGTGACGTCTATCGTGCATATCATCCTTAACAATGGCATGCGGTCAGGAGATAAGGCAATTCTCAGGATCTGTGGTTTATTCTTGCGGTCGGATGGGGCCACCGTCTTCAGGTTAACCAAGATGTCAGTGGGTTTTAACCTCATAATCAGGTCAAAGCGCTGAATATTTTGGTAAACAATTGGAAAAGTTTAATTCCAAAATGAGATCGACGAACGACACCTATATGTTGTAACAGCCTGGCAGACAGTGTTACTCTTTTTGTACACATAAACAACAGTACTGTATATTTGTAGATCTGGTATGTCATAAATGTCTAGATGCAACAGATGTCTACCTGTATGTCTGACATATATGCTATGATGAATTGAAAATGGGGGACCCTGATGTAAACAGTACGAAAGTCTTTCTCTGGTCTGCATCCCTTTAACAATTGTGTGTATTGAGCTGTACTGTATTGTACCCATTCTGCAATCTGTTAATAAAATGTTCAATCAATCAATCAATCAAGTGGTAGCGTATAGCTATCCAGTAAATTACCATAAGCCAAAATACTAGGGGATATTATAGCACTGCACAATAGCCCAGGGAGCTTAGAAACAAGCGTTTCGGACAGTCTTCTTCAGTTCAGTGTGTCCAACATGAGATGTTCTTTAGCTTTATGGTCTAGCCTTTAATAATTAGCATTTATTTTAAATTTATTTTTAATTGACATCCGGTAACACGCCCCCCCCCCCCCCCGTCCCAGTGGTGTTATTACATTATTTTTTGTCTTGTTTTAACAAGTGCTGTCGATTCAAGAGGAATGCTATTATACACTTTACAAACAAATACATGATAAAACATAATATTTGGAAAACGTTATAGAAGGCTAAAAGTGAATAAATGAAATAAATTAGTTTGGTTCTCTCACCTGTTGACCTGCACTGAGGACGAACTTCTGAACAGCAGTTAGAAGTTAGGCGGAGTGGCACGAACACAAAACACTCACAAGTTATTGTTGTGACGTCGACGATTGCGTAATGCAATCTTAAAAACTCCTATCCGCTAGCAGCTGTCATAACCCAGTTTTGGGGGCCAGGCACGGGCGTAGTAGCCGAGATGCAGATGGGCGGATTGATTCCAAACTATCGATAGGCTACTTCCGATTTTAACATTTTGTTTTAAGACTCGTCATCAATCGATACCAAAACGATCCATTCATTTTATTTTAGAGACGAACATAATGGACTGTTCTTCTGCAAACTCCGTTCTGGCGTCATTACACAACCAAAAAGAAGAACTGCATTAGGACTTAAAAAAGTTCATTTTGATTTTGTCATTGTCATTTTTCCCCCTCAAATCTTGCAATATCTTTGTTACTGGCAGAGAGAAAGGGAACGAGAACATATATGAGTAGTCTTTATCATGGCATTGAGGGAGGAGTATATTATTATTATTATTATTACGGTGTTGTAATTAATGTGAAAATACCTCTCCTTTAGAAACACAATTTGTTTCAAGTGTTTGGCCCTGGTAGGGGATTCATTATCATATAAATCCAAAATTGGTGGTGACACCCATCACTTATATTTCATATTTTTTGAACTTGTAAAAAAAAATCAGCAGTATCACCTCCATGTGTCTACAATTAAATTAGTTCCTCCAAGGTGTGCAGGCTCCTCGTTCACTTCAATTTATAATATAATAAACATCATACCTCTGAAGTATAAACAGGGTCCTACTAGATTGGAGTTTAATTTATACCTCATATATTTAGTAAAATAAAGTTTAGATTTGTATGTTTGTGCTGGCTAAACGTTATTGGAAGTCCTTGAATTGTATTTATTAATGTCAATACACCATCATACCCATGTCCACCCTGTTAAGTGGATTCAACCAAAGGCTGGACACTGAGAGGGTGGAGATTTTGAGCTATATGTAAACCTACTTGTGACTGAGACTGAGCTATAGTATACTGGCACATAATATATGGGCCGCTGAGCTAGAATACTAGCACATATGGCACATACACGAATACTGGCACATACACTCTGATAGAATACTGGCACATACACTGAGCTAGAATACTGGCACATACACTGAGATAGAATACTGGCACATACACTCTGATAGAATACTGGCACATACACTGAGCTAGAATACGGGCACATACACTGAGAAGGCACATACACTGAGATAGAATAGTGGCACATACACTGAGATAGAATACTGGCACATACACTCTGATAGAATACTGGCACATACACTGAGCTAGAATACGGGCACATACACTGAGAATACTGGCACATACACTGAGATAGAATAGTGGCACATACACTGAGAATACTGGCACATACACTGAGATAGAATACTGGCACTGACACACACGCTGAGCTAGAATACTGGCACAATGGCACATACACTGGCACACGCGCACACACACACACACACACACACACACACACACACACACACACACACACACACACACACACACACACACACACACACACACACACACACTGAGCTACCATACTGGCACACTGAGCTATACTGGCACACATGCACTTCATTCGAAATGTATCTTATTTTTTTTTAATCAAAAACCTTTTGGAAATATTGTTAATTTCCCAATATAGTTTAGCCTAACATAGTGGTTGTGTTATGCTTGACCCCATCCAGCTGACATCACAACATCATAAAAAGTAGATGCATGGTTCATATTAAAATATTATGGAATATTTTCTTTGCAAATAACAATTGTGATTTAAACAAATTCCTTAGAGCCTGAGGTGTGGCCAGCAATAGCAACCCCTCCCATATCCACAGACCACAGTACACTCAACTCCAACCCACACATTAGACCAAAACAAAAGATTAAACACAGCGCAGTACCAATATAAGGTATTTTGCCTAGAGGTCGCTGTTTGATGGCATTACAGATTGTATCTTTTAAAAAAGTATATCATAAACGTATCATAATCACAATTCTATCATCATTTATTTCACAAACAACCCTCTTCAACCCTATCGATTGCAGCTCGAGTGCGGTCATTTGACAGATGTGTGTTCATCAATATGCTCGCCAGCGGATGGTGCATTCCATAGAATTTTATGAATCGCTCCCTGGCTCGTCACGTAGAGAGAGAGGCGGAGTTTCACATGTTGCCAAATGAAATCGCTGTAACGTCGTTGAGGCACCAGGCAGCAGCATCAACACTGGTCCATCGTACGACGAGCAGCATCATCGGAGGAGCAGCGCAGTTGGAAAGGAAGGAAGGCTGTGCTCAATACACCCTGCTATACCACCGTTGCAAGGACAGTCATTCCGAAACGCACCAATTGCATCAAAATAAGAGTGTCAAAATGCTGGCGTGTACAGAAATAATTACTATGTGTCTTCAGTCTGCTAAGCATGAACACATGCGAAAACAGCAGGAGCTTGAGCTACAGAAGAGTCAAACCCAAGGGACGTCAATCTTTCAGGATGTAAGTAGTACCTAAACCTTCATCATTGGAACATGTGGTATGGTGTCGTGTGATTTTATTACCAGTATAGTCCAAGGGTTGTTTAGTTACCGGTACATTACACTGTCAAGCTGCATAGCCTATGTCCACAACAATGGGGGGTCGAAAAATCTAAATGCTATGATTTGCTTTTATCTTCAATGCATTGTCCTTCAGCTGGTTCGATATAAATGGTACATATGGAGTTAATAGACGTCAGTGGTCTTTTAGCCATATGTGGCCAACCATATTGGATTTGGAACCTATTATGTAAGAAAGGTGAGAGGGCTTGCCTATTAGTGCGTGAATAACATGCATTGTAGCCTGCATCAGCTGGATCATGGTATTTTGATGTAATTTCCACTGTTTTTCTATTATGTAATGTGATGTACCAATTTATACAACCATGTACTTTGAGTAATACCTAATTATTTGTCTTATTTAGGATGCCTTATTAGTAACAGACATTTTAAAGAGTCATGGCATTCATGCATGGGTGAGGCTGTTTTTCCTTTTCTTTGTGATATTTACTTAAACATAACATGCTCCTTAGTATACATGGGCCTCTTGATGCTGTATTAAAATTGTTATTAGGATTTCTTGCTTGCACAGCTCCCTCTGGATTTTGTGTTTATAGCCAGGAAAGCTCCACAACAAGGCACCTACATACTCTACTGTTCTCTTTCTTTGTCCATGAATAATTTACAGCTGCTCTGTTACTTAAATCCCTCCACATAAATGCAGTCCCATGCCTTCCAACCAGGTTATCTAGAGGACAGTGTTAGGTGTAGGTGCAACATGGCCTTTTAGAATCACCTTCATTAGCCATTTGGTTTTATTTGTTGAGCCTCTAGTTTTCCAATGAGATAGATTATATTCTAGAAGATATAAAACAATGTACTGTATTAGCTGTTACGTAATTTCCGTGCCACAGACTTCCTTCCAACTGAGTGGAAACAGAATCCTAGGCAGATTATTCCCAGCAAGGGGACATTAGAAATATAATCCTAGAGGCAGATTATTATCAAGCAAAGGGAACATTATACAGAATCCTAGAGGCAGATTATTGACAGCAATGGGAACATTAGACTGCAGTAAATGCACATTTTGGCGGAAATGCAATTTGCATTCATCCTCTGACTCCCAATACATGCTGGATAATCTGTAAACTGGCAACCCTGCATGAAACCCATTACAATGGTTTATGGATATCAATTTGTGCACAACAGCTGCATATAAGCAGTTTGTGAAAGGCAGCCTGCTTCTCAACACACAGCATTAATCCAACTCTGCTGCCATATGTTTTGTTGTGTTGAAGCCAAATCAATTATAGTGCAATTAGTCAAACAACAATTCAGTGTAATGAGTTTAGCTTGGGTGTCGTGCTCTATGCTTAGCCCTCCCAGTTAGCCTGCCTCCCAAGTTAGCCCTTCCAGTTACACCACAGCACAGTGCTGCACACAGTCCGTTCCATATAGGTTATTAGAGATGTACTGCTATCAGTGCTGGCTTTTTATTTTCTGCCTTATTCTCATAGAAAAATGCTAGAATTAATTCATTCAAATCTCAACTCAAATCTCACCTCTTCACCAAATGTATTCTTTTCTTTTCACTTAATTGTTCCTCTGATCTCCTTCCCTTAGTTTGCCCCCTCCATTGTTAAGTGCCTTGGGTTTCATGGAATAAATCCAATAAATTATTATTATTATTAATAGAAAAGGGTATATAGGAAGAACACATAGAACACATAGATCACATAGAACACATAGAAGTTCACCCAGAAACTGAAATGGAAAGTTTGACATGGCAGTTTGAATGGCTTGTAGTAGAAAATAAGTAACATTGGTGAACATATACAACTTAGTGGTTTTCACAAGGTGAATTACCAATGCTATGCCTAGTGACTTTCAAACTACTTTAAAGTCTCACTGAGTATTTACTATTTTCCACTCCATCTCAATATCATTGGCAGTATGAATGGCATTTAGTAAGGTAAGCTGGGATCAGTTGAAACACACTGTATACATCTACCAAGTACCAACACAACATTAGTAAGGTAAGATGGGATCAGTTGAAACACACCATATACATCTACCAACACAACATTAGTAAGGTAAGATGGGATCAGTTCAAACACACTGTATACATCTACAGTACCAACAACACCACATAGATGGGATCAGTTCAAACACACCGTATACACCTACCAACACCACATTAGTAAGGTAAGATGGGATCAGTTGAAACTCACTGTATACACCTACCAATACAACATTAGTTAAAAATGGCCAATCTTCGGTAATGGCTAGAGGTCATAATTAGACTGGTATGATCCTTTAATAAATTAGATATGGTCATTTAATAAATTAGACTGGTATGGTCCTTTATAGTATAAGTAGAATTACTTACTTTAAAAACTATAAGTGACGCAATTACAGTAATGAGAGTAAATGTAATTAGTTACTTTCCACACATCAAACAATGCTGATTTCCAAGAAAACATTGTCAAATTTCATGACCATTTTATAGTTGTTACCAACGATACTCCAGGACATCTGTCATTCTATCCAGTCAAGTTATGTAGCATGGGACTTAAACAACTATGCCAGGAATGTTCAGACAGAACATTCACTACCTAAACGGACAACGTATAACGTATGAAGTATATCACGCCATACAGTATGTACCTTAAGCATACTAATGCAAATACAACTGAGAGGGCATACATACCCTCATCTGCAGTTCTGCACCTTGACTTATTTACACTGCCTACTTGCTCATATGCGCATACTCAGAGTTAATTATATTGTTATACTGCCTATTTTTATTTTTACTTCCCCACTGTACTACTACTACTACTACTATTAATAATAAATTCAATTTGTAACGCACTTTACATTGTGCTACAGTACATAAAAGGAGATAAAGATTTTAAAAAAATAAACTGAATAAAAACAATTAAAATGAATAAAACAACCAATGAAATGGAAGAAACATTCAGATAAAAAAAAAATAATAATAATAATAATTATTATAAAAACACACAAGGTCGGTCCATTTAGGCAAATGCCTTAAATGTTTTTAGTCCCCTTTTAAAAGCCTCAACAGACTGTGGTGCTCTTAGATGGTCGGGGAGGGCATTCCACAGCCGAGGAGCAGCTGAGCAGAAGGCCCGGTTGCCCATGGTGAGGAGGTGTGTTTTGTGTATGGGTTTGAGTGGGTTTGAGTATCCAGAGCTGAGGGAGCGTGGAGGTTGGGGGAGCGATGAGTTCTTTTAGATAGGAGGGGGCTTTGCTGTGGATGCACTGATGAGTGAGGAGGGAGACCTTGTATTCAAGCCTGAAGGAGACGGGGAGCCAGTGTAGGGAATGGAGTACTGTAAGTATCTTGCTAGGGATCCCGACGAGCAGTGCGTTGCAGTAGTCAAGCCTCGAGGAGACAAAGGTGTGAACGAGTTTTCCCCGCTTCTGGCAAGGTGAGTGTGGGACAGAGTCTGGCTATATTTCTAAGGTGGAAGAATGAGGTTTTGCACAGGTGCTTAATATGGGAGTCAAAGGTCAGGTGGGGGTCCATTTTTATACCCATGTTAGTGATTACAGGTGAGAGGGGGAGGTTCTGGCTGTAAAAGGTGATGCTGGTTGTTGGGGATGATTTGATTTGGTGTGGGGTGCCGATTAGAATGGCTTCTGTCTTGGAGCTGTTTAGTTGCAGGAAATTGTGAGGTCAGTGTGGATGAAGGTGACGAAGGTGGTGACGGCAGGGGGGCAGAGGGGAGTGGGGCAGTCCTGAGGTAGAGTTGGGTGTCATCAGCTTGGCAATGGAAGGATATCCCATGCCAGCTGATGACACGACCAAGGGGGAGCATGTATAGTGTGAAGAGGGCCAAGGACGGAACCTTGGGGGACGCCGCAGGTGACAGGCTGTGTCCGGGAATTAGCGCCTCCCAAGGATACACACTCAGTTCTGTCAGTGAGGTAGGAGGTGAACCAGTGTAATGCCGAGTCGGAGAGTCCTATGGAGGAGTGAAGACGGTTGAGGAGGATGGTGTGGTCGACTGTGTCAAAGGCTGCTGACAAGTCCAGGAGGATGAGGAGGGAGGGGGAACCATTGTCAGCAGCCATCAAAAGGTCATTCGTGACCCTGACCAGCGCTGTTTCTGTGCTGTGGGCTGAGAGGAACCCTGACTGAAATTTCTCATATAAGTTATTATGTTTGAGGTGTTGGTGAAGTTGGGCGGCCACTACCTTTTCCTAATGGCTGTGGTGATGAGGGGACTTATGCTACTGTATATGGGTTTTTACAAGGGCTGTGGGGAAGGGGTCAAGGGTGCATGTGGATGGTTTCATCTTGGTGATGATGTCTTGTCCTCAACCTCTCGCTGTGAGATGTTGGCCAAGCAACGGAGAGGCTGGGAGATCCCTGGCTGTGGGGCGGCGGTCAGGGGAGGAGGAGTGAGAGAGAACAGAGCGGATGGTGTTTACCTTTGACCTGAAGGCGTCAAGGATGCTGTTGCACTGATCCTCTGTGGTGTCACTGTGAGTGGCTGATTGTGGTTTGAGGAGATTATTGATTGTGGAGAAAAGTTGCTTGGAATTACCGGGGCTGTTATTGATGATGTTGGAGTAGAATGTTGACTGTGCATCTCAGAGGGCCTTTGTATAGACCTTCCGATGGTCTCTGTACGCCTCTCTGTCGACAGTGAGCCCTGACACCTAGGAACGGAGTTCAAGGACACGGCCTGCTGCCTTAAATTTCCGCAGCTCACTGGTAAACCAGGGGGACGAGCGTGAGAAAGAGACTGTTTTCATTCACTGTACTATCTACTACATTTTATGACCTGTATCATGTCTTCTACTATCACCATGTACCTGTACCTCCCCTCCCCCCTCCCCCATGCTGCTATGATGCCTGAATTTCCCCAAGGGGATCAATAAAGGAATATCTTATCTTATCTTATCTTATGCCCTTGCCTGTAATGTTGTGCATCCTATGGCCTCCTTACCTGTAATGTAATGTATTAGATTATATGTCCTCTTTGCCAATATAATGCATTCGATTCTATGGTCTCTTCTCTGGTCTGTGAGCGTTGGTTGTACAGACAGGAGTTTGACCCCATTGACTTTGCACTGGTTTGGGGCTAAACGAGTATGAGGCAGTATACTCAGCATGGGCCCCGGTAAATGTCCGAATCCCCCCCCAACCGACCCCCTCCAATGTACAGTTTCTTCCCCTTCGAATGTACATTTTTTTTTTTTTTTATAATATCTCTTTTTCTTAAACAGTACTGTATATTTGTATGTCTTGTATGTCATAAACATCTTGATGAATTGAAAATGGAGGACCCTGATGTAAACAAGACGAAAGTCTTTTTCTGGTCTGCATCCTCTTAGCAGTTGTTTGTCTGTATTGTACCCATTCTACAATCTGTTAATACAGTTTTCAATCAATCAATCAATCAATCAATCAATCAATCAATCAATCAATCAATCAATCAATCAATCAATCAATGGATTGTGCTGAGAAATAACTCTACTCTGATCAAGTTCAATTTCAAGTTTCAAGTTTGTTTATTATTTGTCACAACAAAATACAGAATACTTTATGGTGAAATGCTTGTTTCTGTATGAGCCCCTGAGAGTGTGCTACATACAGTAAACAAAAGTAATTAAGAAGTAAGTAAAAATTAAGTAAAGGAATGTTCAGTCAATATACATACAATATACAATACAGAGTAAAATGAGTAACAGTGAGGTACAATGCAGAAATTAGATGAGGTACAAAACATAGGGTAGGGTGCCAATGAGGTATGAATGTAGTGCAAATCTCTTTAGTAATAGATAAATATAAAGTGTGTTAAAGTGTCTAAAGTGAGTAAAGTGAGTGGTAAGGTGAGTGTTTGTTTAAAGTGGGTGTGTACATGTGGATGTGTGTGCAGTGAGTGTAGATGATGGGTTGTTACTAGGGATGCTCGATATTGGCTTTTTTACCGATATACCGATATTGTCCAACTCTTAATTTCCGATACCGATATCAACCGATATCAACCGATACCGATATATGCAGGGTTCCCCCCCCCCCCAAAAAATTGAATAATTTTAGGTAATTAACATTACATATCTCTTGTTGTGGAATTAACACAACATTATGCATACTTTTGACAATAAATAAAACCAGAATTTGTTCTTACTTGCTTGCCTGGGTAAATAAAGGTTATAGAAATGTTATTTTTTTTTTGAAAACCGATACCGATATTTTCCGATATCACATTTTAATGCCGATATCGGCCGATAATATCGGTAGGCCGATAATATCGGACATCCCTAGTTGTTACATAGTGTCATTGGCATTGAGCATCCTGATGGCCCGATAGAAGCTCCTTCTGAGTCTCTTTGTACTGGCCATGAGACTCCGGTAGCGCTCTTGCCTGACCGCAGCAGTTCAGTTGATCAACATCATCGTTGATAATTAAGAAATAGGGCTAGAGTTCCAAAAATCGGAGTAATTCCTCTCAGGTTAGTGTTACCGTAAGGGTTAGGTTTATAAATAATAATAATAAAAAAGTTTATGGACAGTAAGTTCACCCAGTATGATCCTGTCTATTTGGTGCCTGGCTTTTATGGAATCCATGAAACATGGCAGCCATTTTATGGTGTACCCATAACATAAGGCTGTGTACCCCAGCCTAATGAACGTTCATGAATATTCATTTGAATGGGAATTGCTGTTTTATCAATTCCAGTGTGGGCAGAACACAGTGACTAGTCTACCCAGACGTTTGCCTTCATTTTCCTTATATCTTTTTGTATTACTGCAAATTCAACATGGGAGTTTAGAGGTGAGACACAATATTTACAGTAAACCCAGAATAGATAACAGTGTTGTATGTAGAGTATGACCAGTCTTACTAACATTTGTTCCTAATGTGTGCTCAGTGTGCTCAGTGATGATGACACGACACAAATAATTATTACTCTTGTGTGTCGTGTCGAACAAATGTAACGTTAGCGCCCACCACATCTACACGAACGTCTACACAACATAAGAGTTGTTTGTAGGTCGGAAATGATGGAATAGATTTACCAACAAAAAAAGGTGTTTAACCTGCCCATACCTTATTAAAAGCGAAAGTATAGACGCAGCACGGATAACTTGTGCTTCCATTCAAACAGACGGCAACAGTGCAACACACGTGACGTCAAGTCTCGCTCGCGTGAGACTTCCTCTCTAGATACTCTACCTGGCCAGGGTACTCCTGGGTCCTAGTGCCCCCCCAGTTACACTATATGTCATGCACATGTATTTTATATGTTAATAAAATTGCATTTATCTTTAGTCCTAATTCTGTCACTGTTTGATGTCACAAAGAAGGGTGTATCCGAAAGCTGCCTACAACATTTGTAACATGTGATGAAAAAGTAAACAAATAATTAACTGTATTAGACATTTGTTAATGATGAATATGTGAGGTTCGCCTCTTCCCTGGACCTTTAATTCCTGTTCCCTGGACCTTTGATTCCCTGTCTCCTCACCTCTCCAGCCCCCACCCTCGCGTTCGTTTACTCTCGTCTGCTCTTCAGCAGCCCACACCCTTGGACTACCTGTCATTATGTGTTTGATTGGTCCGTGCCGAACACACACTTCTAGTCAAGTATCAATTACTATCTCGCACCTGATGTGTGTTCTAATTAGCGCCCCAGTGGGCTTTAAATAGCTCGATCTTCCCCCCAGTCCTCGTCGGGTCGTTCTGCAAACTCCTACGGGAGATTCTCTATCTGTAAGCTCCTACGGGAGATTCCCTATCTGTCTGTATGCTGTTTCATCTCCGGCGTGAGACGAGGTGCAAGCCTTCGCCACCTGTCGCCGTTTGCCTGGAGTGGGACACAGTACTGCGCTCTCTAATTCTCTACGGGAGGTATTCCAGTGTTCCACTCCAGACCCCGCGCCAGATGCGCTCTCCGAACCGGCGCGTTCTCCAAGCAGACGCGCACCACTCCAGACCCCGCGCCAGATGCGCTCTCCGAACCGGCGCGTTCTCCAAGCAGACGCGCACCACTCCAGACCCCGCGCCAGATGCGCTCTCCGAACCGGCGCGTTCTCCAAGCAGACGCGCACCACTCCAGACCCCGCGCCAGATGCGCTCTCCGAACCGGCGCGTTCTCCAAGCAGACGCGCACCACTCCAGACCCCGCGCCAGATGCGCTCTCCGAACCGGCGCGTTCTCCAAGCAGACGCGCACCACTCCAGACCCCGCGCCAGATGCGCTCTCCGAACCGGCGCGTTCTCCAAGCAGACGCGCACCACTCCAGACCCCGCGCCAGATGCGCTCTCCGAACCGGCGCGTTCTCCAAGCAGACGCGCACCACTCCAGACCCCGCGCCAGATGCGCTCTCCGAACCGGCGCGTTCTCCAAGCAGACGCGCACCACTCCAGACCCCGCGCCAGATGCGCTCTCCGAACCGGCGCGTTCTCCAAGCCGACGCGCCCCACTCCAGACGTCTAGCCTGCGCCCTCCTACTCCATCCCTGTAAGCAGCTCTGGCCCTAGTCTCCCCTGTTGGCTTCTTTGTTAGCTCCCCTGTTAGCTTCCCTGTTAGCTCCCCTGTTAGCCCTTGTTAGTTCCCCTGTTGACTCCCCTGTTTAGCTTCCCTGTTAGCTCCCCTGTTAGCCTGTTGACTCCCCTGTAGCTTCCTTGTTAGCCTCGTTTAGCTCCCCTGCAGCTTGCTAGGCCTCTACTACCAGCATGGCCCCAGTCTGCTAGCTTAGCCCCGGCTGCTAGCACAGCCTCTATGTTAATGCAGCCCTTGCAGCTAGCATAGGCCCTGTAGCTAGCCATGCCCAGGCAGCTAACCCGGTCCCTCTGCATGGCCTCCACTTTTTGTGTAGTTTTTCTCCCACTGCTAGGACTGCCCCTTCAGCTAGCAAGGTCAGTTTTCTCCCACTGCTAGGACTGCCCCTTCAGCTAGCAAGGTCAGTTTTCCCCACTGCTATGACTGCCCCTTCAGCTAGCAAGGTCAGTTTTCTCCCACTGCTAGGACTGCCCCTTCAGCTAGCAAGGTCAGTTTTCCCCACTGCTAGGACTGCCCCTTCAGCTAGCAAGGTCAGTTTTCTCCCACTGCTAGGACTGCCCCTTCAGCTAGCAAGGTCAGTTTTCCCCACTGCTAGGACTGCCCCTTCAGCTAGCAAGGTCAGTTTCCCCACTGCTAGGACTGCCCCTTCAGCTAGCAAGGTCAGTTTTCTCCCACTGCTAGGACTGCCCCTTCAGCTAGCAAGGTCAGTTTTCTCCCACTGCTAGGACTGCCCCTTCAGCTAGCAAGGTCAGTTTTCCCCACTGCTAGGACTGCCCCTTCAGCTAGCAAGGTCAGTTCCCCACAGCTAGGACTGTCCTTCCAGCTAGCTTGTTCTCTCATGCTGGTCCAGCCCTGTCTGCCAGCCTAGCTCCGGCAGCTAACGCAGCCTCTATGTTAATGGAGCAGTACAGCTAGCATAGGCCCTGTAGCTATCAGTGCCCTGGCAGCTACCCTTTCCCTCTGCTAGCCCCTTCCCTGTTCCCCTCTCCAGTGCCCCTGTTCCAGCCCTGTCTGCTAGCCTAGCTCCGGCAGCTAGCGCAGCCTCTATGTTAATGTAGCCGTACAGCTAGCATAGGCCCTGTAGCTATCAGTGCCCTGGCAGCTACCCTTTCCCTCTGCTAGCCCCTTCCCTGTTCCCCTCTCCAGTGCCCCTGTTCCAGCCCTGTCTGCTAGCCTAGCTCCGGCAGCTAGCGCAGCCTCTATGTTAATGTAGCAGTACAGCTAGCATAGGCCCTGTAGCTATCAGTGCCCTGGCAGCTACCCTTTCCCTCTGCTAGCCCCTTCCCGGTTCCCCTCTCCAGTGCCCCTGTCCCTCGCCCTGTCCAAGGCCTTAACCCTGTTTTCTCTGTCCCTGTCTCCAGCCCGCCCCCGCGGGCCTCTGTTCCCGGTTCCCCTCTCCAGTGCCCCTGTCCCTCGCCCTGTCCAAGGCCTTAACCCTGTTTTCTCTGTCCCTGTCTCCAGCCCGCCCCCGCGGGCCTCTGTTCCTGTTTCCCCTCTCCAGTGCCCCTGTTTCCTGCCCTGTCCCTTGCCCTGGCCCTGTCCTTTAGCCTTTCCCTTAGCCTTCCCCTTAGCCAGCTCGCCTCTTAAAGGCACATTGCCCTTTTCCCTAGTTCTTGTTTTCCAGTGTTTTTTGTTCTCCCTTAAAGGGACAGTGCCGCTTTTCTGTTGTATTCAATAAATGCCCAGTTCTTGGCTTACTCTCATACCTGTCTTGTGTTGTGCGATTGGGGTCGGTTACAAACCATAACAGAATAGGCTTCACTTCAGATTGGCCCCCACGATAGCATCTGCAAATGATTTATAAATGTTTTATGAATGTCAAACAACAACAAATCATTTGTTGAACATGAAAAATAAATGGAGATACACTATAGTTGTTTTTTCATATCTATTTTTCAAAGCATCTACAATGTGTTACTACACATTAAACAACATTATTTAATGATGAACAAATCAAGTACAAACAATGCTGATAATGCGTTATAAATAATGTAGAACTAATCTGTAAATGTTATACAAATATAGTTATAAATGATTTAATAATCATTTATGAATGTATATAAATGGTTTGTTCATGATTAGTTCATTATCTACAAATACCTTATAAATGTATTATAACAGGGTGTTATTATAAAGTGCTACCAAAATGTATATTAATAATAATAATTATAAATATTGTGTTTCTGTTGTACCGAACTCGTACCGAACCGTGACCCCAATACCGAGGTACGTACCGAACCGTGGCTTCTGTGTACCGTTACACCCCTAATGTGTTCTACCCCAAAATGCCCTGAGTGGGAGGGTAGTTTATTTACCAGTGTTGTGGCTATGTTTGTGAAGAAAATGTTTAAGTAATTGGCCACATCCAGCTTGTCTGTGATGAGCGTGTTATGTAAGGGATAATGTATAGCTACGAGGTCATTGTTGCAAAATAATTGACAGACACAGAGTTTAGAATACCGAGGCGCCTTGCCGAGGTGTTCTAAACGTAGTGAAGGTCAATTATTCTGCGACAATGACAGAGTATAGGCTATTATCCCGCTTATTACATGGCTAACTTACTAACAATATACCTAATTCATTTTACACCATCGACAAGACGAGATCAAATGCAGACGCAGTTGTTGTGTGGCTCCGCTGTCATTATTATTATCGCCGGCAGCCGGCAGGTGTGTCTGATTGCACTGATGCAGTGTGTGTCAGTGGGCTTGATTTCTGCAGCTGCGAACAGCGGTCATTATTGCTTGGCAGAGGTTCGTTATCGAGTAATAACGGACCTCTGCCGAGCGCTATTGACCAATCACAATCAAGCATTTCGGTGAATGTTAAAACGCCAGGTAATAACTGTCTTTATGTTTATGTTTGAAAATCTGGTTTTAAGTTTTTTACTGCAGCCTAGTTGATTATTGAGTAATTTCCAAAGTTCACAGGGTTTATTTTTGTTTTCCTCAATTTAGTCATTGATGAAATAATTTTTTGCAATTTTGATCATGGAGTTTACGTAATTTCTTAGTCTGTTTCTTTGCAGTTTGAGTTCAGTCACGTGGGCTTGGAGTTCACTGCTCAAGCTTTTGGTAAGCTTTGACTGACTTTTACGAAACTCAGAGCATTTTTTTCTCTGGTTTTCATAGTGGTCAATATTTCTGTGTGCATCCACGGCTCAGCGCGATTTTTTACCCTGGTGGTTCTTAGGGGGGCCATGTCGTTTAGTATTGTTGATCATTTGGTTTTGAAACCAAGCCATGTTTCTTCAACTAGTGTACCACTGAGCTCTTCTGACCAGTCCAGGCTCTCCAGTTATAGGTTAAAGGCCTCGCTAGAGTAGGTTTTGAGGTCTCTAGATGTGACTGTTTTGTGCCAGCCGGCCTTTTGTTTTAGCTTTTTGCGGGTACAGAATATCATATAATGATCGCTTAACCCGCATGCTATAACCCCCTTTACTGGTATGCCGTTGCTGACGATCAGAGCATCAAAACCCCCCCCCCCCCCCCCCTTGATGCATTCATGATGAAACATAATATTAATACCTAATATATACCTTTGATTTGGAAATAGTAACATGTCCAAACGCCTTTAGAAAAATTCACATAGCGCTCCATAACGCAGCTTCCAGGAATTTGCCCGGATCACTCTGAAACTATACAATATTCACCACGGGATAACACGCGAACGTATACATGAAAAAATTTACTATTTTTTACATGTTGGACGAGCGATAGTGACTGTCAAATGAGCCATAGTATTGTCTCCATAGCTATAATATAGAATATAGATATAGCTCTGCAAACATTGAAAATGCCTATCTTTTAGCGTGGCCCATTGACTACAGGATAATAGCTGGCGCGAATGAGTTAATATATATTTGTATGTTGTATGTTATTAACTGTTTTACATACTTGTTTTAATTGATTGATCTCTTGTTGTGTATCTTTCATTATTTTGAATCTTCTTAAGTTATTTTAAACCGTATTCAACATTGTTGTAAATTATATATAATATATTTTATTCAGTCGATGACTTGTGACAAGACCTCTAGTTACAGTTGTGTGTCAACATTCCAATGTGGCTTTGAGGATATATTGGTAGGCGGTGCTAGCACTCACATCAATTAGATTAATGCTCGACTGATCTGCGAAGAGACATTTTATTGTCACACGTAAAGGGTAAGTTCGCTATGCGGTGTGAAGTGAATAGAGGAGACAGATTCAGTCAAGCCATAAAAACCACTGAATAAAAAATCAACAATCATCAGTTAATTCATCTATAATATATATTGATGTCTATTGTCATCATCATCATCATCATCATCACATCATCATCATCATCATCATCATCATCATCATCATCATAAAAAGGTGCCACATGACTAGACATAAAACTCTGAATCTGAATCTGGTCTCTGTTACATTGCAGCACGTGGCTGTTGTGTTTTCTTTCTCATTATGTTATTGTATACACTGTAAATATTAATTAATTGCACAATATATATTTCACTTTCTTCCACCTCATTTGTTGTTGGCATTCTTCCCTTTGTTCATTTATCCCTGGTTACATCACATAGATTTTTGACATTAGTTATGTTAGTTAGAAAACATCAATCACTCAATCGATCTATCTACAACATGTTGGTGAATGAGTACACTCTCAAAAAACACCTAAGGGAGACTGCAACTCGAAACTGGCTCCTGTAAATGTCCGAACACAACCCCCTCCAATGTACAGTAAATTACCAAGTATGGTCTTGTCAATAATCCAATGTACAGTTTTGTTTGTACAGTTGTACAGTGTCCCCCACCCACCCCTCCTACCCAACCCCCCCCCCCCCCCCCCCCCACTCCTACCCAACCACCTCCAATGTACAGTCCCCCCCACCCCCACCTACCCAATCCAATGTACAGTTTCTACGTCAAATGTATATACTCTTTTTTTTTTCTGGACTCTTTTTGTATCACAAACAGTACTGTAATTGCAAATCTGGTATGTCATAAATGTATAGATGTAGCAGTACTGTCTATCTGTATGTCATGTATGTCATATATGTTACGATGAATTGAAAATGGGGGACCCTGATGTAAACAAGATGAAAGTCTTTCTCTGGTCTGCATCCCCTTAACAATTGTATGTATTGAGCTGTACTGTACTGTACCCATTCTGCAATCTGTTAATAAAGTTTTCAATCAATCAATCAATCAATACAGACCTGAACGTATATCAAGCATCAACATCATACACAACTCCATCCTTTACCCGTATTTTTTCACCTACAGCACAATGGGACAATAGACCTAAAGGACAGTGAATCTGCCACGCTGTTTTCTTGATTTTATGGACTGATTCCCAGTAGGTTTCCTCTGAGGCCTCTTATGTCGGATGCTTGTGCAAGAATCAAGAATCAAGAGGTTTATTTGTCAGGGCATACAGTGAAATGCGGGTGGTCATGCCCGCATTGATTGTTAAAAATACAATAATAAAATAGAATAAAATAGGCATCGAAAAAAGAAAGTAGAAAAAATAAAATAGATAAGACACAAGATATGCATGGTAAAAAAAAGACATGCTAGGTTCCTGAGAAACTGGTTCTTATATGGGTGAGCAGCAGGACTTTGTAGTTGATCCGGGATGAGACGGGGTGCCAATTTAGTGAGTGGAGGGGTGGGGTTATGTGCTCATATTTACGGACTCTCATCAGGATCCTGGCAGCGCTGTTTTGGATGTATTGCAGCTTTTGGATGCTCTTGCCAGGAATCCTGATGAAGAGTCCGTTACAGTAGTCCAGTCTTGAGGAGACAAAGGCATGGACAAGCTTCTCTGCATCTGCATCTGACAGGGTTAAAGTGGGACGGAGTTTGTAGATATTTCTTAGGTGATAGAATGAGGTCTTGCAGAGGTGTTTTATGTGAATGTTGAAGGTCAGGTGGGGGTCAAACCGAATCCCCGATTTGTGACTGAGGGGGAGAGGGGGATGATCTGGCCATCAAAGGTGAGATGGGATATGGGTGAAGACTGTCAATGAGTGCCAATGAGAAGTGCCTCGGTTCTTTTGCTGTTTATTTGGAGGAAGTTGCTGTTCATCCATGCCTTTATCTCCTCAAGACAGGTGGTGAGGCATGGCAGAGCTGCAGAGGGGTTTGGGGCAGTTTTTTATGTAGAGTTGTGTGTCATCGGCATGACAGTGGAAGGACATTCCATGTCTGCCGATGACACGGCCGTGGGGGAGCATAGGTGATGAAGAGGATGGGACCAAGAACCGACCCCTGTGGAACACCACAGGTGACAGGGAGTAGCCTGGACTTGTATCCTCCCAGTGAGACATATTCAGTCCTGCCTAAGAGGTAGGACTGGAACCACTGCAATGCATGGTCTGACAGTCCAACAGTGTAGTGTAGGCGCTTCAGGAGGATGGTGTGGTCCACAGTGTAAAATGCTGCTGTCAGGTCGAGGAGGATGAGGAGTGATGGTGATCCTGCGTCAGCGGTCATTAGCAGGTAATTTGTCAACCTGAGCAGAGCTGTTTCCATGCTATGGGCTGAGCGAAAGCCTGACTGGAACTTTTCTAACAGGGTGTTATTTTATAAGGTGGTCCTGGAGCTGGGAGGCAACTACCTTTTCCAATACCTTGGCCAAGAAGGCAAGGTTTGAAATTGGCCTGTTGTTGGCAAGAACCTCCGGGTCCAGGGTGGGCTTCTTGAGGGGGAGGGGGCGGATGATGGCAACTTTGAGGGCAGATGGGATAAGGCCAGTTTGAAGGGAGAGGTTAACAGTCTAGGTCACGGGTGGGCAATTATTTTTCCCGGGGGGCCGAATGAGCAACTGAAAATATGTTGGAGGGCCGGGCCAAAATTCCAAACTCAATTATGCATAATATACATTTTATTTCTATATAAAAAGCAGTAAATGGCATTGTTTTGACCCCTGGTAAGAGTGTATGTTATTATTTGGCAATTAAAAGGTGAGGTTAGCTTTCAAAAATATAATTTATTCAAATAGAATTTATTTCCAAAATGATAAACAAAATGTGAAACATTAATAACAAAGGGCATGTATGAAAATGTGCTATACAAATAAAGTTATTATTTTGAGTTATTATACTATTGAAACAAGGATTTTCTTAGCTTTCTAAAGACATCACATCATCTTATAGCCAAAATAAACAAGACATGTCACTAGTGATGCACGATATATCGGCCGCCGATATAATATCGGCCGATATGGCAATTTTTTTAGGTATCGGTCCGATATCAAGATAGGGCCGATATAATTTTTTTTTATACATGTTTTGGCCTTAAATATTTTCAAAATATCAGTCATTTCTGAAAATAAGTTACAAAAGTAAAAGAATTCAGCGTTTTGGAAAATAGCTCTTTATTTGATTATCATAAAAAAGTGTTTTCTATACAGAGATATCGACATCGGTAAATATCGGTATCGGCCAGAACAGCAATATTAATATGGTTATCGGTAGGGATGGGTATCGTTAGGATTTTATCGATACTACTACTCCTATCGATACTGCTTAACGGTTCGGTACTTTATCGATACTCTTATCGGTTCTTTTTGATAATTTTTTTATGATTTTTATATTTGCAGTTGAGAGCATTGGTCATCTCCCTACAGTAAAGATTAGAAATGATTGAATTATTGTAAATGTGTGTGGAGTGGTGGGAATAGCTGCTTCAATAATAACTTATAACAACAACAGACAAGTTAGACAACTATGTATACAAAAAAAACGATATACACTGAATGATTAGTTGTTACCTAAAGTCCTTGGACTCCACTGTAGAGAACGGGTGCAGGCCTTTGACAACAAACTTTGTCACAGCCCTGTGACACTCGTTCACCCTATCCTCTGTCATCTTTCCTCTAGCTGCTAGGGAGAAAGGACTTTGGGTGGTGGAGGTAGAGGGAGGATGTGTGGTGGGCTCACTGGCCTGGGACACATTGGTGGCTGACCTCAGCTTGACGATCTATAAAAAGTTTTTAGATTGTAGTATTTGTAGCTAAACAATTATTTTGTTTATTAGCCTATTTGTAATAATTCGTTATTAGCCTAGGAAACTCCGTATCTTGGCTTACCGGCTGCAGTGGACGTGGATGCAGATGAACCACTGCGCGCAAGGCAGTCGAATACGGCGCATTTCTGCACACTAATATAGTGTTTTGCAAACAAATGTTTTGATAGATTGCTCGTATTGCCACCCTTACTGGCAAATGTTTTGTTGCACTTGTGAACGCTTCGCTCTATCCGCCATCACGACTCAGTCCATGCAGAGCTGTCTGTGTCTGTGTGCAGCGCGTGTCGGCACGGAGACAGCGCTGAGATGCTTCCAGCTGCAGCACATCAGGTGTGCGGGGCTTGTATGTGCGGGGCTTGTAAGCGCTGCTGTCTGACGTGCTGCAGCTGCATACTATTGACAGCGCTTTCATTAAGGAGTACCCGTATGTATGTGTAGCGCGACTCGCGAGGAGTGTGTGTAATAATGACTCGCTGCTTCTCGTGCAGAGACAGAGAGAGGAGAGATCGTTCGCAACTTTTAAATAATAATAATAATAATAATAATTTCTCTAGAGTATCGATAGCAGTACCGAGGACGTCGGAGCTTATAAATACTCCGGTATTTTCTAATATAGTACCGGTTCCCGTTTAAAACCGGGGTCCGGGGGGCATCCCTAGTTATCGGTATCGGCCACAATTTTCACATCGGTGCATCACTACATGTCACTGAACTGTGTAAAGAAAAGTGTCCCAGTTTTGTAGCCTTTTTTACTTTACATGCCTATATTAAACATTTAATGTTTTCAGAACTGTGCAAAAAAAAGAAAAGAAAAAAGTTCAAGTGTCCCATTTCACTTGTTATATTTCCACATTTTAGTGTTCTTCAGTTCTTTTTTTTTCATTCAGTGTGATAAATCCAGTCTCTGTTGAGCTTTAACAAGTCCATCAAAGTCAGGTTGCATGTCTGAGGTGGAGATGCGAAGCACAGCTGCCAGATGTTCATCAGTGAGAGAGGATCTGTACCTGGACTTGGTAAACGTCATGACTGAGAATGTCTGTTCACATATGTAGGTGGATCCAAAGAGAACCAACATCTTCTGAGCATGTCTCCTCATGTTTGGAAAGTTCTCCTCCTTGAGAGCAGAGTAGAACTCTAGCAGTGATGCTGACTTAAAGTGCTCTTTCAGTAGTGAATCAGACTGCAGGTCAATGAGTTCAAGCTGAACATCAGTGGGTGCACGATCAACACTGCAGGTAAAGGGAGAGGAAACCAGCTGCATTTCATCCTCAACCTTTTTGAAATCTTGAAAACGCCTTGAAAATTCATCATGCAGTGCTCCTAACATGGATGAGTACCTGTGCCGGTGATCATCTGATGGTTTGACTTCTTTCAGGGTTTTCATGTGTTCGAGATTGTTGCTGCCTAGTTGCCTTGAAATGAATTGCAAATAATTTTTTTTTAATCTACCTACCTCAGTTGTGAAAAAAACCCACACTTTCGACAGTTTTCGGCTTGCCATTGCCCCAACTGCTTTGTTGTTGAATCAAGTAAAATCCTAGGTAAGCGTATTTTGTGCGTGTGAACGTTGACATGAAAAGAAAAAATGTAAAAAAAAATTAAATATTATAATTTTCTTTCTTTTTTTTCTTATCATGTAATCTTTCGCGGGCCGTACAATGCCCAGGTCTGGTCTAGGTGGTGATTGGGCTGATGCTGGGGATGTATGACTTGAGCAGGGCAGTTGGAATGGGATCCAGGGTGCAGGTGGATGGTTTCATTCCTCTGAGAGTTATTTCAAATTCAATGTGGCTCTGCTGAACCTCAGTGAAACAGTGGATGTTTCTATGGTCTAGGTATGTTAAGATGTTTCCTACTGTATGGTATATTAGGTATCTTATGGTGTTTATATGGTCTATTAGGTGGTGTAGTGGTTAACACTGTCGCCTCACAGCAAGAAGGTCCAGGGTTCGATTCCCGCTTGGGGACCAGGTTTCCATGATGCCAGGTATCCAGGTGGGGTATCTCCCAGGCCTTTCTGTGTGGAGTTTGCATGTTCTCCCCGTGCTCGCAAGGGTTTCCCCCCGATAAGATAAACCCAATGGAAAAACATGCACAACAACAGATCGCTAACGCTGTGGCGTCCTTGACGAAGACGGACAGGAGCACTTGGATTGGTCCCCTGGCGCGGCTCACGTTGACGCCTGTCTGCTCCCGGCTGCCCTTGGGGGGGAAGGACGACGGGATGGGTTAATCGCAGAGACGAATCGCATCAGCGATCCTACAGACAATGCATGCGTGTGTGTTCCGGTGTGTGTGTGTGTGTTGAGGATAATTGCCAATGCCAATTAAAGACCTCTGAGCAGGTCCTGCATTATAAAAAGGTATCTAACATGTTTCCTATGGTCAATTTAGATATCTTAATATGTTTCCTATGGTCTATTAGTTCATTAGGTATTTGGTTTTAATTCTTTGTTTATGTAAATTCCTAAAACTCCATGTTCATCCTCACCATACTGATTATTCAAAACAACTTTTCATTCACTTTTCAAACAACATTTCACTGATCTGTGGAATAGGTGTCCGTGGGATGACATCACATAGAGGACAATACTCTCAATAACTCAAATACATGAATACGTTTGCAGATTATGTGCATGATCATAAATCTAAATGTTGTGCCCTGCTCTGTAAAATGCTATAAGTGCATGGTACCAACGCTGGGCCATAATTCAATGTGATCATTTATCGTCTTTCAATGGGATCATATTTAGTTGAAAACACAGTATCAAGATATTCTGTTGTCTGAATTGACAATAACAAGCACTTGATAATAACAATTATTTCTCACATTTGATCTAAAATATTTGTAAGGGAACATCATCTGCAGTTTCTTGTTGTATGTCATTTACAGTTCAGTGAGATCAACGTCAACTGGATTACATAACACTTGTGATTTCACACACGTGAACAGATATCATGATGTGTATATCGGTATAGAGAAAAGGTCCTTATTGATTATTGTGATATTGATTTCTTCACTGTGAAAATGGACAAGGAGGATGGCATCAATAAAGGAAGCTATAATTTGTTCATTGTTCATTGTCTTCCCAGATAACTTAAATACAATCCTTTGTTACTCCACACAAATCCCATTTAAATGTGTCTGTATACAACCATGCAGTATCACTGCAGTTGGTTTCCTAAGATCACTTTGTGAAGCTCACAAAGCTCTGTGTTCAGTAAATCTCGCTTCTATGAAAGGTACAATGTTGTTTTAAATGGAATGCTAGAGGAGCATGTCGAGGCCCTCACACCCCAGTGGGCTTGAGAGGGGACAGCTCTACGGATCAGAGGCCACAGCTCCAGTGTGATGATACAGGGAGTGAGTGAGTCAGTCAGCTGATCGGATGCACACATGGTGTTTTAGTGCAGGGGTTCCCAAACTTTTCAGGCCGCGACCCCCAAATAACGGTGTCAGAGAGCCGCGACCCCCACTATTATAGGAGGTAAAAAAAAATGTAAATGTTAATTATTTTTTATAAATGGAAATGTATGGTTGAAACATGCAAACGTTCAAACGCACACACACTAATAAGCATTGGAGGCTTTTTAACCAGGGCCGGACTGGGGAAATCATTCAGGCCAGGAAATATAGTGCAAAATATAGCCCTAGTCAGGCCACTTTTTAACCATCAGGACACTTCATTTCCTGCATTCTGGTGCAGGAATCTTTTTATTTGTACCCTTTAAATGCCAGTGTTTGTGATGGCATCACAAATTATTGTTAAAAAACAGGCTAGCATATGTATGATTAGCAACAACACTGATTTGGATGGATTTTCAGTTTTTTTGTAATGTTAGATTGAAAAAAATACAATCTTTTATTCAACTTCAGCCCTGATCATAACACCACATATTCATTTTATAATTCTAACCCTTTAAATGCCAGTGTGTGTGATGGCATATATTTGCAATATATCAAATGCAAAGTAGATTTTTCTGGGGAGGATTATTACAGGCTAGCATGTGTCAATGATTAGCAACAACAGTTTTTTGTAAGGGTCCCGCCTCCACCAATCACATGCAGCTCCATTTGTGTGTGTGTGAGAGCAAGAGAGAGAGAGAGAGATAGTTCTCCAACTTGTGTGAGTTGCAGTCATCTCCTGGTTGTTCCCCACCTAGGTTATCTAACTATTGCGCTGCTGCAACTAGAAACACTGGCCTGGCCTGCTTCTAAGTTCAGTGGCCTGACTGCATACATTTTTCTTATCTTTTTTTTTATTTTACATTTTTATCATCTGGCGACCCCCCCGCCCCCGTGGCGGCTCGCAACCCCCACTTTGGGAACCCCTGTTTTAGTGGACATGGTGGTGGAATTAGATGAGGTGTCACTCAACAACCCTCTCTCCACACTTTGCACCTCTGTGTGCTCAGTACTTTGGTGTTATATGACGGCAATGATGATGATGATGATGATGATGATGATGATGATGATGATGATGATGATGATGATGACAGTGGTGGTGATTGAGAATGTTGAGAATGATTATATTCATCCCCACAGTTTGCACACCTTCATTTTCTCCAAGTTCTCACAGAGTAGGACATTAATGTTGAATTTGGAAGGAATACTGGAGCACACTGGTATTCTTGCTACTTTATGTAGGAATACTTTAAACCAACGTTTTGGTCAACAGATCTTCTTCAGGGTAATTGATGAATATAATTGAGAATGATTATATTGACATTGATGACAATGACAATGACAATGATGATTTCAAGTTTCTTTAATAGTTGTCATACAGAAGTACAGAATACTTTCATACAAAATGCTTCTTACTGTTACGCTCCAGAGACTGTGCTAGACAAGATAGTATCAAATAACATAGTATAGCATGTAATTTAGAAGAAGAAAATGAGGTCACAGTGTTCGGTATAGACATATGTACAATGTTCTGAGTTACCATATAATATACAATACTATGCAGTGTACTAATGTACAGTACTATATAGTGCAAAGCAGAAATGGGATGAGGTACAATTTACAGTAAGGTGTACGAGTTGTAGTGCAATCCTTCATCAATAAATATAAAGTGTGGGGAGTGGGTGCTACAGTGTGTTTGTTTAAAGTGGGTGTGTGCTATAAAGTGTGTGGAGTGGGTGCTACAGTGTGTTTGTTTAAAGTGAGTGTGTGCGTGTGGATGTGTGTGCTATGTGCGTTTGGTGGTTGTTGTTGTGTAGTGTTCATTGTTCGTTTAGCAGCCTGATGGCCTGGGGATAGAAGCTTTTTCTGAGTCTTTCTGTGCTCGCCTTGAGACTCCGGTATCGCTTGCCTGACCGCAGCAGTTCAAAGAGGCAGTTGTTCGGGTGACTGGAGTCTTTAATGATTCTCTTAGCCTTGCCCTTGCAACGCTTGTTGTAAATGTTCTGGAGGGTGGGGAGCCCCCCTCCAATTGTGCGTTCGGCTGAACGTGTCACTCTTTGTAGTCTGCTTCGGTCTTGTGCAGTGCTATTCCCAAACCAGGAGGTGATGTTGCCGGTCAAGATGCTCTCTATTGTACATGAGTAGAAGTTCTTAAGGATCTTCTGACTGACTTGGAACTTCCTTAGGCGCCTGAGGAAGTAGAGGCGTTGTCGTGCCTTCTTCACAACACTGTCAATGTGTGTGGTCCATGTCAAGTCCTCGGATATGTAGGCTCCGAGGTACTTAAAGCTGTTGACTCTCTCAACCGGTGCCCCGTCGATGCTGAGGGGGCTGTAGTCCTTGACCCCCGACCTCCTGAAGTCCACAATCATCTCCTTTGTTTTGCTGACGTTCAGGGAGATGATGATGATGATGATGATGATGATGATGATGATGATGATGATGATGATGCTGCTGCTGCTGCTGCTGCTGATGATCATCATCATCATCATCATTTCGAAGGCCATGTCCCAAATTAGGACACAAGACAACTGTCCAACTGTTTGCACAATTGTTCCGTGATATTTCACAAAGATCCAAAAGCAGAATGAGTATCACGACTCCCTCGTCCCAGAAACACCATAGGGGTGAAAACAAGGATGGCCACCAACCCTGTCCCCAGAGCTTCTTCTTGGCAAACATAAATATCAACACTTCTTTTTCTGAGAACATGTCATCTCTCTGGGCTGTTGAAATGCCTACGGAAATCACAGAATCTCTTAAATGCCCTCCTATTTGCAAAAAAAAGAGAGAAGAACACCAGGAAATGTTTATTAGATCTGGTGTATTATTCACACTACATGTTTAGTGGATTTGACATTATGGAAGCTGCCTGGGAAGTCGTCCATTACTGCCAAGGCTGAGAGGATGTAGTTCTTATTACAATCGTATTACAATATAACTTACTAAATGTTTATTTCTTTCTTGTTTCAGATATTCCACCGGGCAGACAAAAATGGTGAGTAACTTCACTGTTAAACTACACTGTTACTGCTCTGCTGTGGCCTTGGATGAGGTCAAACACACTGTGTTGTCATGGAGATCAATAGTGTCCGTGGAGGCCGCCTGGCCTCCTTCAGTTAAAGTAGCTAAAGGTTTGGATGTCAGTTAGGCAGCTGAAAGGTGCACTGAGCCTAAAGAGACCACTGTGTATATCTCTTAAAGTCCTGTAAGGTGTAAAGATAATGATGTGATGTTGCAACAAGGGATTGTAACCACTCAAGTATGAGTTTGTGTGTCTGTGTCTGTGACTGTGATAACATACTAAGTTTTAATCCGATTTGCGTCAGACTCGACGGATGGTTTGACGGCATGTCGAGGACCTGCGTTATTGATTCTTTCTCGAATTGATCAAAGATCGAAGGCACAGATCAAGGTCAAAGTTTTAGCCATTGGTGTGTGTGTGTGTGTGTGTGTGTGTGTGTGTGTATAGTACTAAGGATCAAGGTGATAAATGACAGGATTTCCAACTGGGGAAACTCCAGGGAGAGACACGAGCAAGACTGACGCCAGGTCTACTCAAACATATACAACATCATAATGAGCCTCCTCCGTCGACTTGGTATTATATAATATTATTGTGTAATATTCATAACTGAAAGGCGGGTTTACAGGATAACGTCTGCCGTAGCGCAGGTGTTGCGTCTCTCTGACTTCCATTCTAGTTGTTTATGTGAAGGTTTTCATGTCTTTCTCGCATGTCTGAAGTGGAGCACAATAATATTGACAGATGAAGCCCAGGTGTTCTTTTGATTTTGTTTCCCTCACGTGAGTCTGTATGAATCCCCTCAGCCCCAATATTTATTAACCCTTTCACTGCCACACTACAGAAGGTTAACCCTTTACTACACAATTATTTAAATAGGGTGCAACTAATGACAAAACACTGATGAAATGTTACATTAGAGAATGTTAACCTTAATGTTAATACAGCTACAATGACGTGACAACATTAAGCAGTGTTAAGCTAATATACAGTAGTTGAAGCATGTAGTATAGAAGCACATGAAGGGAGCAGCAGGACAACATTAATCAGCATTAAGCAAATATTAGTTGAAGCATGCAGGTAGTACAGAGGCATGTAGAACATGAAGCAAACAATACATACACATGGAACAACACATGAATCACACTGAGAACGTTAGGTTATGACTATAACCAAGTTCTGTTAATTAGGGGTGACGCTTGGCATCACTACTGCACTATCTCGCGTACGTGCACGCGTACTGAATAAACCACAAATGTACCTCTAATACAGGCCTGTACAGTGCGAGATATATATCGCACGTGCTACAGCAACAGCGGTCTGTGCGATGAATGGATTTACTTCACTAGCACTGGTGCGATAGGGATTCGGTTCATATAGATACTCTTATTTTGAAAATCCTGTAGCGGGTCTCATTTCTGCCCACGCGCAGCTCCAGCTATAATAACTAGGCTCGACAGCTAGCAACATTCAGGTGCATATGATACTCTTATTTTGAAAAAACTCCGTGACAACTCGACGAGTCATATCCGCCCTATCCGTGCTTGCAAGCAGAGCAGCGTGTTGGTGCGCACTGCTGTAACACAGCAGTGCGCCTACACGTCCCGAAATAAGTCCGTGGTGTTTTTTTTTTCTCGCAACGGGTCAAATGCATCTACATGCTTTGCACCGTCGCCATTCCTTTATGCGCACATCGCCCGAAATTAACGTTTATGTACCATTACAATCACTACAACGTTAGCAAGCTAACAAGCTAATCCTGATCACAGGCAGAGCCACAGTGTGGAAAGGGAAATGGGGGGGCACTCTCTCCCCTTCCCTGTGTGTGTGTGTGTGTGCGTGCGTGCGTTTGGAAAGACGATGAAGTCACTAGTCAGGACTCAGGACAGGAGTATATTATAGTAAACTGAGGATGGACAGATAATGTTGATATTCAAATATAAAAAATTTCGAGAGGAGTGGAAGTTTGAAGACAGACTAGACTACAATATGATGCAGGGGTGGTGAGTTGAAACAGTGTGTGTGAATGAATTAATGTAAACTTTATTTAACAGATTGCAGAATGGGTACAGTACAGTACGGCTCAATACACACAATTGTTAAGGGGATGCAGACCAGAGAAAGACGTTTGTCTTGTTTACATCAGGGTCCCCCATTGTGTGTGTGTGTCCCAACCGACCCCACTTCTATGTTTCAATAAATTATTTGCATTTAAAACTATTAACGCTGACTCATTCCTTCAGTCCACTCAAAATTATGCTAATATTCCTTATGTTGTTTATGATATTAATTGAAAATAGCATATGAGAGTATTACTATTATAGTAATAATAACACATGGCGATATACTAAATGACAGCCAAACATGGCACTGCAACTAAATAACACAAATACAATAGGCACATTTGTGACTGTTACAAATATAACATGTTTTATACTTGTGCTACAAGATTTTGGCCTGTGCTACAAAACTATCAACCTCTGTAGCACCAGTGCTATGTGCAAAAAAAGTTAACGTACAGCCCTGCTCTAATACCAGTATTAGTCTGACCACACCCCTCATCAGCTTACCTTCATAAGCAGGTGTGTGGTCACCTGCTCTCCTCCTTCCCAAGCTTTCACCACAAGGTGAGGTCAAGGGCTGCAGCGGCCGTCTGATGCCAAGCGTCACCCCTAATTAACAGAACTTGGTTATAGTCATAACCTAACGTTCTGTTTCATTAGGGGCTCTGCTTGGCATCACTACTGCACAAAGGGAGGCCAAGCGGAGCCGCTGGCTGACAAATACACCCCGCTGACAGCCCCCCAAAACCATCAGAACAGGGAGGGCCGAGCCCCCCCGACCCCCCCTAATGGAGGGTATCCCCCCTATTAGAGGCTTCAAGGGAAGGCGACGGACCCGACCGTGCGAAGAGGCACTCAAGCAACTTAACGCACAGGGTGAGCAGACCGTGGCTTGACCCCACGACTACACACACGCACAACCCGCATGCCACCCGGGAACGAACGGAGGAACAACCTCGTTACTGCCCCCAGAATCACGGGGTCAAGGGCAAACCCAACCCCGTGGCAAGGCCGTAGCAGCGGAGCGCGAAGGAAGACCCAGACCCACCAAAAGGACTGGACTCCCTGGAATGGGGGCCCGGAGAAGTCCATGATGCCAGCATCAAGACCCCACCAGGTGGGCACGTAGTGCCCCGCCCCCCACATCGCCAGCGTATTCGGACAAAGGCCCCCCAGTTACTGCACCTGGTAATCCCAGGCGGTATCCCAAGTACTAACCAGGCCAGAACCTGCTTAGCTTCCGAGATCGGACGAGATCGGGCGTGTTCAGGTCGGTATGGCCGTAAACCGAGCGGGCCCCGTCCCCCCAACAGTACACCGCCTGGCACACTAACCCTGCAGAACAGACAGTCAGCATGGCCGTAAGCACACAAAAAAGGTTAACCAACGGAAGCAGGCAGCGCACCGGGGAAAAACCAGGCAACAGGCTGTTAACCCTAGCCTGGAGACTGCGGACGAGACAGGCGCCAGAGGGGACAGCTGAACACAGCCGCCCCGGCGGAAGGAGCGTAAGCTGGCGGTGTTGCATGACCAAGCCTCCATTTAAAAACCCCCACCCAGAGGGGTCGAGGCAGAGAAGGCTGACACGATTGGCAGACGTCATGAACGTGCAGGGGCACCCTCAAACGGTGAACCCGGGAGTTGACACTGCTCCAACACACCAGGGAATCAACCACCTCGGTGTTACCCAATGCGGTGGTTGTTCCTATAACCCCTCAAGAAAAAACTCCAAAACACACCTGCGGGTATACACCGGCTATACCGCAGTACAAGTGTTTCAGTTTCCAAAAAGGGTTAACCCAGGCCTACGGGTCGCAAACATCACTTCGGACCGGGCCTGGCGGTACGGGAAGCACAGGGTCACCAGAGGAGGTCAAAAAACCACCCCCACAGGCCCCTCTTCGCCATGCGTGAGAGAGGAGCGAAAAATAATGGAGAACCAGCCCCTAAGCACACCGTACCTGGTATTCCCCGGCGGTCTCCCAACCAAGTACTAACCAGGACCAACCTGTGTAGCGGCCGAGATCCGACGAGATCGAGCGCGTACAGAATGGCATGGCTGTAAGCCATGACGACAGTGCTGAGTAAAAACATACCCAACCAGGGTCTCCATAGCGCTTAACCCTGTGACACCCAGACCGACCTGGCATTTTTCCCCCTGAAAAAAGCCCAAGTCCCTCAGGGTACCAGAACAGCAGATCTGCATCCCCGGCGGACAACGGGTTCAACTGATCTGGACCAGCGTGACCAGAACCAGTCCCGTGCCCTAACCACGCCGACATGCCTACTCCAGGAGAAGGGCAGATATGCGTGTTGATCTTAACATGAAAAGAAGGCGCCACCCAGACGTTCGGACGAACCGCGCCTGGTGGCCCACCCCAAGGGCGTGAGACCCCACTACATATGTTCAGATCCATCCCGTCATCATCCCCCAGACATGAACGAGAATCCGTCGACAACCCACCCAGGTCATGGGATGTGGTCGTCGGAAGAGGAAAAACCCCCATCTCAGTTGCTTTATAAAAACGCTGTTTCAACCACAAGCAACCAAGGCGTGCCAGTCAATCGCCTGTTTACAGCGAGCTAGCACTATACGTGCGTCGGGACACACCCCCATCAATGAACAGGCTATTTAGACCTGTCATTGAATCCCCAAGGCGCCCAGGGGAACGACAAGAGGGGTGTGACACTCCCTAACTCCAACACTTCTGGAATAGAAAGAAGGAAGCATCAACAGTATGTATCCCAGTCTACACAGCCGGGGTAAAAAATGTTCACATTTTTACATCCCACCACCCTCCCATAGGAAAGAGACGGGGATCCCCAGAGAGACTTCCCACGCGAGCTGTACAGATTGAAAAGAATATATTGCACCCTGAGCCATGTAAAAAACTGGTTTTAGGGCCTCCGGGGAAGAGGCACTGAACCCATACACACTCAATAAACGAATTGAATCGAATATACATACAATAGAAAAGGACCCTTCTAGAGGGTCCACTCACTTTGACAATCTGAGGAGGAAGGCTCTGTACTCTGATGGAGGCTTCCTCACATGGAAGAAGGAGTCCGAACTCACAGAAGGCCTGAATAGGCGCTTGGTGAGGAGGAGCCCTGACCACCCCCCCTGAAAACAGATCCATCACATGGACCTGAACAGCACACGGAAGTCCTACCAACAGAGACGCGCACGGTGACGTACTCTATGGCGGGGGAATTCCTGCGGTGCACACGCCCAATATACCAGGCCGTGGGACCAGGAACTCCCTCCCCCCCCCCCCCCCCCCCCCCCCGTAACGTGCCGAACCGCCACGTGACGGGAACCTTGAAGGACAGGGGGTGTACCCCTGACCGACAGAACAATGGGGAGAGGAAAGGTTACCAGTTCACCCCTTTACGACCCCACACCCATGATACGACGTAACGACAAAAAGAGAATATGACACAGTCATAGTCAGCTCTATGAAGTGTTTCACAGCTCCACACAGCGCATGAGCTAACCTGCTATCTGATTTTTACTAAGGAAAAACACAGAATAGAGAGGGCTCTAAGAACCCCGGTCCAACATACACATGTGCTTCTGTGGCCAGTACAACCCAGTTGTAGGTCACATGACACACACAACCCATCATCACCTACAAAAAATGGCAAAAACACTCAACAGAGGAACGCCGTTTTTTTCACAATGAGAAAATACATCATTCTTGATTAGTATCGACCACAGGCCTTGCTAAGCACACATGACAGCAACCAAACCAATTTCCCTTTAGGAAATAAGTTTCTCCAGCAGATTTAGCACAACCTCAGCAATCAAGCTAAGAGTTACATCGTATCCCTACCACACAAAAGACACAATTAATGCACAACATGTCTGATAGGAGGTGATAAAGTCCCCAGGGAACCGGGGGGGAAAAACACAATCCTCCTATTTTACCCTCAATACGGCCAGTTAAAACAGGAAAACCTGTTAATGTGTGAACACACTGTTCATTGTCATTACAGTCTGAGAAAGAACATTCTTTTACTCACTTGTCACCAAGCATAGCTTCATAGGTTAGTTACCTTAGTTGTGAGTACACGGCCGTGTTACTCACACAACAACCAGATCATTACATCCCGTTTGCACGGAGAAGCTAACTGCCAGTGACAAAAACAGCTCACACATAACCCGCAACGTATCCTAAATGCATTGTAGCAAAGTAAAACCAGAAGACGTGTTATGAGGCCTGGTCAACCCCGTTCCTACCCGGAACGCAGATCAGCGAAGTGCAGTCACAAGACACCGTAGAACACAGCCGTCCTGTGTTGTTCGATCCGGGCAGCGTCGCCGCTCCAACCAGTCGCTACAGTCCTCTTTGTTGACGCAATCCCCGTCCAGGCTCAGGGCAGGGTCGACGAACATCCCCTGTCAAGGATGACGTCGTGGTCAAGAGTGTAAAACATGTTAAAATCAAAGCACGTTCAACAGAATAGCATCAAGCTAACGGCTGCTCCAACCGTTCGGGTGCTATTGCTTCTGCTCGCGAGACGCCGATCTAACGACGCACGCGATCAGAAGCGAGCTCCCGGCGGCGCGCGAGAAGCTAAGCTACCCCGCGCCAGGCCATGGCCATAGCAGCAAGCTAACGTTACCTAGCGACCACGACATGCTAGCCCCGCAGCTAACAGCTGACTGGCTAATAGTAGGCCTTAAGCAGGCCATGCAGCGATCCAGCAGGCTAACGCAGCAGTTAACAGCTGACCGGCTAACCGTAAGCTATGAACATGTAAACAATGACATAACACTCACCCAGACAGGCCGCCGTTCTGAACCTCTCCTCACTTTTTAAGAGAAAAGAGAAAACAAGATGTCAACACCGCTTCACAACGGTGACATTACTACATCCGACGGAATCAGCACAGTACCAACCGGCCTGTGTAGCTGACTTTGAACATGAATCTGCCGCTATCGCACATTACATGCACATATCCCCTCGTGAAGGAATACTCTCATTTGGATATGAAAGATGGGGCCTTAACACGGTGACAGAGAGAATCCACTCGTCCAGAACACACAGGGATCACCAGTGTCAATGGTCGCGGCCCACTAGTTAAAACTATAATGGTCTCCAGACCAAGGCCTTCTGTCGCCTAGGTGGCTGAACAAAGGACCCTAGTCTGGGGCCGGTTTCCATAAACTTTGTCAAGTAGCCCCCATAGCACTAACAGACAAGTGGAGCCCGCCAGCAAACACTACTCACCCAACCTGGAACGCACCGCTTCTCACAACAGCGGCATGTCCGACAGTTCAGCTGTGGCCTGACAGGTTTCACCCCAACAAACACAGCAAGGAACTGCAGTTGAGAAGCATGCAGCGGCGTGCTCCCAATACGAAAACCGGTGGAGGGTTTTTAGAATGATCATCATCTTCCAGACACTCCAGTACGAAGACAATATCGCCGTATTTTCTCGAAAATAGTGAGAGAGAAAATAAAGATATGATGTCAACGTATCCTTGTTTCCCAAAGCTGCTCCTAAACCTTTCTTCCATCATGGTGTCAAGTGTGGGGATCTACCGAGGCACTTCTTCCTTGTGGTGAAAGCGAGAAGGAGGAGAGCAGGTGACCACACACCTGCTTATGAAGGTAAGCTGATGAGGGGTGTGGTCAGACTAATACTGGTATTAGAGGTACATTTGTGGTTTATTCAGTACGCGTGCACGTACGCGAGATAGTGCAGTAGTGATGCCAAGCAGAGCCCCTAATGAAACAGAACTACACCAAGAAACACAAACCACAAACACATGAATCACACTGAACTACACCAAGAAACACAAACCACAACAAATGAATCACACTGAACTACACCAAGAAACACAAACCACAACAAATGAATCACACTGAACTACACTAAGAAAGTAGTTGGAGAAACAAGAGACAAGTTCACAGACAGACTGAAATTGACAAGGTGGCAGCAGCAGAGAGGAAGTGGTTTACTGTATAATGAGCCATTGTTTTAAATGAGAACTAAATGACCGGTAAGTGTTAACTTCTCTGATATGTGTTGAAATAGAGTTCCACTCTTGTGCGGCTCTGACTGAAAAGGCAGACTGAATAATGTAGCTCTCTTGTAACTCTTGTGATCCGATATGAATTTGTGGTGGGGAGGGGGGTATACCATGTACCATGCACATCAATTTGTGTTTTCATGCCACCATGTACATAATACAATACAGCTTTGTCATTTGGACATGAAATGTCTGAATTTTCTGCAAGGCATTCCTTGTGTGAAAGACCTCAGTGATGATATCATAGTCTATGGTGTGAATAAGCTCAGTGATGATATCGAAGGTTATCCTATAACCCTAGTTATATGATTGGCGTAGCTGTCGGCTTTGCACTATGGGGAATACACTTAGCGCCTAATGCGCGTCAAATAAAACTCCGGCCAGCATATAGCCCAGGTGTGGTTGATCAGCTCCCCCTTCCGAGTCTGAATTTCGACGAAACACAGCCAAGGGTCCTCAGGGCTGCGTTAAAAGCAGACAGCTACGCCAATCATATAACTAGGGTTATAGGATAACCTTCGTTATATTTCATTGGCTACGCTGTCTGCTTCGCACTATGGGACAACGGGCGAAGCAGGGCGCGTAGCCCCGACAAATGCACCCCCTGAGGTCCCCCTCACGACCATCAGAAAAACATGGGGTGGGGTCCGGCCCCCTCGCGCCTCCTAACGAGGAGTGGAGGGAAGGACGCCAATCAGGCGCAGTTACCCCAAAACGCACAAGGTGAGTAGATCATGCGAAAAACCGCAGTCTACCTCACCATGCACGCCGCCAGCCGCCCGGCAGCGGGATGCAGAAGGGGTTCCAGCTCCAAGAGCCGCACTTCTCCTTTACAGAGGGCTGACGGCAAGCCTGCCCCACCCATTCCCACACCGGAAGCTCCGAGGCAGCCACCAGTGAGCCTCCTGGAATGCTGGGGCCTACAGGTGACCAGTACAGCAGAGCATGGCTGACACCTGGTGGACACTAGGTCAAGACTGACCCCGCCCGGCGCGGCCAGGATGAGTCCTGTGTCCCCTAACGCAGCCGCCCCCCGTAAAACAGACAGGGGGTGTGCGTTTTGGCCGTAAGTCACAGAGGCGCTAGAGGGACTGACCCCCCCCCCCCCCCCCGTGACCACAGGCCTGCCCCGTCACCCTCTCTTGGGGGTCTCTGGTTGCGTCTAACCAGACGAGCCCTCTCACCGAGCCCCCCAGGGGTTACAGGGACCTACAGGCTGACCAATACCTTAGTCTGTCAGCCCGGATGACGGAAACCTACATAAAAAACCCTCCTTCCCATCTGTACACATAGAAAACGCTGTTTCTATGCTGTTCCGACAGATCCGGGGGCGTGCCCGGTTCCTAACGGCAGTGTTGAAAAACACCCGAAACCCGGAAGCACTGACCTCTAATTACCAATACGTTAGGCCGTAGGGAGGCAGAATATGCCCACTACCTCCCCACCGTATTGGCCCGGCACCCCACGTAAGGGGGAGTCGGTGAAGTCCGCCACGTGAGATGTGACATAACCCAGTGGCCGAGCTAAAAACTCCACTCGTCATCCACTCATATATGAGTCGGGGGGGAAAACACATCACAGTACCACTGTGCGTTCTTCCACCCCATATTCGAATGACAGGTAGGGCCATCATAGTCTACGACCTACGGTGTGAAGAACCTTAGTGATGATATCATAGTCTACGGTGTGAAGAACCTCAGTGATGATATCATAGTCTACGGTATGAAGAATCTTAGTGATGATATCATAGTGTACGGTATGAAGAACCTTAGTGATGATAGCATAGTCTACGCCCTACGGTGTGAAGAACCTCAGTGATGATATCATAGTCTACGCCCTACGGTGTGAAGAACCTCAGTGATGATATCATAGTCTACGGTGTGAAGAACCTCAGTGATGATATCATAATCTACGACCTACGGTGTGAAGAACCTCAGTGATGATATCATAGTCTACGGTGTGAAGAACCTCAGTGATGATATCATAGTCTACGGTGTGAAGAACCTTAGTGATGATATCATAGTCTACGGTGTGAAGAACCTCAGTGATGATATCATAGTCTACGGTGTGAAGAACCTCAGTGATGATATCATAGTCTACGGTATGAAGAACCTTAGTGATGATATCATAGTCTACGGTGTGAAGAACCTCAGTGATGATATAATACTCTACGGTGTGAATAACCTCAGTGATGATATCATAGTCTACGGTGTGAAGAACCTCAGTGATGATATCATAGTCTACGGTGTCTCACAGAAGGAACATGATGATGTTCTGAGAGCCGTGTTCAAGAGACTAAAGGAAAGTGGCCCGACACTCAACTACAACAAATGTGAGTTCAACCAGCAACACCTTGAAGTCTTCGGTTTCATCTTTTCTGCTGACGGAATTTCAGAAAAACTCAAAAAAAACATCCCCCAGGCCAGTGACCCCAAAGACCCAGGATAAGTCAGAAATGTTCTTGGCCAACTACTGCTTCAGGTTAATCAAATACTTCTCAACCATGAGATTGCCGCTCCATGAGCTGACAAAGAAAGGAACCCCATGGTCAGAGTTTCATCAGGTCAGAGTACCAGCTGAGGATGCAGATCTGTTGAGGTTCCTCTGGTGACAGAGAATGACAGAGAATAGTGTAGTAGTCATAAAAAAGCAGAGTCAGGGCTAAACCGAGGAGTATAAACACTGTGACGCGCATCATATAATAATTCAGTTCCACATCCAGAATATGCTTTAAACTATTTATTCTTTCACTTAATGAAACACACGTACATACATAAACTAAAACTGTAAACTGTAAACTAAAACTGGGCTTGAACTATGACCTCTGCCAGTGGGTCTTGGACTTCCTGACGGGCAGACCCCAGGTGGTGAGAGCAGGCAACTGCACCTCCTCATCCATCACTCTCAACATAGGGGCCCCCCAGGGCTGTGTTCTGAGTCCCCTCCTCTATTCCCTGTACACACATGACTGTGTGGCACAGCGGAACAACAACACAATCATCAAATTTGCTGACGACACAGTAGTAGTGGGCCTGATCTCTGCAAACGACGAGAGGGCCTACCTGGAAGAGGTCAAGGTCCTAGCGGGATGGTGTCAAGGGAACAGCCTCTCCCTGAACGTCAGCAAAACAAAGGAGATGATTGTGGACTTTAGGAGGTCGGGGGTCAGGGACTACAGCCCCCTCAGCATCGACAGGGCACCGGTTGAGAGAGTGAACAGTTTTAAGTACCTCGGAGTCCACATATCCGAGGACTTGACATGGACCACACACATTGACAGTGTTGTGAAGAAGGCACGTCAACGCCTCTACTTCCTCAGGCGCCTAAGGAAGTTCCAAGTCAGTCAGAAGATCCTTAAGAACTTCTACTCATGTACAATAGAGAGCATCCTGACTGGCAATATCACCTCCTGGTTTGGGAATAGCACCGCACAAGACCGTAGCAGACTACAGAGAGTGGCCCGTTCAGCCGAACGCACAATTGGAGGGGGGCTTCCCACTCTCCAGAACATTTACAACAAGCTGTGCATGGGTAAGGCTAAGAGAATTATCAAAGACTCCAGCCACCCAAACAACTGCCTCTTTGAACTGCTGCGGTCAGGCAAGCGATACCGGAGTCTCATGGCAAGCACAGAAAGACTCAGAAGAAGCTTCTATCCCCAGGCCATCAGGATGCTCAACGAACAATAACACTATTGTAACAACCATCAAATTCACTCACAGCACACACATCCACACGCACACACTCACTTTAAACAAACAACTCACTGCAGCACCCACTTTACACACTTTAGAACACCTAAACACACTTTATATTTATTGGTAAAGAATTTTCACTACAACCCATACCTCATTACACCTTACTGTCAATTGTACCTAAATTGTACCTCATCCCATTTCTGCTTTGCACTATATAGTATATTGTATATTAGTATATTGTATAGTATATTGTATGGTAACTCAGTTACTTCTACTCTGCATTGAACATTGTACATATGTACATACTGAACACTTGTGTCTACGTACGTGACTTCTATTTTATACTTGCTATACTTATTTTATTTTATACTTATCTATTTTTGTCTAGCACAGTCTCTGGAGCGTAACAGAAAGAAGCATTTTGTATAAAAGTATTCTGTACTTCTGTATGACAACTAATAAAAAAAACTTTTATAGCGATCTTGCGTTACTGGTGTTCTTGCAATACGTGCAATACGAGTGTATGTTTGAGCACCAGTCCGGACAGCTTGTTCTGTGGGTCTGCAGTGTTATATAAGACCAGTGTTAAATGTTGCAGCAGCCCGTGCCCACAGGAGCAGAGGTTTAAGGAAGCTCACAGCTCTCCCTTATAAATGCAACCCCTTTCTAAGCTTGTGGTTTGTCTAAAACGTGTGACTAGTAAAAACAGCTTTTTTCACAAGGGCTGTATGGAAGAAAGTGTTACAGATAGAGGGAAAGTACTGAGATGCAAGTGCAAAGAAATAACATTCTTCTCCTAAATACAAGAAAACAAGTACAAAACAAATACAAAAAACAGCCATAGGGATGTCTGCCGTCACTCCAGTACAACCAACCATATAGCAATTATTTTGTGGCACTGTAAAAAATGTCATATTTTTTTTGAAGTACATTTAAAAGCAACATTTCTTTCTGATTTTGATTTAGTTTTATTATTCATTAACCAAGATATCACATAGTGGTCACATAATCACATAATATGTATTGCATATTCATGCATCACATATTTATGCATCCAGAAATGAAGAATTCAACATACAAACCCCCTCTCCCTAATCCCACCCACTCACTACATACTGGTGGTGTACCGGTACACAGTTCGGTACGTACCTCGGTTTTGAAGTCACGGTTTGGTACGGGTTTTCGGTACTGTGGGGGAAAGTTTGGCTTTCCATGTTCTACTCAGGGGTGATGTAGTCATTGGGCCTCATTCATGAAGCGATATAAGAACAGATTTTGTTCTTAACTAGCATTTCCTCTTATTTTGTTCGTACCTGGGGTTCAGCAATATTTTCTTATTTCTCTCAGGCAAGACCAAATTCTAAGAGTGGTCGAGAGCACTCTTACCCAGATAAGAAACGTGTACCCAGATGAGAAACATTTAAAAAAGCCTACCATTCATAATAATAATAATAATACATACGATTTATATAGTGCTTTTCCTAATTCTCAAAGACACTTTACAAAACAAACAATATAATACAATACAGTTTTAGTAGATAAAATATAAATATATAAAATGGTGAGAGAGGAAGGAGTTCATGGGTTGAAAGCAAACCATTGGTCAATTGCCCCCAAATACAGTACCCCCAAATACGACTTTATAAACCCAGAACTTTTCAATAATTATTATTATTATTATAACTTATTGCGTGCGTTCTGCTTCTGAAATGGATTATATATTGCTGTTAGATTAGTACAGTTAGATGCTGGCTGCCCATATATATAGGTTCGGAAATACCGGATCTGTCACCTGTCATCTCTCTCTGAAAGGAGAGAGCATAGGATCAGCGGCATTACGGCATATATATATATATATATCAGTATACTGCGCGATTGGTTCTTGACAAGCGCGCAGCCAGTCATTCAGTATTGACAAAGTCTACTTTGCTGGAACGATTTATTTCGCACTATACAGTACGTATATGTATAAGTACAAGTATAAGTCTTTATTTGTCATCAGATTAACACACACACACATGCGATGAGCGACCCACAGGAACACACACACACATGTACTGAGTCGCAAGTCGTGAGACGTGTGTGTGTGTGTCATTTTGAGATCAGTCGCAAATCGCTTCCTGTTGAATATATCAGACAGGGATCAGATGCCGAACCACGGCTGTTTTACACACGCCTCATTCGCCTTATAAGGAGATGGTGGGTGTGTCTGTATGCAAATGTATTTAGCGCGAACACGCTTTTGAGTTTAAGAATGAGTGGGATTCATCATGCAAATCTCCTGGGTAAGCACAGATTTCGACGTTAAGAACGGCTTGATGAATGTGGTGGTGGCTTTTCTTATTGTTCTCTTAACAGACAGGTAAGCAAGAATATAAGAAAAATAATAAGAGAGTATTGTTGAATGTGCAGAGTTCCATTGAGAGCTATTATGGCGGCTGTACTTCAGTAGAAAATAGAGCTATTATGGCAGCTGTACTTCAGTAGAAAATAGAGCTATTATGGCAGCTGTAGTTCAGTAGAAAATAGAGCTATTATGGCAGCTGTACTTCAGTAGAAAATAGAGCTATTATGGCAGCTGTAGTTCAGTAGAAAATGGAACTATTATGGCAGCTGTAGTTCAGTAGAAAATAGAGCTATTATGGCGGCTGTACTTCAGTAGAAAATAGAGCTATTATGGCAGCTGTACTTCAGTAGAAAATAGAGCTATTATGGCAGCTGTACTTCAGTAGAAAATAGAGCTATTATGGCAGCTGTAGTTCAGTAGAAAATAGAGCTATTATGGCAGCTGTACTTCAGTAGAAAATATAGCTATTATGGCAGCTGTAGTTCAGTAGAAAATGGAACTATTATGGCAGCTGTAGTTCAGTAGAAAATAGAGCTATTATGGTGGCTGTACTTCAGTAGAAAATAGAGCTATTATGGCAGCTGTACTTCAGTAGAAAATAGAGATATTATGGCAGCTGTACTTCAGTAGAAAATAGAGCTATTATGGCAGCTGTAGTTCAGTAGAAAATAGAGCTATTATGGCAGCTGTACTTCAGTAGAAAATAGAGCTATTATGGCAGCTGTAGTTCAGTAGAAAATGGAACTATTATGGCGGCTGTAGTTCAGTAGAAAATAGAGCTATTATGGCAGCTGTACTTCAGTAGAAAATAGAGCTATTATGGCAGCTGTACTTCAGTAGAAAATAGAGCTATTATGGCAGCTGTACTTCAGTAGAAAATAGCTGTTTTCTATTTTGGGTGAACTACCTCTTTCAGGGGTTGATCCCACTCAGAGGAGAGACCTTTTACACTCAATCTAAAAACATAAAACCTAGAAGGCTGCATCTTCAAGAATTCATGAGAGGAATGAGCAGCAGTCTTTGAAGACCTCAAGGCTATTCATTAGAAATGAGTATGAATGCAGTATTCTTACCAGCGCCTCTATCTGGGTTTCATAGCAGCAAACTAGTATTCATACCAGAGCCTCTATCTGGCTTTCATAGCAGCAAGCATAGTATTCTGGGTTTCATAGAGCGACAGTGGCTCAGGAGGTAGAGTGGTCGTCTGGTAATCAGAATGTTCCAGGTTCGATTCCCGCTCCTACCGGGTCACTCAGCGTGTCAAAGTGTCCTTGAGCAAGACACTCAACCTCTATTTGCCTCCGATGAGCAGGTTGGCACCTTGCATGGTTGCCTCTGCGGTCTGTGTGTGAATGTGTGAGTGAATGGGTGAATGTGAGGAACAAAATTGTAAAGCGCTTTGGATAAAAGCACTATATAAATGCCAATCATACCAGCACCTCTATCTGGGTTTCATTGCATGCAGGCATGCATTTCATTGTAGTTTAAAGCACCCCCACACACATAAAAGAAACAACAACGACAAAAACGAACAAACATCAAAGCATTTATTTGTTCACTCTTTGGGAAAGTGTGGTAAAGGAGAAGAGAGCTGCCGCAGAGCCCTCTGTGGTGTTTAGCTTGCTGGCTGAGTTGGCACCCAGGAGGAAAATGTCTCCCACTAAGCAACAGTGAGTGGGCTGCCATGCTGTGCCTTAAGCACTGCGGGTTTGACCACATAATGAGACTTGGCCACTTGCCATGGCACAGTCCATCCCGCTATGCTACTGTAATGAAAGATATTTTTTCTTTTCTTTAAAGGACAACATTCTGCTAATTGCTTCCATTTGATGAAGCTGACTGGGTGTATTCAAATGTTGAAATTTCACAGACAAAAGCGAGAATGTTATTGTTATGTAATGGTGTGGAACTGACCACTGTGTAATAGATACTGTAACCTCAGAGTCAGTCTCAGCTATCAGTCCTGCATGGAGAAAAGGATTTGCCAGAGGAAACAGATCCCTGATTTCTTATTTGTAATACTGGGGCCATTGACCAATAAACATTGCTGTTCTCTGACACGGTGTGTTTATCATGCTATTAGTATTAAGCACCACTGAAGCCAAATAATAAATTGTTTTTATATTTCAAAATATAGCTGAAGAAATGTATTGTGTTAGTTAGATCAGTGTTTTGTACGGGTGACAGAATCTGTTGATATCTCAGTCTTTTGATTCAAATGACAAGATTTACTTATGAGGCTGGTTTGATACCCAAGATGTTTGTATACAGCAGGGGTCAGCAACCTTTTTGACATGGAGTGCCTGTTTGAAATATAGTTGTAACTAGTGTGCCTCAACAATATTCCATGCATCGTAATTCTTTTTTCTCATAATCAGGTATTTTTAATGATAATTTTTACATTATTACATCATTATTGTTATTGTTATTATTAACAATATTATTATGATGGTTGTATCAACCCTAAATCTGAGTTGGGGGGGGGGGGGAATGCAATGCAGATAAACAGCTGCATACAGTGCGACCATTTCACTCACATTTGCCCATTCATTTTTGGACACATCACACACCATCGGTCATAGCTCCACCTACAGGCCTAATGGAGAACACCAGGAGAACACCAGGATGTGAATGGAGGGTGAATGTGAGGTATATCGTGTAAATAAGTTTTGATTGATCGCAAGACTACACTGTAAAAAAAATTATAATAATAAGTTACCAGAACTTAAAAATATTGAGTTCAGTTACTGTGCATTAAGGTTTTCAGTTTTCAATCCATAATAAGTTAACAGAAAAATAAGTACACAAACACATTATTTCAACCTAATAAAACTATGTTTATTGTCATTGTTTTAAGAACACAAGTTGACTTGGTAATACTCACATTTTGAGTAAAAAAAATGGCTTTTAACATGTGCAATGTTCAATGAAATAGAAAAATAAATAATAAAAATTGTTGATTAATCTCACTGGTTACAATGGTGACCGTAATAATGTTTTTGTTATAAGGCTCTGCAAATGTTACTGAATGATGTAGCAATGTATTTCCAGCTAAATTGAAATAATAAACAAATAAAGGGTCTCAATTAAATATGTGGTAGTAAAAAGAACCTGTGGGAGGATTTCAACAAGATAAATGCGACAACAGTGCAAAATATTTCACTATAATATTTCAGAGCAAAAAAAAAAAAAAAAAAAAAAATTTTAATAATTTTTACTGCTGCCCCCTGTGCCTATGCAAATGCCCCCGCGTGCCTATGCAGGCACGCGTGCCTAGGGTTGCCTACCCCTGGTATACAGGTATCTAAGCAACAGTGTTTTCCAGAGTAATCAGAGTAATAGGTACAGTAGTCTAGACTCAGTCTAAAACAGAACTCTCACAGTGAGACATTAAATTAGAATAATATTTTTGCCTTAATATAAGATACAGCCTGTCAAGGGTTTGAGGATGTTTCTGGGTTGCATGCTTCTAGATGTCTGGCTTTGACACCAGACTAAAAGGGAATGACTTAATTAAATTACACCACAATTGAATTGAAGCTAAAATCAGTACACACAACGCTATAAAAGTACTGAGCCAAGACATCCCAAAATATTTGTCGCTGACCAAATACTTTTGAAGTTCACCATAGACACATTTTAATTCAAGAAACAACACAATCTTATGTTACTGGAGTTTGACAGCACCTCACAGCTGTCTGACTATATCCTATTCTTACATTTCTTATTTTGTATTTATAAAATGGGTAGCTCAAATCAAGCAATCTTATTGGTTCATAGCCATGGTATAATGAGCGTATATCCACAGCTATGATTCTAATTCCTTTTCACAAGTCAGTATCACTTTGCGTCTGAGGAAAATCCTTGTTAAATGAGACAGTCTGGTCCTCTAATAATAATAATAATAATAATAGATTTCATTTGTAATGCGCTTTACAGTTGCGGGGCAACTCTCAGAGCGCTACAGTTAAGGGACTTAAAAGCTAGCGAGAATAAAGGAAAGAAAGAATATAAAAATAGGCAAGACTAAAACATAAAATAGCAGAGAAACATAGAATAATAAAACTGATAAAATAAATTGGTAAAAGAACATAAAATGTGTGGAGCAAAAGAAATTTGATAAAAGGTCAACAGAAGGCTCTACTAAAAAGGTGGGTTTTGAGGCCTTTCTTAAAAACATCCACAGTCTGTGGTGCTCTCAGGTAGTCAGGGAGAGCATTCCACAGACTGGGAGCGGAGGAGCAAAAAGCCCGATCTCCCATAGTGCATAGATTTGTCCTTGGGCGCTGGAGGAGGTTTGCCTGGCCAGAGCGGAGATGTCGAGAGGAGGAGTGAGGGGTGATGAGTTCTTTGAGGTATAGGGGGGCGTTTCCGTAGAGGCATTTGTGGGTGAGCAGGGAGACTCTGAATTCAATCCTGAGTGAGACAGGGAGCCAGTGAAGGGACTTGAGGATGGGGGTGATGTGGTGGTATTTCCGCACTCTCATCAGGATCCTAGCAGCGCTGTTTTGGATACATTGTAGCCTTTGGATGTTCTTGCTAGGAATCCCGATGAGGAGTGCGTTGCAGTAATCCAGCCTGGAGGAAACAAAGGCGTGGATGAGCTTTTCGGCATCTGACAGCGTGAGTGATCTGGCCGAACTACGCCCCTTAGCTGTGATATGATAACCATATACCATGGCCTGTCGTGAGCTATTGCTTAATTATACAACAGTTAAATCCAACCAAGTAATTTGATTGGACAAGAGGCATTCCATGAGTGATAATATTCAGTATAACAGCACTGGGACTTTTAACCATGTATCATTCCGCAGCACAGGTGTTCTATTAATAACCGTTCATTTCACATCGGTGCGCTCCACCCCTCCCCCCTCAAGCCCAAACAGTAGTTTCAGCTCATGTTGAGAGGGAGGAGGGAGCCACGGCGCATTTCTCCAGTTATCCAGCCTTCGGTCAAAAATAAAGGTGAAAAGGTGGCTGGGTGGCGTAGCGGAGATTGCGCTCGTCACCAATGCAAGAGACTCCAGTCTCGACTCCCTGAGTCGGCATTGCCTGCGGCTTGGACCAGTCGTCATACTATCTCAATTGGCAGAGGTAGCGGGTGGAAAGTCGATGGGTGGGGATTGGACATTGTGGACAGCGACTCCTACAGGTCGGTTGGGAGACGCCTGTACAGCAGAGACAGGAACTATCGGGGGCAGCGTGAGCCTCCCACGTGTTACTCCTCGCCACTGAGAGTCCGCGCTGTCTGGTGAAAAGATGCGACAGGCTGCCTCCTCGTGTACCGGACGGGACACGTGATGCAAGGCTTCTATCCTCACTACAGCCGACCAGTGGGAGGCATAGTCTAGCAACGTTCAAGACAGGGGAGGGGAGAACTGAAGGGGAGAATTGGCTATACGAAATTGGGATGGGAGAAAAATAAGGAGAAAAGGTGGATAAAAAAAAGAAAGGTGAAACAAATGCTGTCGTCCAGCGGTAACATGTGTAGACCTATAAAATGTAGCAAGCTGTGCAGGAAAATGTTTGTGTTCAGGTTCAGGCTTGGCCTGCGGCCTCGTACCTACGACCAAATCACAACCGTGCTGATATTCAGTATAACTGCACTCTCTCTTGTGTGATATTGCTTAAATCTAGTTTGCTCTTTAAAGTTTAAACCAATGCCAATTGAGTGCAGAGCGCTGGCCCAGAGTTAGTGTTTGACTGGGTACCCCACAAGGTTAAGGCACTGTGGTATGGAGACAGTTTGGATTCAGGCCATATTCAGAAGCTATTTCAGTTTTTACCCCCCCAGTTTTTTATTCATGCCAAAGTGGAAGTAATGCCTCACCACCGATCTGAATTACACATTTAATTTCCCAACAGAGGGGGTGTAGCATTGACATGTCATCAGCTTGTGACTGCAACTAGTTCCTGTTCGCAGACGACTCAGTCCTGCTGGTCTCTGACAAGAACAAGTTGAAGTCTGAACTCGGCAGAATCTGCACCTGGCTCGCTGATAACCCTACCCTCAGCCGTAAAATAATGTGAATCCCTACCCACCTTCAAAACCGCTCTAAAAGAGCACCCACGGGAGGCTGCAATTCGAAACTGGCCCCGGTAAATGTCCAAACCCCCCCCCAATGTACAGTTTCCTCCCCCTCAAATGTATATATTCTCTTTTATAAACACTGTCTGTAAATAAACAGTACTGTATATTTGTATATCTTGTATGTCATAATTGTCTGGATGTAACAGTACTGCATATCGCTATGTCGTGTATGTCATAAATGTTATCATGAATTGAAAATGGGGGACCCTGATGTAAACAAGACGAAAGTCTTTCTCTGGTCTGCATCCCCTTAACAATTGTGTGTATTGAGCCATACTGTATTGTACCCATTCTGTAATCTGTTAATACAATTTTCAATCAATCAATCAGCCACAAAGCGTCTACGGCATATTGATGGCTGTGGAATCTGCATATTCTGTCAAAACTGACCATCTGAGAGAGAAATACTGACCATGGAGGTATAAACCATAAAGTTTCATATCAGAAGGAGATCATCCATTTGAAAAAATGACAACCTCTCATAGATACAAATTGTATGTAGAGTAATTTAATTTAATTTATTATTATTTTATTTTTAATAATACATCCACAGAATGTTAAAAAAAATGTGTTGTTCCAAAATGAATGTTGTTGTTGCATGCATGTATTCCCTCCTTACTTCCTATTTCCCCATGTGGAATGCACCTGATTAGATGCTGGTGCGCTAGTGCGACATCTAGTGGCTGAATGTTATCTATAGCACCTTTAACCTTCATTTAACCAGGCACAAATTTGTATCTACAATGACGGCCTGGTGAGAGGACAAAAGGACCTCTCGAAGGGTAACAGGCTAAACCAAAAAGAACAATCCAGATAAGACTGTTGAACACAGACAATACATACATCACAGAGGTAAGGGAAATAATTAAAACACACACACCAAACAAACATCCAAATAAAATTACGGTATGTAATACATGAAGCAGAACAGACAATTTACATGTCAGTTAAATGGCTGGGTGACAGTTGCAGGTCTGTGTAAACAAGTAAAACTCACCATGCAATATTATAGAGGTTATTAATTAGCTATCTTGATGCATTTGCTTACAAAATAGTAACATTTTAAGACAAAGTCGTATGTGTAATCGAAATACTGAGCTCTGAATTTTATTTAATAATAATTTTCCTCCCAAAACTGATGGAATGAAGATTAACATAAACTTGACATGTGGCCCACGAGTTTTCAAGAACTGTTACATGAAGGTATTGGAGCAGGAACCAATCATAAATCTGAAATGAAGAACAGTGCACTAACAGTGCGTATCGGGTGAGAAAAATAACAACTGTATAATCAGGAGCCCAATCATTCTATAGCTGCTGAAGCCTGTCACTTTGAGAAACACTGATTGCATAATGTGCATCTGGACTACATTGTGACTGATTATTACACACTCTGACACCACCCGAATCACTCAGCACTACGAGACAGAAGCATGGACACCACCTGAATCACTCACTCAGCACTACGAGACAGAAGCATGGACACCACCCGAATCACTCACTCAGCACTACGAGACAGAAGCATGGACACCACCTGAATCACTCAGCACTACGAGACAGAAGCATGGACACCACCCGAATCACTCACTCAGCACTACGAGACAGAAGCATGGACACCACCTGAATCACTCAGCACTACGAGACAGAAGCATGGACACCACCCGAATCACTCACTCAGCACTACGAGACAGAAGCATGGACACCACCTGAATCACTCAGCACTACGAGACAGAAGCATGGACACCACCCGAATCACTCACTCAGCACTACGAGACAGAAGCATGGACACCACCCGAATCACACTATATATAATAAGTATCTCCAACCCATGTGTCAGACCAAACAAAAAAAGTAAACAAAGCTGGATACCAAGTAGGGCTTGTTTGCCTAGAGGTCGCTGTTTGACGGCATTACAGATTCTATATTTAAGGTTGTACTACATGTTATGGTCATTGACTTAACTACAAAGTAGTTTTTAAATCAGCATCAATGAAGGGCGGCTGGGTGCCGCAGCGGACATTGCGCTCGTCACCAATGCAAGAGACACCAGGGTTCGAATCCGGCTGTCGGCGTTGCCTCCAGCTTGGGCCGGCCGTCATACTAACTCAATTGGCAGAGTTAGCGGGTGGGAAGTCGAAGGGTGGTAGTCTGGTCGTTGTGAACAGCGACTCCTACAGGTCGGTTGGGGCGCCTGCACAGCAAAGTCAGGAAAATGGCGGGGGCAGTGTGAGCCTCCTACACGTTACTCCTCGCCAAATGAGAGTCCGCGCTGGCAGGTGAAAAGATGTGACAGGCTGCCTCCACATGTATCGGAGGGGACATGTGATGCAAGGCTTCTATCCTCCCTATAACCGGCCAGTGGGGGGCATATGCGAGCAACGATCAGGACAGGGGAGGGAGAATTGGCACGAGAGGTAAATTTGAAAGGACACTTGAAAAAGGCCACAGGCCGAAACGTTGTGTTAAATTATATTAAACTTGGGAACACTGCAGACGGTGTGCTGACTTTTTTTCACAACTTTACATCACTAGTAAGCACCAGCTGTGAAAAGAGGCACACAGGTTTATGTAAAGTATAAATATTTCTCATAAACAAAATAAGACTACACACTAGCCTCTCATTGACTCTCATCCATGACAGTTCCTTGTGCATTTTTTCAACACTGTTTCTAATTGAGCTATGCAATGCAAGTCTTGCAGGTTGCAGCTCTATTTTGAGTAAGCTGTATTTTATTTAAGTCTTGTTTAGATGCATTTGACCAGATTGCTGGACAGTAGTCCAGATGTGACAAAACTAGCGATTGTATGACTTGCTTGGTAGCTGTGTCAGTTAAAAAATAGGCATTCCGTCTAATAATTGAAATACTTCTGCTCATTTTTGTTACAATATTGTTAATGTGAGTTGACCAAGAGATTGTTTCATCTATTATAACTCCGAGCAATCTGGCCTCCTTAACTTGTTCAATATCTGCACCCTGCAAAGAAATATTTAATCTGTGTTTCTCTCTCTGAGCATGCTTTGAACAAATTATTAGACATTTTGTTTTGGATGCATTTAGTTTCAGCTTATTTACCGTGACCCATTCAGAAATCTGCATTAACTCGCTTTGAAGAAGACTGCTGAGGTCTTTGGCATTGCTTGCCGAAGCATATATTGTAGTGTCATCTGCATAAACGGAACTGCTTGCGTTTTTTAAACTATGTGGCATATCATTTACAAATATTGAATATAATAATTAGGGGTGGAATGGTTCACAAAATTCACGGTTCGGTTCGTATCGCGGTTTTGGTGTCACGGTTTTCGGTTCGGTTCGGTATACGTTGTTTTTTATTATTTTTTAAATGTAACACTCCAAAAATACCATACATCAGCATAAGATATATAGCCTAAAAATAATCCAACTTTTCAGTTATTCTCAAGGACGTAGTCATGCAAACACTGAATCAGGCACATTATTTTGACACTGACCGGTTAGAGCTAGGAGAGATTTTGGTACAGCAAGAGGGGCATTGCTGATTTAACTCTTATGCCCCCCTAACGATTTTGCAGAGTTGTCACCTTAGTGCATGAAAAGATTGCATCACGTTCAAGGTCATAAAAAACTTTATTTGTAATATTTCGTTCCAATTATTTTTATGAATACCACTATGAACCTAACTCAACATATCTATCAAAGATTCCAAATATTTCCGTTTGTAGGGTTATGGTTAGGGTTAGGGTTAGGGTTGGGGTTAGGGTTAGGGTTGGGGTTAGGGTTAGGTTAGGGGACTGTTGAGCAAGTGTTGGGGTGGGCACGGGCACAGGGATGAGATTTTACCTTCTCCTAATCTTTCTGTCTGGGTAACCCTAACCCTAACCCTAACCCTAATGGCAAGAAATAAACCACTATGGACGGTTTGAAAGCTAATATTGTTAACTTTTGTGTTAGAGGGTTTCAAAATCTAATCTTTTCAAATTCTGTGAATATATGGAAAATAAGCAAACGGACACAATTTCATGACATAATAATCAACACAGCCATCGTTGTACACAGAAACACAAACAAATATAGGCAAAAAACACAAAATAGTCGCTAAGGGGGCAGAAGAGTTAAACATGCTTCTCATTTATTTGGTAAAAAAAAACGTTTACAGCGGTTTGCCTTAAATAATGTTTGGCACACAAAGACCGAACTGACTGAAAAATATAGGCAACATTTGTCAAAGTATTAACTTAGTGCAAACAAACTAAATAAATCTTTTTTTGTGGTCACATTATAGACAAAGGCCATCAACATAAAGTATTGATTGATTGTTTGAAAATGTTATTAACAAGGCCGGCCGGGTAGTGCAGCGGACTAAGCGTCTGTCTACCACCACAGAGCCAGTGGGATCGAATCCGGCTGTGGTGCCTCCGGCTTGGCCGACCGTCCATACTAACACAACTGGCAGTGTTAGTGGGTGGGAAGCCGGCGTGGGTGGGTCCTTGTCGTTGTAAACAGCGACTCCTACAGTTCGGTCGGGGCGCCTGCACAGCAAGGGAAGGATCTGGGAGCAGTAGTGTGACCTTCCACATGTTACACTCTCCCAGTGAGAGTCCGCGCTGCCAGGTGAAAAGTAGCGGTGGGCTGGCTGCACATGTGTCGGAGGAAGCATGTGATAGTCTCCACCCTCCCAGACCGACGGTAGGGGGTAGAGTGCGCAACTACGAGTAAGGGGATTGGGAATTGGCATAACGACTAACATTGGGAGGGGAGAAAAACCGAAAAAGAAGGGGGAAAAAGACCATAAAAAAAGATTTATTAAGAGAGACATCGAGAGGTTTTGTTTCAGATTTTTATCATCAATTACTAACGTCCTCGTATGAAACCCTCCACCTAGACTCAGTCTGGAGGAGGGATATACCAGACCTGGAAAAAGATTTTGATTGGCAAGAAGCCTGGGCAAATGTTCAATTTACATCAAGGAACCCGGACCATCAACAAATCAATCTTAACTATATTCACAGGACATACTTGACTCCTATAAGACTGAACAGAATGGGTCTTAAACAAGACTCCAAATGCTCCTTATGTACAAATGGGGACATTTATGCACATGTACTGGGACTGCCCACCAGTTAAGATATTCTGGAAAGAAGTGACCCAGCAATTATCAAATCTCTTAACTCTGAATATACAGTACACCCCTCTGTATTACTGCTGAATGATGTTTTTGAGTGTGCAGTACATCCACAGCTAAAGAGATTGGTTTTATCGGGGGGCGGCTACGTGGCGTAGTGGGCAAGGCACTCGCCACAAATGCGGAGACGCTGGGCTCGCTCCACATTGCTTTCAGTTTAGCTGGTCGTTCATACTAATACACATTGGCTGTATTAGGGGGTGGGAAACTGATGGGTGGGGATCGGGCGTTGTGGACAGCGACTCCTAAAGGTCGGTTGGTGCGCCTGCGCAGTAGAATCAGTGTGTCGGGGGCAGCGTGAGCCTCCCACGCGTTACTCCTCGCCACTGAGAGATCGAGCTGCGCAGGTGAAAAGATGCGACTGCTGTTACCTCAAGTACCGGAGGGGACTTGTGCTATGTATGACTTAGTCCACATTGCAGCCGGCTTGTGGGAGGCAAGAAACAGCGTTCGTGACAGGGGAGGGTTGAATTGGATGATACGAAATTGGGATGGGAGAAAATATAGAAAAAGTGGATAAAAAAAAAGAGATTGGTTTTATCGGGTATCACAGTGGCTAAAAAGCTGATAGCATCACGATGGTTTCAACCGAAAAAAAATTGCCGGAAAGTCTGGATTCTTACATATCTCGATGTGATTTATCAAGAAATATCTACAGCAAGAATTTTGGGTCTCAATGAATCCAAAATGACAATGTGGTTAGAAGTGGTGGAGAGGATAAAAGCTAGCATATAATGGTAGTATCTGGTTAGGAGCGAGGGATAATGGATGGATTATCCAATGGGGGGTCCGGGAGTGAATATTTTAGGCAACCAACTTGTGTTCAGCGTTTCTCTGATTGGCCACTACGCCCATGTGACCCTGGCAGCGCGAGAGAGCGGCAGTGCGGAAATAGGCTGCATTCTATTGCCATTCTCTGCGACAAACTCTAACCTTAACCAACTCCGAAACAGCGCCTAAACTTAACCCTTCTAACCTTAACCAACTCCGAAACAATGCCTAACCTTAACCCTAACCTTAACCAACTCCGAAACAATGCCTAAACTTAACCATAACCTTAACCAACTCCGAAAGAATATTGCCATGCTCTAAGACAAACTCTAACCTTAACCAACTCCGAAACAGCGCCTAAACTTAACCCTTCTAACCTTAACCAACTCCGAAACAATGCCTAAACTTAACCCTAACCTTAACCAACTCCGAAACGATGCCTAAACTTAACCGGCGAAAGAATGCATGTTAAAAAAAAAAGAAAAAAGAAATTGAAGGGATTCGAACTTGTTACCAACGCACCACAGGATCCACAGCAAGGCGGCGAACCAGTTGAGCTAGCCGTCGATGTTAAAAGAGGGGGAATTACGGCTACATAATGCTGCCGCGGCAGAGTTCCGATACCGCGTCGCCGCAGGGGCGTGGCTAGATGCAAGTTGGTTACCTTAAATAATTACGCGTCCGGGAGGGGGGGGGGGGGGGGGGGGTACGAGCTAGAGCATTTGTGTGTAGGGTATTAGATAGCAGGTATTAGGGGTATATCCTGTATAAGACATTTAACTAAATGGTGATTTCATTGGATGTGCACTGTTAATTAATGCTTGTATATCTTATCGTGTGTTGTCATGTTTGTTTATATGTTTGTTTAAAAAATAATAAAAAAGAAAAATACAAAAGAAAAAAAATTATTAACAGATTGCAGAATGGGTACAATCCAGTACAGCTCAATACACACAATTGTTAAGGGGATGCACAGAGGATGCACAGAGTATGCATATGCTCAACCAGCACTAGACTTTCTTATCAAAAAGGAAAAGTCATTGTGTTATTTAAAATAAAAAAAATCATGTGTACTAAATCTATATTTACTTTTTAATTGCATGAAACATTATGAAGTATTCTCTTATGCCGCGTTTCACTGCATGGTACCTAATCGACTCAACTCGTTTTTGCTTTTTGAGAGTCTTGGTAGCCGTATTTGAAGTGACGTCATACCAGGAAGTAAATAGTTAACAGTAACACACAGCGTTGGAACCTGGAGAAGCCCTGATGATATAATATAAACTAACAGCCAATAAACGTGAACTTATCTTTGAACCTCTGTTGTCAAGCCTCGTCAATATACCCCCCTTCCCCACTAATGGAACTGGTGTTGTGGAGTCACTTCGCTGTGAGCGCTTCCACGGTTAGCTTGCGGCTAACGTAGTGTTAGCCTAGCTTGCGGCTAATGTTACATTTTACATTTACATTTAGTCATTTAGCTGACGCTTTTATCCAAAGCGACTCACAAGTTCTGTACGACAAGACAGCAAGAAGGGTACAACTCTATCAGCTGAGTAACAATGTTTACAATGTGTGTGTAACAAAGTGTTGCGTATATATATATATATTTGTTTTTATTTATTTATTTTTATTATCATTTCAGATAATGGTTGAAGAAGTGAGTCTTTAGTCGACGGCGAAAGATTGGACGGGATTCGGCTGTCCTAACTGGGATGGGTAGTTCATTCCACCATTGTGGGGCAAGGACTGAGAATAGGCGGCTTCTCTTTGATGACCCTCCGGGAGCTTGGATAGGAGTAGGTCTGAGGCGGCCAGAAGATGCAGAGCGTAGGGGTCTTGAGAGTGTGTAGTTAGAGACCATTGACCGGAGGTAGGCGGGAGCGGTTCCCTTTGCCGCACGGTATGCTAGGTCGAGGGCCTTGAAGCGGATACGTGCAGCAATGGGGAGCCAGTGCAGGTCCCTAAGAAGTGGGGTGACATGGGCCGACTTCGGTAGGTTTGAGATCAGGCGGGCCGCTGCATTTTGAATGAGTTGAAGAGGCTTGGTGGCAGTGGCCGGGAGGCCAGCTAGCAGTGCGTTGCAGTAGTCGAGGCGGGAGATGACTGTTGATTGGACGAGTAGTTGGGTGGCTTCTTTTGTCAGGAAGGGGCGTATCCTTCTGACGTTGCTCAGGAGGAATCTGCAGGTTCTGGTTGTCGCTGCGATGTGAGCAGAGAAGTTCAACTGGTTGTCGAGGACAACACCAAGGTTCTTGGCGGTCGGGGACGCGGTCACAGCTGCATTCTCGACTGTGATGGAGAGGTCGTCAGGGGGGAGGATTTGGCCGGCAGGTGGAGCAATTCTGTTTTGCTTAGGTTCAGTTTGAGGTGGTTGGTCGTCATCCAGGCGGAGATGTCGGACAGACAGGCCGAGATCCGCTCAGAGACGTGGATATCTGAGGGAGGGAAGGAGAGGAAGAGTTGAGTATCATCGGCATAACAATGATATGAGAAGCCATGAGACGTGATAATGTTACCCAGTGATTTAGTGTAGAGGGAGAAGAGAAGGGGTCCTAGGACCGAGCCCTGGGGGACACCCGTCCGGAGGGGGCGGGTGGCCGACAGAGTCCCTCTCCATGACACTTGGTAGGAGCGGTCGTTGAGGTATGATGTCAGCCATGTCAGCGCAGATCCAGCCACTCCCATTCCTGCGAGGGCCGCGAGGAGGATCTGATGGTTGACTGTGTCGAAGGCTGCAGATAGATCTAGGAGAATCAGGACAGAGGAGAGGCCTTTCGCTTTTGCTAAGTGAAGTGCCTCTGTGACCGCAATGAGGGCCGTTTCTGTGGAGTGGCCAGTCCGGAAGCCAGACTGATTGGGGTCTAGGAGGTCATTCTGTAAGAGATAAGCAGTAAGTTGGTTGGATACAGCACGTTCAAGTGTTTTAGAAAGAAAGGAGAGAAGCAGTTTAAAATAGTATTATTTATATACATGATTCATGACATGATCGACTGGACTGCGGTCTGTGTTATTTTGATATCAGAGATGTGGGAATAGATATCACCCTTTTCTTTTATTAATCTCAAAATACCTATATCAATGATTGGTCCTCAACTCTGATATCAAACAACAAATAACATAATCATTAGAGGCTATAGCTGTGCACATATCTTGGCATACCTTCAGTCGTTCATGTCGTGACTCAGGGGAGCTAATGTCATGGTTGTGCATACAGGCATAGTAATAAACCAATTAAATACATGTGAACACTGTCTCTGTGTGGTCAGAGTGCACAGGGTGAAAAAACAAAACCGTGTGCATAATTATTAGGAATAGGATTTACACATAAGCATTAACCTAGTGGCTAATGTGTACAAAAACATTTTAACAATCGTTAACCTAGTGGTTAATAAAACTGATATAAAAGGTGATTATGATAATCGTTATGCATTGTTCTGTGGTTTATACTATCAATGGTCAAAACAAACTTGGTGTCTTGGAACAACCCAACTGGTTCTGCCTTGTTAACAATACAATTTTCGGCCAATGTGCAATGTGGCTCTGTGATTATTCCTCATTGCCATTATAAAATTGGTTAATGCAATCTTACTGATTGTATTTCATCATATTCCTAGTCAATAATTTTCCAGATACATATGAACTCTGTGAAACAGTTCTTGTTTGTGAATCTGACAGTTGCTGTGTCGTGTTGATCATCTGTTCTCGGTCTGTCGTGTGGCAGGGCCAAACAGTAACACAGTCAAATTTAAATACATACATAACAATGTGGACAATGTGTGTTCAGAAGTCTCTTGGTCCACAGGTCTCTGACGATGTGTCTCTTCTTGACGATGCAGTTGGGAACATTCACTGGTCGCCGTCCATTCCCTGTCAAGGGTCACCTGTAGCAGTGGGGCGGTCAACTATAGTGGCCTTGCAGACTCTTTCCCTGTAGTCTATGTTGTTTTTCACCACCATCACATGTCTGCCACTGTGCTCACGCTTGACCTTTATCAGGCCTAGAGACATGGCTGTAGGGTGGTCTTGAACGTGCTGTGTGGTGGTTGTTCCCCCCGTTCCTCATCATCGCGGTACTAGAGGGGCGAGGGTTTGCTGGTGTAGCGGCTTGTCTGTAGGATGCTCTCTCTCACACGGATGGCAATCTGCTCATGGAAGTCCACCTTGATGGTCGGGGCTCCATCTCCTTTCTGTAGGTGATGGGTTTGGTCTGCCGTGTTCTGCAGTGCCGGGGTGGCGCAGCAGGCGCAATCTCGTTGATGGTGATGACTCTGAACTCGTAGGTGTCTTTTCTCAGGCCGTCAAGGGTCTCAGTGTCTCCTTGGTCAGTCTCCTTCGTGGTCCTCTGCTCCACTTCCTTGGGGATGGCGTCCTTGGGTGGGCTGGGTTGGATGGTGGCTCTCTCAGGTTGTGTCGTCGCCCTGGTTGTGCTCCCCTTCGTTTGGTCTGCCATGGGCCGCATGTTGTTCGTGGTTCAGGTCACGCGTCGTCTCACTCATCCTGTCCTCTCACCAATTTGTGATCTGAGGATGATAAAATTGCCCTAGAAAATTCTTCACATAAATGATTCACCGCCTTTCTGCTAAAGAAGAAAATCATTTAGGGTTAATTCAATTCATTGTGTAATACCATCGTGCATTTGATATCGTTTGGATCCGATCTTTGCATGGAATCAGAAACATTTCTTTTTATCTTTATAATCTGTGATGTCAAATTGAAGTTGACCTTACCTCAGGCCGCGTACGATGGTGTGCTTCTTCAAGATACTTACCTCGCCATGACTTCTCGGTTGTTCTTCACGTCTCAGTGTGGCTCATCATAATTTAGCATGGGGAAAAACATAAAATCTAGGCAGCCGGTTAATTTTGCATGAAAAACAATCATTCGTTTTGTCATCTAACCCTAACTAATCTTACTGTCATGCACTCGTCCTAATAAAATTAACCTACACTGTGGCACTCAACACTTTGATGAACATTGTTACTCAGCTGATAGAGTTGTGCTCTTCCTGATGTCCTGTCGCACAGAATCTGTGAGTCGCTTTGGATAAAAGTGTCAGCTAAATGATCAATGTACGTGTATACCTTGTACATTTAGATAATTGTGCTCCAATTTTGGTGGTTGATATTTGCAGTCATGGAAAGACTTGAAATTGCAAGGAGTTAGTGGTTGTAAGCAGAGGATAGAAGGAGGAGATTGCAAGTGAAGTTGTTTTCATCATTACTCTTTCATCTCGGGCACTTCTACTTTGTCTGGTTTTATTCAGAATTCATATCTCTAATTCGTGTGCCTCTTGAAAAGAGATGATGAAAACAACTGGTTAGTTATTGTTAGTATGGGAATTAGGTAGACTTTCATGACTGCAACATCATCACCTGTGTTTATACTATAATAAGTTGAGTCTCTAGGTGTGGTCAGAGTCCTCTCTGGCTATTTGCATTGTCAGGTGAGTCCACCAAGCCTGTGGTCAGAGTGCAGGCATTTGCATTGCTTTGTCTCACCCATGCCATACCCCTTGGGTTTCAAGTAAATTGCACCTCGTCCCATTTCTGCCTTGCACTATATAGTATTGTATATTAGTACACTGCACAGTATTGTATATTGTATGGTAACTACGTCTATTCTGCATCGAACATTGTACATATGTCTAAACTGAACACTGTGACCTCATTTTTTTACCTCTAATTTTACTATGTTATTTTATTTCATACTTATCTTGTCTTGCACAGTCTCTGGAGCGTAACAGTAAGAAGCATTTTGTATAAAAGTATTCTGTACTTCTGTATGACAAATATTAAAGAAACTTGGAAACTTGGAAACTTGGAAGTGTCCACTCTGAATAGCTTTGTTTCTGTAAACAAAATTTACATGTGGGTGTTTGGATGCAGATTTGTTTTAACTGGTCAATCGATTGTCTTTCAGCTCCACACATGTTGACATGCAAATTGTTGGAGTTTCTGTCTTTTGTGATAGAATTTGGGTGTAGACCTGCACTGTTCTGCATCTCGCCTCAGAGCCAGACTGAAAATACAAACACATGTTAATTTTCCACTCCTAAGACCATTTTTGAGTGTGTTCTCTTTGATTTTGAGTTCAAACACACGTCATCTAGTCTTCATCTATATAAGGTCTTGGCGCTTATACTGGAAGTGTGTGTTACTCATAAATTGTGTTGTGTTCAGTTATGATGCATGATTTTCTATGGTACCCCGTATCAAAATGTGGGAGTTACAACTTACACTGTTTTAAAAATAGAAATGATTTGTTGGATAGTTGTAATTCCCAGTAACTGATATCATATGTGTCATGCATCATCATGTCTTTTGTGATACGAGTGAGTGTTTAAACACTGCTCTGTGAATTCAATTTAGAGTTAACTCAGTCTGCCTCTTGATTGTCTGCTTGCTTCCTGTAAACACAAAAACATGTTAATTTCCCACTCTTTTCTTTTCGTTTGGGTGAAGTCTCTTTGACTGCATGTGTGCTTAATAAACATTAGCTAGTCCTTCTCTTTTTTTTTTTTATCTCACACAATATACATATCTCATCAATGTTACTGTGGAAAAGAGGCATGATTTGGCCTCATCTAAACCTTATCTGCATTTATTCATTATCTCTAAAGAAAGGTTGTTAATCTTTCTTTAGCTTTTAGATCAAATCTATCCAATTGATTAGAATCCTATTTAAAACTAGCTTTATGTGACTTATAACGTGTAAAAGCAACATAAACACTCAAGTGATCTGAGATAGTTGTAATTTACTGTAACTGAGATGATAGTTGTGTCATGCATCTATATTTATGATTTTCATACTCACCGGGAAAAGCTTCCGTGTTCACGTTGGATCCTCACAGTTCAGTTCAGTTATTGAATAACCATATTATATTACCCCCTTGCAGCGTGTATTTACACATACAATTAAAACATATACTATACGTGGATTTCATATACCCTCGGCCTCGGGCATATTAAACCTTACGTTCGCCCATGGATAGTTTCATATCGCACTTTTGTATGACGTCATCAGTCCAAGCGACGTTCACGCGTTCCCATTCATCTTGGAAATAACGCTTTGCAATCCATGCAGTATTTTTTCCACAAGCTCTCAATAGCCTGGAATTCACCTAAACCAGCGTTTTGTTACCGAATGAACGCGCCTGTGCATATGTAAACAAACTGAAACGATAAAACTATACTTCCCAAATGGTCGTTCCCGTGGGCCGGTTTTGTTGGTTCCGGAAATTAGTATCCTAGTTTGTCGCGTGAGTTGCACCCCAATGTTATTCTCTGTATAACGGTCCCAATGCTCGGGCCGCTATCAGCAGCCGGTTCTTGACTCAATAAAGCAACACGACGGGTCCTATAATACTTGTGCACATACAAACGAGACTTAAACAGACAAACAAACAATAATATATATAAGTTAACGTGTTTGTATACCTGATTGTATTGGATCGCTGTTCGTTTAGTCGGCCAGCACCCTGCTGCGACAAGGCTTGTTTACCCTCGGTTTAACTATACATCGTTTTTAAAACATAACGACCGAATCCTGAACTTCGAAATTTAACAGCGCTATATTAGATTATATATACCTTTTAGTCACACTCTCGGTCTCTTCAACCCGCGACTAATGTCCCGTTTAATGTACTTTCCGCAACTAATGTCCCGTTTAATGTACATTCACGTACTCTCGGGACATCGCGTAATCATGTACTACTAGGACATCGCGTAATCATCTTCCCGCTATCTGTATGATCAATTGGTTAATTTAATCCGAATACATCGTTTTCAGGAATGGAAGAGATTGTGGGCTTAGTTTGAGGTTGAAATAATGAATATTATGACGTTACTCTGGTAAATCTAATTATGATTCTTTATCAGCTTCTCGGTCCTATCTTCCCGCCTCTTTGCCAAAAGAATCACAGAATAGGTTCTAACAGAGTAGCGTTTTCCAAGGATATAGATAGATAGATAGATAGATAGATAGATACTTTATTAATCCCCTTGGGGAAATTCAGGGTATCTCGCAGCTCACATAGCATACAGACATTTGACCATTCCCAAACAGTAGTTACACATTATGTCTGTAATTATATCACATCTAATAAGCCCACGTTTCTTCTTTTGTTGCCTATATTTTAGCCTGCATCAGCTAGGCTAGGGTTAGCAATCCAACAACCTTATTTTGTGCCAAAGCTTTCGGGAATAGCACATATAACCCATCCTCTCAGAACCGCCTGATAAGGACCCAGGTGCACGCGTTGCCCTGGTAACGATTTTCAATACAGATCAGATATATTAATGCACATTATTATTACTCAGCCATGATCTCAATATTTGACAACATTCTGTAACATTCACCTGGCACAGAGAAAAGCGGGAAGGTTTTAATTCCTTGCCATACATTTTTGGTCGACCATCTATTATACTCACTTTTCTCTGTATCGATGAAACAATACAGCACGCCGGTGGGACGCAAAGAGTCCGTCACAAGTTCGTAGACGCCAATTGTGGGATATTCGTGGATATCCTGAAGAAGAATGTTCTCAGTCAACCGAGGTCAAGATAATATGGTTTATTATCCAGACAGATAGAAATATACATAGTACAAGAGAGAGAATGGCTGAGGGCTTCGCCCCAGGTGATCAGCTGAAATGACCCAGGTGAGAAGACCTGGATTGATCTCGGGAGGAGACTTATGTAGTTAACAAGGGGGGGATGTGGTCCCATTTGATAGGTCAAATGGGGGGGGGATACAGGTTTGGGGAGAGGGGCACAGGATTTGGGAGAAAAGGGGGGGGGCATAGGATTGGGGAGAAAGGGGAGGGGAATGTCTTATTCCACAGAGGGGGGGGGCACAGGTAAGGGGACACAGGGGAGGGGAATATCTTTACATGAGGACATTATATTATACCACAGTACCCATTCTGCAATCTGTTAATATGATTTTCAATCGGTATTATGTCTCGTTTTCAATCTATGTATCAGGCTGGCTCGCACCTTATATCATCTGTTTTTTAACAAGGTGAGGCGCCGCGCCACACAGTGTGGCGTTCCCCACTCGTGTTTTGTCAGGAGGACGGGGAATGGTATGAGGGGCCGTTTAGGCCATATACCGTCACTGTCACATATACATATTGAAATGTGTCTCGTATGTCCACACTCCCCACTCGTGTTATGTAATAGCACGACGACAGGGAATTGTGTTTTTTGGACATATATGTATATATATATATATATGTATATATATATATATATGTATATGGTATGTTATGAATGAGGTACACTGGGGTAAATAAGACTTTAATGTCTTTCCCTTGGTCTGCATCCCCCTAACAATTGTGTGTATTGAGGCGTGCTGCTTTGTACCCATTCTGCAATCTGTTGATACCATTTTTTCAATCTATATTATATCAATCTATATGTCATGCTGGCTCGCGCCGTGTATCACCTGTTTTTAACAGAGTGAAGTGCCGCGCGGGGCCATACGGTGTGTCCACATTCCCCACTCGTGTTCAGAAGGTCGGGGAATTGTATGAGGGGCCGTTTAGGACATATACCGTCACTGTCACATATACATATTGAAATGTGTCTCGTATGTCCACACTCCTCACTCGTGTTATGTAATAGCACGACGACGGGGAGTTGTGGTTTTGGACATATATGTGTGTGTATATATATATATATGTATGCAAATATATATATGGTAAATTGAAAATGGGGTGCCCAGAGGAATGAGATGGAATGTCTTGCCCTGGGCTACATCCACCTAACAATTGTGTGTATTGAGGCGTACTGCATTATACCCATTCTGCAATCTGTCGATACAATTGTTGTCCACTGCAATTGGTCCACTGATGGATATATCTTGATATTTGTCTAGTCTAGTGTGTTCATTAGATGGGTGAAATCCTCTTTCAGTGCCTCTGTGCCTGTTTTCGTAGGCAGTTAGCCTCTGGTATGCATGCCATTAGCGTTAGAGGCGGAGAGGAGGAGCCTTGCTAAGCTCCAGGCCATCAGGGAAAACCCCTCCCACCCACTATACACAGACTTGGCTGACAGGAGGAGCATGTTTAGTGCTAGGCTCACACTACCGAAATGCAGAACTGAATGGCACAGGAAGTCCTTCATTCCAACAGCCATCAGACTATACAATGCATCACTGTGCCTCACTGCATCACTGAGCACAGAGTGGCAGTTACCATCTTCCTGGACTTAGTTTGAAACAGCACTGTGCAATATTACACCTACTGTAGACCTCAGTATATTTTTACTTTATTTATTTACTGTATATTTTATTCCATTTTTATTCTATTTTACTCTACTCTTATCCTAGGCAACTTGATTTGATTCGTTTTATTATTCTAATTCGTGACCTGTTCTGTCTAAATGTTTAAATGTTGAGCGATTTGCAGTGTCAAATTTCCCACGGGATAATAAAAGTATTTCTATTCTATTCTATTCTATTTTCTTTTGGAAAGAATGATTAAAAAAATAAATTAAAAAAAATAATTACAATTTTTTTTAATTTTTTTTTACTAAGAGGTTGGCAGTCGACTACGGCTCCTTTCAACCGATTAGTCGACCGCTTTGAACCCGCTGCCCCCTGGCGATTCTATTATTATTGTAATATGATTTGACCCCGCTGCCTCCTGGCGTTTAGCCCGGAGATTTGCGAGCGGTGCTTGGAGTTCCATTTCTTTTTATTTGAAGAATGGGAACTGGCGTTGCACTCGGTGGGGGCATTGTGCTTGATCGTGTGCGTTGGATATGACGTTTTAAGAATATACCTGGTATGATTTCTGACTGTGTCTGATACTAGATTGTTCAGTGACCCTGCAGTCTGTGTTGTTTATAATAATGTTGAAGCCGCTGTATCCGGTGGCTGGTCCCGTTGTTTCAAATTGGGACCGGCGTTATGCCTGAAGGGGGTCCTTTACAATCTGTTCATATGTGTATATAACGTTTCAGTCTTCTCCTTCGTGAGAAGGCCTGATGTGTGGGGTTGTACTATATTTATTCATTAAATACCTTACATCCAGCTCCTCTGGTCAACCATGAGCGCGGGCAGCACGCCGCATTGCCGCTCCCATTGGGAGAAGGTACAGTAAGCGGTGATGTATGGTATTTACATATCTGTATTTACATATCTGTCCTTTGCATAGAAGGGGTTCCCCGCTATCCGTCTGCGGATATATGGGGACCCTTGCTAGCTCTGGCGTTAGCAACCAGGGGAGTTGCGTGCGCCGGGTTGTTTATACAAGGTTCTTTTCGTCTTGCTCTGTTTCTGGCCCTGTGATACAGCAGGTGTCACAGCCGCGACAGCCAGACAAAATCGGTTTCATTCTGAATTTTGTTGGCGAAATAGGTCGATTTTCCAGTCCCAGTAATGGGGACTGGTTTTCTGTGAAAACGGGGGGAGTGATTCAGACCCATGCCACGCATGTCTCCCGATCGGTTGATTTTGGGAGGAGGCATGGTGAAGGTTTCCATCCTCTGTATAGGCTGTTAGACAGCCCCCCCTACTGCTGCAAAGGGGGATGACGTCTGCCCACACAGAGTGGCCCTGCTTGTCATTCGAATATGGGGTTGAAAGACGCACAGTGGTACTGTGCTGTGTTTTTCTCCCCGACTCGTATGTGAGTGGATGACGAGTAGAGGGTTTAGACTGAGTTCCACATCTCTGCTCATCTTTTACAGCTGTGTGTATTGAGCGTGCGGTGGAGTACCCGTTCTCCAAGCTGTTAAGTTGGATTGAAAAGGTCGTTTTCAATTGGTTGGTCAATCATTGATGTGGGACCTCGGCCACTGGGATGTGTCACATCTCACGTGGCGGACTTCGCTGACTCCCTCTAACGTGGGGTGCCAGCCCAATACGGTGGGGAGGTAGTGGGCCTATTCTGCCTCCCTACGGCCTAACGTATTGGTAATTTTGGTCCTCATTAGAACCTTCCGGGGGGTTCTGTTACGCGGCCATGGTCGGGGGCCCTGCCTCTGTAAAGGAGGAGTGCGGCTCTTAGAGCTGGAACCCCTTCTGCCTCCCGCTGCCGGGCGGCTGGTGGGGTGCATGGTGGGGTGGACGGCGGTTTTTTGCATGATCTACTCACCTTGTGCGTTTTGGGGTAACTATGCCCCACTGCGTATGATTGGTGTCCTTCTCTCCGCTCCTCGTTAGGAGGTGCGAGGGGGTCGGTCCCCACCCCATGTTTTTCTGATGGTCGTGAAGGGACCTCAGGGGGTGCATTTGTCGGGGCTATGCGCCCTGCTTCACCTGTTGTCCCATAGAGCGAAGCAGACTGCGTAGCCAATGAAATATAACAAAGGTTATCCTATAACCCTAGTTATATGATTGGCGTAGCTGTCTGCTTTTAACGCAGCCCTGAGGACCCTTGGCTGGGTTTCGCTGAAATTCAGACTCGGAACGGAGAAGTAGACTGCACACCTGGGCTTTGAGTAGCCGGAGGTGGGCGTGGTCGGGCAAATGGAAAGTACATGTGAGAAGTTTTCATTGGACGCACACAGGCGCTGAGTGTATCCCATAGAGCGAAGCAGACAGCTACGCCAATCATATAACTAGGGTTATAGGATAACCTTCGTTATTCACTGTCAAAGATGCAAAGAAAAATCATAATTCATATTCTCCTTTGTTTCATCACAATTTAAGCAAGCTTAGTAATAGACACAATATTTCTGACACTGGGAATACATTCACTGAGGTCCATAGATGTGGACCTTGTAGAAGTGGAGCAATATTTCATTTACTTAAGTATGTATTTTAGGCGGATTTTCAGAAAATAGGGCTCCAGGCTTAAGAGCTTAAACATATGTATAATGTATATTCATTGATTAACTCGTATACCAAAATTTATTTGAATAAAAAAAATAGCTTTTCGCATCAAATATTGATTAAAATGTGATTAATTAACTATAAAGTCTCGAATTAATTCGATAAAAATTTTTTATCGAGTCCCACCACTATTTTTACCACCAAATTGTTCAATAAACTATTGAAAATGTCTAAGCAGCATCTCTACACCTTTACCCTCATAGAGAATGCAAGGATATATGAATGTAAATTGGCAACAAGCACCCATTGATATTTTCCAGGAATTCCAAGTCGGGAACCTATATTCTTTCAGGACGTGTCAACACCTACTCAGCTCTCTGTGTATGCTGAAGATAATGGTGTCCAATTGCCACATATTGGACCATGATAGGTACAGAGTACAGAGAAGCTCTCACTCTCCAGGGGAGGTGAAAAAGTATCTAATTTGTTATCAGCAAGGCTTGAGCCATCCATTATGTAAGATAGGCATGAAGCCAGAATCATTCTTATAGTAACCTACCAACAGATGGGATGGTCTGTTGAGAGACTCTGTAGCCTCTGGAGCTGAGCAGAGACAGATCTCATTATGCCCCACTGTCAGGAAAGATCTGACCCCTCAGTACCCTGCTCTCCATCTCTACCGGGCCAATTGTCCACAGCCACAGACACGGCTTATCATATGGTGTACGCCACCTAACTAGAGGGCACGGTGACATGGCTGCACATTTATCTTTGTCACTGCTGGAGATTGCAGATCGGCTATGAGTTGACTGGTGGTTGGTTGATACAAGAATATGGGATCATAGGAAAAAATATAAATTGACGTAATTTTAGATTTGACCACAGCCAATTCTTACATTGTGTTTTGTACGCAATTCCGGGCAATTATTTCACAAGGTATATGGAAAATTGGATTGTCAGATCTATATCTATATACTATATCTAAATCACATCATAAATCACACATTTTAATCGTTTCTTATTGTCATTTCTTATTGCATTCTGTAATTATCTTTTCAGTTTCAAGGAAAAGACTTTGAATTACATGGCCTGAAGAAAGTTTCATCATGAGAAGAAGAATCTGATAATATGTTAATTGAGGTGCCATATTTGGGAAGTGTAATTGCTCCACTGCTGCTGGGTCAGACACTCACACGTCTAGGATTAATTTGGCGGCCGTGAATTCGACAAGGAGGCGGATCAAGAGCCTATTTCTTAACATTACCTCGAAGTACAGAGCTAAACGGGAGTCGTAAAACCTCTGACAATCCTCTCATTCCAGTGTAAGCTTGGCGAGGTGCCTTTTATTTCTTATTTATTTATTTGTACATGTCCTCCTCCTTCCCTCCTCGCCTTTCAGATGATGGTAAGCTGTCCTTGGAGGAGTTCCAGTCGTACTTCGCTGACGGTATCCTTACGGAGGAGCAGATGCAGGAGCTGTATTTCTCTATCGACAAGCAGCGGACTGAGTAAGATCCTCTTCCCTTGGGACTCCTCTCTCTCCTGCTCAGTCATCTGCAGTGTCTCCTGCTCTCCTCCTTACGCCTGGCAGGGAGACGTCGACAACCTCACTTCAAAAGCCACGAGTCAATATTCTATCCGCAGACTAGAATTTAGAGTATGACATAGCGGCCCAGTTTGCGTGGACAAAAGCATCAAATTTAAATGTAGAAATAATGTTTCTCCATGCATCACACTCAATGACACTCATTGTTAAAACCGTTATCCTCATAATTGGAAATGGTGTATTGTGAAAGCGTTTGTTGTGAAGATCATAGAAAAATTACAGTAAATGCAATGTCCAATTTTTGCATACGCGTGTGCAGGTCCACATTAATTGTCATTAATTAAGTAATTTAGTTTTAAAAAGTTTTAGTTATTTGCACAGTAGATAACAGTAGATAGATTGTCTTTCTATGTGCATGCAGTACAGCTCTCGGTCTGACCCCGGGGTTCCCAACACACTGCCCTGCTGTGCAATCAGCACTGCCTTGTATCTGCTGGAGAAACCATTACACGATAACATGTTCGAGATGCCTGACCTCACTGGGGCTTTAATAAGAACATGTCAGGCATCCTAATCCTCTTCCTCTTTCCATTAAAACCATTTTGTTTCTGTCCTCTTTCCCTTCACAACCCTCTTTGTCCCTCCCAGCAACCTAGACACGGACAAACTGTCAGGTAATTCTGTCTGATACTCTCAATGTGTTTTTATTGACTGTCCTATCAATGTCATCATTGATCCTAGGATGTTCTTTGTGTGGCAGTAAGGTGTGTTTCTGTTTTGTTTCTGTGTCTGCTGTGGTAAGAGCCCTGCATGCATCAGTCTCAGGGTCTTAGTGGTGATGAAGTGATGGAGTGAGGAAGTTATGGTTTTGGCCCCAAACCACTTTGACTCGTATTGCTCCCATCAGCTTCAGCACAGTCTCATTTCAGCTTCAGCACAGTCTTGTTTCCTCCAGCCAGAAGCACTTTCTCTGCTCTCGGGTTTACTAGTGAAATCACTTGTGACCGGAGGCTTTAAAGCCTGTTGAAATCGCTTACGACATCTTTAACACCATTCCCCTCAGAACACTTCACTCCACACCTGGGAGAATATGTCAATGTCTTGTCCGCTCTGGAGAAGCTGAACGTCGCTGTCTTGAAGGCCATGGACAAAACTAAAGAGGTGAGTGGACACGTCTTTGCACTTTGTATACGACTGAAAATTAAGCAACAGCATCTCCACACCTTCACCCTCATTGAGAATGCAGGGATCTATGAATATGCTAATTGGAAACAAGCACCCATTGATATTTACCAGGAATTCCAAGTCTGCAGCTTATATTCTTTCAAGACATTTCACAATCTGCTCATCAAACCCTCCGCAGCCACACTCTCATCCCCAAGAACTCTGCATTGCTCTATGTCTCAGCCCCTGTTTCACTGTCTAGGCCCTACAGTTCTATCTTAATTATATGTCTTGTCTGCCCCAGCTGTGTCTCGTTCGTAATCACCCCAGCTGTTTCCCATGTGTAATCTTTCCCCATGTGTATGTAAGGGATAATGTATAGCTACGAGGTCATTGTCGCAAAATAATTGACCGACACTGCGTTCTGGAACACCGAGGCGCCGCGCCGAGGTGTTCTAAACGTAGTGAAGGTCAATTATTTTGCGACAATGACAGAGTATAGCTATACATTATCCCGCTTATTACAGGGCTAACTTACTAACAATATATACGTAATTCATTTTACACCATCGACAAGACGAGATCAAATGCAGACGCGGTTGTTCTGTTGCTTCTCTGGCGTCGGCAGGTGTGTGGGCTTGATTGCACCTGATGCAGTGCAGCTGTGCATATGGTAAAGCTTAGCCCCTTTCGTGACTGCGATCAAAATGCTTGATTGTGATTGGTCAATAGCGCTCCGTTGCCCCTAACAGCGGTCATTATTGCGCGTTGCCCCTAGCAGCTGTGAATTATCGAGAAATAATTTACCGCTGCTGATCCGAATGTATAGGTAAAAACTAGGGATGTCCGATATTATCGGCCGACCGATATTATCGGCCGATATCGGCAGTAAAATGTGATATCGGAAAATATCGGTATCGGTTTAAAAACAAAAAAAAACAATAACAATATTTGTTATATATATATCCAGTGAAATGATTAGTTACCTGAAATTATTCAGTTTTTTGGACGGGGAAACCCTGCATATATCGGTATCGGTTGATATCGGTTGATATCGGTATCGGAAATTAAGAGTTGGACAATATCTGAATATCGGTATCGGTAAAAAAGCCAATATCGAGCATCCCGCGCATAACGCGCGCTCGCATTTATTGAGGGCCCACTAATACATTCTTTCATGGGGCCCATAATCTACAGCTACACCCCTGATCACACATGCAACTCAGATTTCAGGGAAGTACAGAGCAGCTCTCCCTCTCCAGGGGAAGAATGTGGAAAAAGGCGCTCTGGTGACAAGCTCTGCACAAATAACAATCTGTACAGTCAAAGTAATGTTTTCAAGACGAGTTATCCGTAAACAAATTTAAATAAAAGGTAAAATAAAAGGTTTTGAGTGGAGGGGAGCTTTAATAAATTGCATACAGTGGAAAGAGACAGGAAGGACAAGAGGATGGACGGGTCGACGTGACAAATCGTCAGCCACAGTCAAACCTGCGACATTTCAGGTATCAGCCCTAGGTGTCTTCAGATCACAGTCAGGAGAGAAGGTACAAAGCCTTTTTATCCCCTTTAAATGGCATTTAGAACATTTGAAAGTGGCCTTACGTCATCTTGAACTCCCTAGATTTTCAGCATTTTCACAATTATCGTTTGATCATGAGAAAATTAAATAAGTCAGGCTCGAATGTGTAGCCTATTGTCCTGTTGCAAATTCACATCCCTCCAAAACACCAATATACAGTATGTGAGCGGTAGCGATGTTAACCTGTTCCCCCCCGTGCTGTCCATCGTGTTGTATAAAATTTGCGATTTTAATTTCAAACGTATTCAAGTATTAACATCATGAACATGTCACAACAGCATGTAGAATGTATATTATCATCAATATGTTAATTTAGCAATAGGTTAAAAGTGTCATTAGATAGATTACATTTTTCGATTTGCTCAAGTCTATTGCGAGAGGGCGACCATTTTGGAAATTTTGAACCATGGGAATTGTAGGCTTTTTGCAGCCATTTTGTAATAGACGGTAGCTGTCGATCAGCATTGGAATTTTTCCAAACTACTCTTCCTGAAGGGATCTATGGGGTTCAAGGTTCAGAGTTCTGTATGAATTATTTCAATAACTGTTAATATTTGGGATAATAAGCCACAAAAGGTAAAGTTTTTGACAAATATTTCAAGTTTCTCTTCCCTATTGTTAACATGTAGGAACAATTAGATCTGAAATTAGTTTCAAAACGGTTGCACTGTGGGGAAAATAAAAAAGTACAGTAGATTACAGTATATTTCATTATCTGTTCTTATGCACGCCTGGTGATACTAAATCCAAATTGAATTCGGGCATTTGAAAGATAATATATGTATATATATATATAAATGTGCGAATTGGCTATAATAAGGTAATTTATAAGCCTCCTATTCTATATATATATATATTTTTTTTATCCTCTTTTTCTCCGCCTGATTTTTCTGTGCTTTTTTCCTCCCATCCCAATTTAGTCGTTATGCCAATTGCCCACTCCCCTACCTGGTCGGTCAAGGGAGCCCTGAGGTCTACCACATGCTTCCTCCGACACATGCGGAAACAGCCAGCGGCTCTCTTTTCACCTGACAGCGCGGACTTTCATTGGTGAAGTGTAACGCATGGGAGGTCACGCTGCCTTCACCACTTCCTGTCTTTTGCTGTGCAGGCGCCCTGACCTGACCTGTAGGAGTCGCTGTCCACAATGCCAGATTACCACCCCATCGACTTTCCTTCCGCTAACTCAGCCAAACGAGTTAGTATGACGGCTGGCCCAAGCCGGAGGCAATGCTGACACCCGGATTCGGGACCGGAGTCTCTCGCATTGGTGACGAGCGCAATCTCTGCTGCGCCACCCAGCCGCCCTCCTATTCTATATTCTATAATATTTCAAATTGCATTGGTCCGGATGGGAGAATTCAGTACTGTATCTACAGAACCTTCTGTTTAATCATCTTCCCTTTATTAATTTCCTGTACACATGATATCAAGAAGGTACTGAACGAGATCAGTGGCAGTTTTTTATGTTTGGTCATTATTAGCATGGTGTTATTCACTGTCAAAGATGCAAAGAAAAATCATAATTCATATTCTCCTTTGTCTCATCACAATTTAAGCAAGCCTAGTAATAGACACAATATTTCTGATACTGTGAATACATTCCTCGAGGTCCGTAGATGTCCCTAGATACCAAGAATATGCAAATGGACCTTGTAGAAGTGGAGCAATATTCCATTTACCTAGGTATATATTTTAGGCGGATTTTCAGAAAATAGGCTCCGGGTGGAAGAGGTTAACGCACATATACCTCTCAACACAATAACTTCACCTTCAGATTGACACCAGTGGGAGGTCCAGTGGCCTCTCACTTGCTAATTGCCATCTCTGGCACCTTTTTAACCTCAGAGAACATGTTGTCGTTCACATCCACCAGTGTTAATACTCAGGCCATGGTTACACTGGGGTAAAACAGCAACGTTGTATTTTCGAATGATTACGTTTGCATGTCCAAGTTAAAAAGAAACACAGTTTTGGCAGGAAAACGCGTTTTCCTAGTGGCAACGCTGAAAGGGTGTTTTCGTTTTGGAAACTCGGCGAAACTCGCCGACAATGGTGCCATGTAATTTGCGCAAGCCGGATACGGAGCCGTTTCTTGCCCAATGCCCATGCGCAGTAGTAAACACAGACGCCAAATTCTCCCCTGGCTGGACCTATACAGGATATCAGCTGCATCCTCCTCAGATTGCCTGTAGCTGCGGCTAAACTAAGATCATGTGTTGTCAAGTTATTGTTATAAGGAACCCAGTCCAAGCTACAACAGTCTGCATTCCCTTAACAATTGTTTGTATTGAGCCGTACTGTATTGTACCCATTCTGCAATCTGTTAAATAACGTTTACATCCATTCATTCTGCTAGCATTAACGTTACTACGCTGCTAGCCACAATGCTATACTGTTATAATGGCATATCCCAATCACGTTAGCACGTAAGCTAACAAAATCTGCGATATTTTTGTTAGACTAAACTCCGCTGTTGGTGGTCAATTGTGTTGATGTTAGTTTTGTTTCATCAACAAATCATCAACAAATGAGGCAGAACACAGTGAATGTATCCGTTTTTGTTTATTGCACTTTATTTCTTGCTGAAAAATAAATGCTATGTTGCTAAATGGCTCATGCGAGGTATAAAGATGGTGGCTTTCTGAGATTTTGAGCAGGATGTGGAGTGACTCATTCAACCTTTCTGATTGTTTGAAAATGGCCTTCATGTTTTAACTACATCGCCACCTACTGCTTTGGCATTGTACTACATGTATATAGTAGACGAGACAAAACGACGTCTAACTTAACTCTAACTTGCCTGCCAATACGCAGCGTTCTGAAAAGCTAAATGAAACTAAATGAAATGGCCCTAATGTAACCGCAGCCTCAGAGAGCCGGCTTAGCTGTCAACTGACGTAGCATTTGATTTATGTCGAAGGTCACTCCGGAGGTAATCCGTGGGTGAATGCTATTGAGGTCAACACAATGATAACCACAACAGACCAAGTACATTAGATTAAAATGTATGTCATCATCAATGTTGGGCAGTAACACGTTACTTAGTTACTGTAATTGTATTACTTTCCCAGTAACGAGTAAAGTAAGGCTTTACAATTCCCAAAATAGTAATTATATTAGTTACTAATCCAAGTAACTCTGTGTTACATCGTTGCCAGAATGCAGTGTGTCTTTTAGTCCTCCTATAATGTTAGATTACGTTTATATGCGGTCCTCGGTAGATGATGTGTGCGCGAGCAGCAGAGCGAGGTCCCATTGGCTACTAGCCAAAAAGCAGCATGGAGGGTGATGAAGAGAGGTAATGTTACACGTTTAATAGCTGTCGGTTGTAAACTATGTGGGGGGAGCAAAAAATTTGCAACCCCAAAAAATACAACATCTGATTTGATGAAGCATCTGACACAGCAGCACAACAATGTGAAACTTGACGCATAAAAAAACAGACACTGACAGGGAAGCCTCTATACCAGTGCCAAGGAAGGATGTAAACAAAACAACAGAAACTGAATCTAAGATCAGGGCACCACCGGTGAGTGGAGTAGGAGTGGAAAAGCTCTCGCTGGGTATAGGGAGGTGTAGTCTGACGTCACTTTGGACCGCCCGCCCGTATAACTAGTAAGAGTAGGTAAGGAATGGATATATACAGATATACATAGTATATTCAGGTATGTAAAAATGATTATAATGCAGGTATATTCAGACAGATGTGGATAAATATATATATCATACAGAGTTATATGGGTAGACTATAGTTTGAAGTAGGTAGTTATGATTATTGATTACAGTGTAAGGCAGTTGTAGACAATGAAGGCAATAGGCAGATATAAAAAGAATTGTAGAGACAACAGAGTTCAGATAATCAGGACTATGAGATTATGTTCAGTGCTAGACTAAGACTCCTGAGATGTAGCACTGAACGGCACAGGAAGTTCTCCATTCCGACAGCCATCAGACTTTACAATGCATCACTGTGCCTCACTGCATCAATGAGCACAGGGTGACAGTACTATGTTCCTGGACTTTTATTTTTAAACCGAACATAGTACAATTTTACACTTACTGTATAGTTCTGTATATTTTTACTGTATATTTTATATTAGAATGTAACATAGGAAATGTATATCCCGGACCGTATTTTATTCTTAGGCTTATTTTAATTCTTATTCGTGACTTTGTTTTGTCTACCTAAATGTTTACTGTTTACTGTGAGCGTTTTGTAGTGCCAAATTTCCATCTGGATGATTAAAGTATTTCTATTCTATTCTATTCTATTCTATTCTATTCTATTCTATTCTATTCTATTCTATTCTATTCTATTCTATTCTATTCTATTCTATAACACGCTAATTACAGAGCACTGGGAATGCTCTCTTTCAGCCTCGCCCGAGCAGAAGCGTATATATTCTGCGATATACAGTGTATAGGGGATTAAATGAGATGCTCCTGACATGCACAGTGCAGAGAGAGACTGTCTGAAAACCCAGCACTATAATAATGAAATTGCTTTAAGCACAGCAACAGGATTAACGTAAAAAAAAATAACTCCATTAAGACATGATCAATAGCACAGCTCACTCGTCATTGATCTCGATTCACCCTTCATGGAGACAATTGGCAAATACCCAGGTTATTGTGTGGACTGAGCACAGGCGGCATTCAGGTTCAGGGGGTCTATTTCAAGATCAAATATGAAGCCGTTATCTTATCTTATTACATGGCGTTTTAACATTCGCCGAAATGCTTGATTGTGATTGGTCAATAGCGCTCATCAGAGGTCCGTTATTACTCGATAACTGACCTCTACCGAGCAATAATGACCGCTGTGCGCAGCTGTAGCAATCAAGCCCACTGACACACACTGCATCAGTGCAGCCAATCAGACACACCTGCCGGCTGCTGGTGAAGCTGCCGGCGATGACAGCGGAGCGACAGAACAGAACTGCGTCTGCATTTGATCTCGTCTTGTCGATGGTGTAAAATTAATTAGGTATATTGTTAGTAAGTTAGCCATGTAATAAGTGGGATAATGTATAGCTATACTCTGTCATTGTCGCAAAATAATTGACCTTCACTACGTTTAAAGAACACCTCGGCGAGGCGCCTCGGTGTTCTAAACTCCGTGTCGGTCAATTATTTTGCGACAATGACCTCGTAGCTATACATTATCCCTTACTTAACACCCCCCCATCCCCCCCCCCCCCCCCCCCCTTCCCCTTGTAGCTTCATTCTCAAGTGCCACTCGAGGCCACTCCAAAACTAGGGGTAGGGCCAAGGGAAGATTTTGGGATTGGCTCTAGATGTAGGCTTGGATATCCTTTTCCTGGCTACCTTGTTAGTGGGTTATTGACCAATAATACACACGATATGATGTCATCCCTTGTGCCATATAAGTACACTCTGTAGTCTGTACACCTGTGGTAGATCAGACGTAAGAAAAAAAATACCTGGATGGAAGGATGTGTGTGTGTGTGTGTGTGTGTGTGTGTGTGTGTGTGTGTGTGTGTGTGTGTGTGTGTGTGTGTGTGTGTGTGTGTGTGTGTGTGTGTGTGTGTGTGTGTGTGTGTGTGTGTGTGTGTGTGTGTGTGTGTGTGTGTGTGTGTGTGTGTGTGTGTGTGTGTGTGTGTGTGTGTGTGTGTGTGTGTGTGTGTGTGTGTGTGTGTGTGTGTGTGTGTGTGTGTGTGTACAGAGAGAGAGAGAGAGCGGGAGAGAGATGCTGTGGTCTCATTGGTTAAACGTGGAGTGACATTGACTGACACAGGCCCCCTGCCCTTCAACTCTCTGACGTCATACAATACGTCCTCCTCACAGACAGTCTAGTTCTATTATCAGCCCAAAAGCTGTACCTTCGGGGGCTGTGCTGTGATCAGCCTCGCTGTCCAAAGTCCTGACCTTGACTACAGACGGAATCTGATCCAAGAGTAGTGCTCTGCTCTGAGGAAACCAGTGCTCTATCAACCGCATTGGAAAAATATGTGCATCTCAAGTGCCTACCGATATCATCTGATGAAATTCAAGAACATATTTCATATTGTCCAGGACAGGTCATATATACAGGGGCGACAGTGGCTAGGGAGGTAGAGCATTCGTCTGGTAATCCAGAGGTTCTCGGTTCGATTCCCACTCCTCCCGGGCAGCGCGTCCTTGAGAAAGACACTTAACCCCTAATTGCTCTCGCTGAGCAGGTCGGCACCTTGCATGGTTGCCTCCGCCTTCAGTGTGTGAGTGAATGGGTAAAATGTGAGGAACAAATTGTTAAGCGCTTTGGATAAAAGCACTATATAAATGCAGCCATTTATTTATATACTGTAGATAGATGGATACAAGGTAATGTATTCTATCCCCAAGAGGTTGCCGTGGAGATGAAGAAAATTCAAATAATACAACAAGTTTGGTGTTGCAGCTCTTCTGTTTAGAGGAGAGAATGAAAAACAGTGCAGGAATATAAAACCGATTTGGGTTTATTAGTTATTTATTAGTAATGAATTAGTTATGTGTGTGTGTCTATTTAAGGATAAGAGAATCCTGGAAAACAGTAGGGAGAAAGGATTCCAATAAACCAAACCATAGGTTTTAATTTTTCAAGGCACACTTCTAAGTCCCCCCATCTATTCAACATTTATTTCAGTGCTCTATGGGGGAGGGGGAGCTCTATAGGGAGGTGTAGTGGTTACATCATTGCTGTTTCCCGCGCGGTCCACCCCTCTTGAAATCGCAATGTATTTCCAATGGATGCATGGTGTACCTTTCTGTGTGTATTCATCCACAATCTATAGCTCAACATGAAAAATCTCGCAATTAATCGTAAAAGTAGCAAAATAACAATGTTTATGTTTTCGTTCACTGACAAACTACACTTAACTTTGGCGCTGCTGTCTGACGTCACCACAGCCTAGACTCCTGGCTTTAGTCACCCTGACCCAACACACGCAAGTGCTCTGATGAACCACGTTACCATATTTGTATTTATAATTTAAATCGTATAACGTTAATTCGCTGCATATTATACCACTGTAAATACTAATCTAAATCATTGTTTCGTTGTACATATTGTGTATATGTTTTTTTTTTTTTTTTTTTTTTTTAATCATCATCATTTATTTATTCGTACATGGAATTACCACAGTCCAACAGTACATTCATATAATTCACCAAAAATACCATGGCCGAAAGGAACAGGAAGAAGAAAAAATCTTATATATACCTGCCCCTACACACACACAACACACCGATAGACATATTGTGTAAAACCAAACAGAATATACCCATTTTGCAAAAAAAATTAAAAATTTAACATCAACACAACCAAATTAAATCAACATAAATAAACCCATTTTGTCTATCTATCAGTCAAACTACATATTTAGGTTCATTCATTTACACACACACACACACACCCCCACACACACACACAAACAAACATATAAACAAACATGACAACACACGATAAGATATACAAGCATTAATTAACAGTGCATATCCAATGAAATCACCATTTAGTTAAATGTCTTATACAGGATATACCCCTAATACCTGTTATCTAGTACCCTACACACATATGCTCTAGCTCGTACCCCCCCCCCTCCCGGACCCCCCATTGGATAATCCATCCATTATAACTTGTTCCTACCAGACACTACCTTTATATGCTAGCTTTTATTCTCTCCACCACTTCTAACCACATTGTCATTTTGGATTCATTGAGACCCAAAATTCTTGCTGTAGATATTTCTTGATAAATCACATCGAGATATGTAAGAATCCAGACCTTCCGACACATTTTTTCCGGTTGAAACCATTGTGATGCTATCAGCTTTTTAGCCACTGTGATACCAGATAAAACCAATCTCTTTAGCTGTGGATGTACTGCACACTGAAAGACATCATTCAGCAGTAATACAGAGGGGTGTACAGGTATATTCAGAGTTAAGAGATTTGATAATTGTTGGGTCACTTCTTTCCAGAATATCTTAACTGGTGGGCAGTCCCAGTACATGTACATAAATGTCCCCTCGTCCCCATTTGTACATAAGGAGCATTTGGGGTCTTGTTTAAGACCCATTTTGTTCAGTCTTATAGGAGTTAAGTATGTCCTGTGAATATAGTTAAGATTGATTTGTTGATGGTCCGGGTTCCTTGATGCAAGTCGAACATTTGCCCAGGCTTCTTGCCAGTCAAAATCTATCTCCAGGTCTGGTATATCCCTCCTTTGTGTATATAGTTTATAACGTTATTGTTTTTTATGCAACGTTAGTAGCCAAGTGTGACCGGTGTAAATGGTTCTGCGTTGTGTTTCAGTTATGCAAGGGACAGCCAGGACTCCGCTTTGTTGAACACAGGTTTATTTCTTTCTCTCAGCCTGTACAATCAAGCAAACAAACACACAGGTTGAGTCAGCAACGGTGCTTTAAGGCCGTGCAACAGTGGCCTTTCTGTCTCGTCAAACATGACAAGAGAGCCTAACGTTATATATACAGAAATAAACTATGTTTTTTTATATACAATTTGACTCATCTGAATTTCTACAGTTCACTGTCTTGGCTCATTTAAAATATTCCACAACACACGCAAGTGACACGGATTGCAAACCTTTCTACTCTCTCATGCTGGCCCTGACCGATCCGGAAAGCTCTGCATACAAAAACTCCTCTACATGCCCTGATTTAAAATGGTTCACTCCTCTTTGTATACTTTTGTACGAGTACAAGTATGCTGCCAGGGAACTTATGGACACGACAGTAGACATTGCTAACGTCTAGTACGTTTAGCTAGGTAACGTTAGCTATGGGTAAAGTTAATGTTAACGTTTGTAGGAGCTATTTGATTGTTTTTGTGTTAAGTCTGTAGTTGTTAAGTTCATCACTGGGTGGCAGCACAGAGCGCATGAGTTTTGAATAAAGGCACAGGTGTAGGCTATTGCAATCAAGGTATGGGTGACAGAGAGGTCTCACATTTTTTACCTCACGCACGCACGTAGCCTCGCTCTTTTTCACTATTATAAACAGAATGAATCAGAAACTATTGTTTGGCTCATCAACCATGTATTATGTTAAATACTTTAATTAAATGGGAACTTCACCCAACAGCAAGTGACACCGACTGGACATTACGTTTTTTTCTAATTGCGTGTCAAAAAACGAGGATTTCCCGCACCCAACCGAGCGCCTACCAGGACATCAGGATAGTCGCTACAACGTTTGTTAGCTTAGTATCAGCGCAACTGGCCGTGACACACACACTGTATACGCTCACACACTAGCAGTCACTTTAACATGAACACACACACACACATGCTGCACACGCTCACACTCATGGTCACTTTACACGATGAAAGGTCACTTAAAAACAAGAACGGGAGTGGTTCTTGTATAGTAAACAGATGGATAGTAAGCTAGCATAAGGACACATAGTGTAACTGTAGATTGTATAGTATAGCATTGTATAGTAGTGTACATAAGACCCAGTGCCTCATCCGTAGCTAACAGTGTATTGCACTATCGCAGGACCTTAGCATGTCTTACCATGCTTTTTGTAAACTTCATGTACATATACCTGATATGTCTTTATTCTTATTACTTGTATTATTGCACAAATGTCTTATTCTCATCCTATTGGATTCTTATTATTGTATTATTGTATTATGGCATTATTGTATTATTGCACAATAGTTGCGGGCAAGACCCCCCGCATTTCACTGTATACTTGTATGCCGTGACAAATAAAACTCTTGACTTGACTTGACTTGACTTGTATTAGGCGACAGAACTGAACGACAGGCGTTCTACTAGTAAGTGTAGTTATTATTATTTTTTTTATCCACTTTTTCTCTCATTTTCTATTTGAGAAATAGATAAAAAATGTTATCATCCAATTCAACCCTCCCCTGTCTTTGAACGCTGTTTCATGCCTCCCACAAGCCGGCTGCAATGTGGACTAAGTCATACATAGCACGAGTCCCCTCCGATACTCGAGGTAACAGCAGTCGCATCTTTCCACCTGCGCGGCTCGATCTTTCAGCGTCAGGGGTCTGGGCTTTGGAGGGGCCCCGCCCCCGTCGCTTCCTGATTCTACTGCACAGGCGCACCAACCGACCTGTAGGAGTCGCTGTCCACAACGCCCAATCCCCACCCATCAGTTTCCCTCCCCCTAATACTGCCAATGTATATTAGTGCGGACGACCAGCTAAACTGAAAGCAATGTGGAGCGCTGGGCTCGAACAGGGAGGCGAACCTGTTCGAGCCCAGTCTCCAGTATTCGTGGTGAGCGCCTTACCCACTGCACCACGTAGCCGCCAGTGTAGTTATTTTTTAACTACAAATAAAAAATTATATTAATTATAACTACCTTGGGTCGCCCTCGTGGCGCACCACGTTAGTGCATCGCACACCTACGCGGCCGTCCCGTGTTCGCTTCCCGCTCCCGGTGACATTTGTCGCATGTCTTCCCCGCCTCTTCTCCCGTTCATCCTCTCCTCATCTGTCGGTCATGTCTGACCATGAAAAGCAATAAATGCTAAAAATAAATCTTTAAAAAAAAAAATTATAACTACCTTTATTTCAACCAAAAATGCTTAAACAATAATGTTAGTGATAGAAGGGGACTCATTTTGTTCAAAAATGGAAAGCTTGCCAATGTTCATGAGGCAGAATTATTACAATTAATCAATTAAATAGCTGATAATACATTTTCCCATATAAATCCCTATACGAGTGGACCTCGCGGGAAACTAAAGTGACGTCAGACTACACAAATGTGAATCCCTGCCCACATTCAAAACCGCTCTTAAAGAGCACCTACGGGAGGCTGCAATTCGAAACTGGCCACCGTAAATGCCCAAAACCCCCACCACCTCCTAATAGACAGTCTCCTCACCACCACATGTATATATTCCCTCCCCGCCGTATGTATATTTCCCTCCCACCCACCCACCCCCTCCTAATGTACAGTCCCCTCCCCATCATATGTATATACTCTGTCAGGATCTAGGGGTAACAGTACTGTATATTTGAATACCGTTATGTCACAAATGTATCAGTACTAAATACCTATATGTCCCTATGCCATAAATGTCATGTATGTTGTGTATGTCATAAATGTCTATATGAATTGAAAATGGGGGACCCTGATGGAAACAAGACAAACGTCTTTCTCAGGTCTGCATCCCCTTAACAATTGTATGTATTGAGCCGTACTGTATTGTACCCATTCTGCAATCTGTTAAATAAAGTTTTCATTCATTCATTCATTCACCTCCCTATGGGGGAGGGGTAGCTCTATGGGGGAGGGGGGAGCTCTATGGGGGAGGGGGGAGCTCTAGTAACAATGCGAGTGAGAAAAAAAATGCATTCATCAGAAAGAAAACCGTACAAGCTTCCGCGCATGAGAATGATTCATTTAGTGAAGCGGTGCGAGACGTACAGCATGTATAATGCAGGATAAGGTAGAAAGTGTTACTCTTCCATTCCATTCGGCTGCAGTTTTAGTCGTGTAGCGGTGTCACAGAAAGCGCTATGCAGTCATTAAAGCTTCAGTTTAACATTCATACTGTACAGTCACACTGACCAGCTGTAGCCTTTCAAGCCTTTTAAGTAGCCCACTTACAACCTGCTTTGTTGTACGGTGCAGAACCTTGGGGCCTATGAAGGAAGGAGGAACAACAGTTGGCAAGGGCAGAGATGAGAATGTTAAGGTTAAGACACAAGGGCAGAGATGAGAATGTTAAGGTTAAGACACAAGGGCAGAGATGAGAATGTTAAGGTTAAGACACAAGGGCAGAGATGAGAATGTTAAGGTTAAGACACAAGGGCAGAGATGAGAATGTTAAGGTTAAGACACAAGGGCAGAGATGAGAATGTTAAGGTTAAGACACAAGGGCAGAGATGAGAATGTTAAGGTTAAGACACAATGGCAGAGGTTAGAATGTTAAGGTTAAGACACAAGGGCAGAGGTGAGAATGTTAAGGTTAAGACACAAGGGCAGAGGTTAGAATGTTAAGGTTAAGACACAAGGGCAGAGATGAGAATGTTAAGGTTAAGACACAAGGGCAGAGATGAGAATGTTAAGGTTAAGACACAAGGGCAGAGATGAGAATGTTAAGGTTAAGACACAAGGGCAGAGATGAGAATGTTAAGGTTAAGACACAAGGGCAGAGATGAGAATGTTAAGGTTAAGACACAAGGGCAGAGATGAGAATGTTAAGGTTAAGACACAAGGGCAGAGATGAGAATGTTAAGGTTAAGACACAAGGGCAGAGGTTAGAATGTTAAGGTTAAGACACAAGGGCAGAGGTGAGAATGTTAAGGTTAAGACACAAGGGCAGATATGAGAATGTTAAGGTTAAGACACAAGGGCAGAGGTGAGAATGTTAAGGTTAAGACACAAGGGCAGAGATGAGAATGTTAAGGTTAAGACACAAGGGCAGATATGAGAATGTTAAGGTTAAGACACAAGGGCAGAGGTGAGAATGTTAAGGTTAAGACACAAGGGCAGAGGTGAGAATGTTAAGGTTAAGACACAAGGGCAGAGATGAGAATGTTAAGGTTAAGACACAAGGGCAGAGATGAGAATGTTAAGGTTAAGACACAATGGCAGAGATGAGAATGTTAAGGTTAAGATACAAGTGCAGAGGTGAGAATGTTAAGGTTAAGACACAAGGGCAGAGATGAGAATGTTAAGGTTAAGACACAAGGGCAGAGATGAGAATGTTAAGGTTAAGACACAAGGGCAGAGATGAGAATGTTAAGGTTAAGACACAAGGCAAAAGGACCAACGAGGAAGTGAAACAGATGGCAGAAGTGGGTGCGATTGAAGCGACGGTGAGGGAAGCACAACTGAGATGGTCTGTCATGTGCAGAGAAGGGAAGATGAGCACCCACTGAGAACAGTGAGCGACCTGCCCATCCCTGGAAAAAGAAAGCAAGGCAGACCAGGGCGAAGGGGTGGATCGACTGTATCGAACAAGACATGGAAGCACTGGGGATGACGATGGAGGACGAAATGGAACAGAAACGGTGGCGACAGAAACTGTACTCCCGTCCAACCCAAAAGGGACGAGGAGGAAGAACACGAAGATAGACATTGTACCAATCTCATACACTTGCATATCATTAGTGGGCTTTGAGCACATTCACTCTCTGTGTTCAGTGCCTTGCTCAAGGACATGTTGAGAAATGTGGTGGGCACCATAGACATAGTGTTCACCTTCACTCTGTACCTGTATATACTTCCCTCTGTGTACCTGTGTATACTTCACTCTGTATCTGTGTATACTTCACTCTGTACCTGTGTATACTTCACTCTGTATATCTGTGTATACTTCACTCTGTACCTGTGTATACTTCACTCTGTATCTGTGTATACTTCACTCTGTATATCTGTGTATACTTCACTCTGTATCTGTGTATACTTCACTCTGTATATCTGTGTATACTTCACTCTGTATCTGTGTATACTTCACTCTGTATATCTGTGTATACTTCACTCTGTATCTGTGTATACTTCACTCTGTATATCTGTGTATACTTCACTCTGTACCTGTGTATACTTCACTCTGTACCTGTGTATACTTCACTCTGTATATCTGTGTATACTTCACTCTGTACCTGTGTATACTTCACTCTGTATAATCTGTGTATACTTCACTCTGTATATCTGTGTATACTTCAGTCTGTGTATACTTCACTCTGTATATCTGTGTATACTTCACTCTGTATATCTGTGTATACTTCACTCTGTATATCTGTGTATACTTCACTCTGTATCTGTGTATACTTCACTCTGTATAATCTGTGTATACTTCACTCTGTACCTGTGTATACTTCACTCTGTATAATCTGTGTATACTTCACTCTGTATATCTGTGTATACTTCAGTCTGTGTATACTTCACTCTGTATATCTGTGTATACTTCACTCTGTATATCTGTGTATACTTCACTCTGTGTCTGTGTATACTTCACTCTGTGTATCTGTGTATACTTCACCATGTATATCTCTGTATACTTCACTCTATTTGTGTATACTTCACTCAGTATATCTGTGTATACTTCACTCTGTATATCTGTGTATACTTCACTCTGTATATCTGTGTATACTTCACTATGTATATCTGTGTATACTTCACTATGTATACCTGTGTATACTTCACTCTGTACCTGTGTATACTTCACTCTGTACCTGTGTATACTTCACTCTGTACCTGTGTATACATCACTCTGTACCTGTGTATACTTCACTGTATAATCTGTGTATACTTCACTCTGTATAATCTGTGTATACTTCACTCTGTATATCTGTGTATACTTCACTCTGTGTATCTGTGTATACTTCACCATGTATACCTGTGTATACTTCACTCTATCTGTGTATACTTCACTCTGTATATCTGTGTATACTTCACTATGTATATCTGTGTATACTTCACTCTGTATACCAGTGTATACTTCACTATGTATACCTGTGTATACTTCACTATGTATACCTGTGTATACTTCACTCTGTATACCTGTGTATACTTCACTCTGTATATCAGTGTATACTTCACTATGTATACCAGTGTATACTTCACTCTGTATACCAGTGTATACTTCACTCTGTATATCTGTGTATACTTCACTCTGTATACCTGTGTATACTTCACTCTGTATATCTGTGTATACTTCACTCTGTATACCAGTGTATACTTCACTATGTATATCAGTGTATACTTCACTATGTATACCAGTGTATACTTCACTCTGTATACCAGTGTATACTTCACTCTGTATATCTGTGTATACTTCACTCTGTATATCTGTGTATACTTCACTCTGTATACCAGTGTAATACTTCACTCTGTATACTAGGGGTGGGGGGGAAATCGATACGTAGTAGTATCGCGATACTTTGCGTGGCGATACTGTATCGATACAGGGACACCAATCAATATTTAATTATAAAAAAAAAAAAAAAATGTGTATAAGGAAGTTGCATTGTTCATTTCAATACCTGTAATAGTACAGTAGTCCACACACACACACATGTGCATTTAGTTAAGTTGGAATATGACTGTAATACAAACAGTTCAGTTTGTCAGGTACATGCAACACAGATTACAGTGTTTACATCTGTCTGCTTGAGAAAATACCATGTTCTGCAATAAAAATTATTGAAGTGCGATGAACAGACTGAACTTTATTTTATTAGATAAAACATGTTGACAGTTTTACTTTGCAGTTAAAAAAATTATAATTGATTACAAAAAATTATAATATTCGCGATATATCGAGTATCGCGATACTGTCGTATCGCGAGGTCTTTGGCCATTCCCACCCCTACTGTATACCAGTGTATACTTCACTATGTATATCTGTGTATACTTCACTATGTATACGCCCCAAGTCCCTGTTTACATAACGTATACATACGACTATACCACTGCTTACTCTACATGACCCCTGCTTCCTAGGAGTACCAGGGCTCCTCGGTGCTGGGGCAGTTTGTCACACGCTTCCTGCTGCGGGAGACCTCCACCCAGCTGCAGTCCCTCCAGTCATCACTGGACTGCGCTATGGAGGCTGTGGACGAGCAGAGCTGCACGGAGAGGAGGATGCTGAAGAAGCCCGAGGATCTGCCCATCCAGAGGGCAGCCAAGCGCCCCAGCAGACGCATCCAGAAGAATATGTGTCTGTCCCCCACGGACCCCTACTCTGGCATGCTCACTACAGGTACTGTACTCTGGCATGCTCACTACAGGTACTGTACTCTGGCATGCTCACTACAGGTACTGTACTCTGGCATGCTCACTACAGGTACTGTACTCTGGCATGCTCACTACAGGTACTGTACTCTGGCATGCTCACTACAGGTACTGTACTCTGGCATGCTCACTACAGGTACTGTACTCTGGCATGCTCACTACAGGTACTGTACTCTGGCATGCTCACTACAGGTACTGTACTCTGGCATGCTCACTGCAGGTACTGTACTCTGGCATGCTCACTGCAGGTACTGTACTCTGGCATGCTCACTGCAGGTACTGTACTCTGGCATGCTCACTGCAGGTACTGTACTCTGGCATGCTCACTACAGGTACTGTACTCTGGCATGCTCACTGCAGGTACTGTACTCTGGCATGCTCACTACAGGTACTGTACTCTGGCATGCTCACTGCAGGTACTGTACTCTGGCGTGCTCATTGCTCACTACAGGTACTATAGTGTATATAATTTATATGGGGGCCCAGTTGCGTAGCCATGCCTCTCTCTCCACACTACATTAGCACTGTTCCAGCACCGGAGAGATGTCTGACTGATCCTATTATCATTCCACTATAAGGGGGGAAATGCTCTGGCTTGTTTGTATTTCTTTGAACCAATCCCAATCATCCTGGGTGGTGCTAAGTCCAAGATGCAGCGACGGTGCCCTTGCAAAATAGTGTCGCAAATAGCAGAAGGGGAGGAGAATTCCAACTGAAATATTCAGCCAATAGCAACTTATACCCACAGTCTCATGGCGCCAATCCAGACTAAAGTGGGCCCCACCGTGTGAGACCAAAGTTACTAATGATGAATTGTAACATAAAGCAAAGAATATATCTGGGCAGTTAGCAGTGCACGCTGTTGTGATTTATAATAAGTTAACTGTATTTCAGAGAGTCAATGTTTCTATCGGCAGACCTTTTATGTGACAAAATATATTGCTATATTGATGTAGATCTTTCTTTAAAAATGTGCTTTATGTTTGTTTGTCTTATTATGTGTGGGTATCCAGACCCAGAAACACAGAAACACTCATAGCATTGCATAGCACGGGGAACAAATATAACCTGTTGAAATGATGATGTCATGACTCCTCCCTGTGTCGTGCTGATGACGCTGTGTTTCCTGGGTCAGGGGTCAGCGTGGAGACAGACAACCACTGGAGTTCCCAGATCAACCGTCTGCAGCAGCTCATAGACAAACTGGAGTATGAGGTTTGTAGGATTTTGTTGTTTGCAGATATACCAGTGTTATTTTATTTATTTTATAGATTTCGTTTTAAATATAGCAGAGCAGGTAGGGGATAGCATACTCTTTGGATTAGGGATTCAATTCCTGCTTGTGCCACCCATACTAAACATACCGTAAATCCTCAAATAGAGGAGGGACCTCCGATAAAGGAGGGGCCTCTTATATTGGGGGGGGGGGGGGGGTGGTGTTGATGCATTTAGACAAACACAGGCCGGTCTCTAATATAAGGTCGCAAAAAAAGTATTTTTTTTATTTTTCGTGCCGTAATATAGAATGAGATAAACTCTTGCCAATGGAAATCAAGTGCTGCCTCCCGCTACACTGACTACCGTACATTATCGTTTCCCTCTGGTTAGCTTTAGCGCTAGCCGCTAGCTAACGTTGTCATAATATCTAGATCTGTGGTGTCAGCTGGATGACGTTGACTTCGCTATCTATATGGCATTGGCAGACGAGGCTGGCGTTGTCCAGTTGACACATTACAGACCATGATGCTATGATAACGTTAGTAGCTAAAGCTACTGCATGTAAACAACTCGATTCAACTGAGGAAGTCGAGAAGGTACCACACGCTAAACCGTCCCCGGACCCCACAACCTAGTAGACAGTTCCAACTTCAGTGTGTGAATGACGTTAATCCCACAATTACTCAACTGCACTCAATATTTAAATACCAATGCTAGTCTAAATAAATGTAGACAGACAATGTACGTATTAAAAAAAAAATATATATATATATATATATATATATATATAATAATAATAATAATAATAATAATAATAATAATAATAATAATAATAATAATAATAATAATAATAATAATAATAATAATAATAATAATAATAATGCAATAAAAGTCTGAAAATGAAGGGATTATGTCCATGAGTGTCATTTTTAGAAATTAAGGCCTGCCTCTTATATAAGCCTCTCTCTAAAAAAGGCCTGGTGCTCTTTGCAGCTGAGGTAAATAGAAGACCTGTCTTATATTTGAGGATTTACAGTATTCACGGTTCATTCCAGGGTTTTGGATACAAAACACAATGAGGTTGAACTGCTCTTACATGTAGTAATTTAGTTGACACTTTTATCTAAAGCGACTTACAAAATGTGTAGAACAAGTCAGCAGGAGGGCTACACCCCTGGCAGCAGTGGTATTGTTTGTCTAGCAATGCCGAATTTGAGTGCTTCATTTGAGTGCATAGTAGAATAGACATAGCGCATAGTAGTATAGACAAAGTAGCATAGTAGGTAGTAGTATAGACAAAGTAGCATAGTAGGTACTAGTATAGATATAGTAGCATAGTATGAAGTAGTATAGGCATAGTAGCATACATTTACATTTTACATTTTGTAATTTAGCTTACGCTTTTATCCAAAGCGACTTCTCTGTACAAATTCTGTACTACAAGTTAGCAGGAAGGGTACAACACTTACAACTGAGTAACAATGTTCATCAAACAGTGCTTAAACGTGGGTGCTGCAGTGATGAGTGCATATAGTAAAGACATATTAGTATAGTAGGAAGAGTGCATGATAGTATAAGACAGTAAGAAGGTTCTTTTTTTATTAAAATTTTTATTATATATATTTAAAAATAATTATTTATTATTAATTTCAGATATTGATTGAAGAAGTGTGATTTTAGTCGACAGCTAAAGATTTATCGGGTTTCGGCTGTCCGGTAGGAAGAAGTTTGTTCCACCATTGTGGAGCGAGGACCGAGAATAGGTGGCTTCTCTTTGATGACCCTCCCAGAGCTTGTATAGGAGTGGGTCTGAGGCGGGCAGAAGATGTAGAGCGGAGGGGTCTTGAGGGTGTGTAGTTAGAGACCATTGACCAGAGGTAGGCGGGAGCCGTTCCCTTCGCTGCGTGATATGCCAGGTCGAGGACCTTGAAGCGAATTTGTGCGGCGATGGGGAGTGCCCGGTCTTGAAGCCTGTTTGATTTGGGTGAGAGGGGGAGAGAAAGAGAGAGAGAGAGAAGGCTGCAGTGCCTTTTATTATCGCGGCTATTTTATTATCTTCTACTTTATTCTATTTACTATCGAAGCGGGCATGGCCAGTGGCCACCCCACCCTCATTTCACTGTATGCCTTGTGTATGTATGTGACAAATAAACCTCTTGAATCTTGAATCTTGCCATATTCAATCAGTTTCAGTAACTACAGAACAGTATATTGTTATAGACTCACTTGTTTTGCTGCATCACGTTGGAAGAGCCTCGAGCCGTTGCGTCAGCATGTCGCGCTTAACCCTTCGAGAAGCTTTGTGGTCTGGGCTTGAACTTTCCATAAAAGTGTCCATATAAATCCATTTTGTTAGATCCAACACTGTCTGAATGTACAGTATCTTGTGATTATTATCAATTTCCGACAACAACTACGGAATGCATGGTGGTATTTTCCTGGTGGACCCTCGGCGTGATTCGGGACGTGATGTCACGTGCAACGCTCAGCCAATAGAGTGACTACTTCGAGCGCTAGAGAAAAGCGCCCTCGGATATCGTATTTGAAGACGCTGATTGGATTCAATTTAGTTGCATGTTGCCCTGTGAGTTGCGCGCTGACGCTGATGTCTAGCGCCTGAGAAAAGAGAGGGGAGGGGGCCAGGGGGGGGGTGAATGGGATGCACAAACAATTCTTTCTTCTTCTTTCCACCAGGGGGGCGCCACTGGTCCAAAAGGTCGTTCTGTAATATATACTCAGAGAGCTGGTTGGATACAACACATTCAAATGATTTAGGAAAGAAAGAGGAAAGAGAAAAGAGAGACATGGCGATAGTTATCTACAGTATGATGGTGGGGTTCAGGGTTGGGTTTTTTGATGAGCAGTGTGACCCGCCCTGTTTCTATTCTTACCTCCATTTTGAAAGTAATGGAACAAATAGTAGTCGAAAAGTACCTTGCGGAATTTTTTTTTATCTACGAATTCCAATCTGGCTTCAGAACATCCCACTCCACTGACACATGCCTTCTCTATTTGAACGACCACATCAAACAAGAGGTGGACGTGGGCAAATACTGCGGCATGGTCATGCTGGACCTCCAAAAGGCTTTTGACACTGTCAATCACTCCATTCTGATTGACAAAATAAAAGCAATTGGTTTTGATAGTTTATCAGTGAGCTGGATGCAATCCTACCTGGAGGGGAGAGAACACATGGTGGAGGTAAACGGTACACCACCCCCCCTCCCAGTGAGCTGTGGTGTTCCACAAGGAAGCATACTAGGATCGTTACTGTTCCTAATTTATGTAAATGACATGTCATCAGCTTGTGACTGCAACTTGTTCCTGTTCGCGGACGAGTCAGCCCTGCTGGTCTCCAACAGGAACAAGTTGCAGGTTGAAAAAACCGAAAGACGAAAGTCTTTCTCTGGTCTGCATCCCCTTAACAATTGTGTATTGAGCCGTAATGTCTTGTACCCATTCTGCAATCTGTTAATAAAGTTTTCAATCAATCAATCAATCAATCAGTTATGAACCACCCTGGCGTTGAGAGAGGAGTTGATGGTTGCAGTTACAAATGGGAGGATGTCTGGTGCGACGGTCTGGAGGAGTGGGGAGGGTATCGGGTCCGGCTGGCTTGTAGTGGGATGGTTCAACGTCACCGGTGTCAGACCTTCAGCATTTGTAAGGGGAGAGAAAGATGACAACGTGAAAGATGAGATTCCTGTTCCAGGAAGTGTGTGGGGGTTGGGAGAAGCAGCTGCGGATGTTCTTTGGTTTTTTTATCAAAGAAGGTGTCAAAGTCCTCCGCAGAGAGAGAGTAGGGAGGGGGCGGGAGTGAGGAGGGAAAGATTATATAAAGAATAAGGGCTTAAAAAACGCAGATGAATCACGCTCTATGACATACAACATAATTCTACATCAAGGCAATAAGATTCAGGGCAGAGCTGTCACTGGGATGCTTATTCCCTTCCCTGCAGGTCTTTCTCATTTCCCCCCATCTGTCTCTAAGCATCTGCCTGCATTCTCTGCTTAGTGGGAGATGAAGTTCAGGCTACGCTAAGCACACACACACACAGATACACACACACGCACAGGCACACGCACACGCCCATGCACATATAGCGAAAGGGAGAAAGAGAGTGAAGAAGCACTGATCAGCTGCGTCTGTGTGTGCATGCATTCATTCCCGCCTGTTATACGAGGGGATCGTCTGCCAGTAATCCATGCAGCTTCTTATGAGATGATGAAGCCATGTCCAAGTGATCCGTCATCTATGGATGAAACATAAAGATTATTTAAAAGCTCAAACAGTTACAACAGATGACCAAGTAGGCTATAACTGGAAGCAACAGTCCCAGTTAGGCAGACCCTGGTTAATTCTGGGTGGCAAGAACTGGCTATCCGGCTGCAAGCTATCCTTGCTTAGCACAAATGAATGGAATCAGATACGGACCACTAGCCTAGGTTAAAACACCATGTTTTGGGGCGGCTAGGTGGTGTAGTGGGCAAGGCACGCTGGGTTCGAGCCCAGCTCTCGGCGTTGCTACCAGCTTGGCTGGTCGTTCATACTAACACAATTGGCAGTGTTAGGGGTGGGAAAGCTGGTGGGTGGGTCCTGGTAGTTGTAAACAGCGACTCCTACAGTTCGGTCGGGGCGCCTGCTCAGTGAGGAAAGGATCTAAGGGGGGTAGTGTGATCCTTCCACACGTTACACCCTCTCAGTGAGAGTCCGCGCTGCCAGGTGAAAAGAAGCGGTTGATGGGCTACACATGTGTCGGAGGAAGCATGTGATAGCCTCCACTCTCCCAGACCGACTGTAGGGGGTAAGTGCGCAGCGACCAGGAAGGGGATTGGGAATTGGCATAACAACTAACATTGGGATGGGAGAAAAACGGAGGAAAAAGGAGTTTTTTTTTTTTTTTTTTTTTTTTAACACCATGTTTTGGCCAACAGCTAGGCTAGCTGGTCTGTATCCGCTTTCATTAATTTGTGCTAAGCTAGGCTAGCTTGCAGCCGGATAGCTTTCTACTGAACGCACAGAGAGGAAATTGGTATCCATTTTCTTGTCTGACTCTGGAGAAGACGTAAGCACATTTCCCATAATAATAATAATAATAATAATAATAATAATAAACCTTATTTGTATACAGAAACTGCAGCTCAAAGTGCTTCACAACAGAAAAAAGACAGGCATAAAATGAGCACAAAAAGTGCAGACATATAAAATCACAGTTTTTCACATTAGGATCTAACATCCCAACAGGCCACCTTGTTTGATTAAGTTTTAAATAGACAATAATAAAAAGAGTAAGATCAAATAGACAGAGTGCAATAGTGCAGTGCAATAAAATAGTAGAATAGAATAGATAATATTATTTTTACAGTGAAATAAAATAGTTCTGTATTACTGTTCAACGGTTCAAAGTCGTCTTTACCTTCTCTGTTTGGTATGCACAGTTTGTAGGCGTGTTCCATTAAATGTGATTAATTTAGATTAATTAATTACAAAGCCTGTAATTAATTCGATAAAAAGAGAAATTGTATTGCTTGACATCAAGCATACATACATAATACATATGTTCTTTTTTATAACCCAAAGTTAAGATAGAAGAAGAATATTACTGCCTACCGGTGCTGTCATCACATCCACATAAGAAGCGTTTTAACATTCCAGCAACGCTGTGAGTGACACCTGATATTTCACACATGAGACTGACAGAGATTTAATTTTAAACTGACATTCAACTGAAGTTACATCCCAGTGCACTTTCTGAGATTGGATATACAGTGTACGGAGCTGGGGTGGACAAGGATAACAAGGTTCTTAGCTAGCTAACGGACTAGCCATTCTTATATCTTCTCTATGCCAAGGGTAGAACACAATGTTACCACCCCCTCCTCCCCGCAAGGCTGTGTTGAGGCGACTGGGGGGGGGGGGGGGGGGGGGGGGGGGGGGGTAATACAGATATAGCAATCCCTATACTGCAAAGCCAATGCTTTGTGACAAGCCGTACCTAGAGGCCATACTTGTGCTAGATTGATGTTCAGCCTCTCCGGCGGTTGAGCCTCGTTATGTGCTTCATGACTAGCTGAAATATTTATGCCTCCTTTTTTATTTTGCAGAGTCCACATCTGGAACCTCTCAAAGAGGACACGTTAGCGGGCACATACAAGTCGGTGAGTGCTGCATGATGATGCTAGTAGCCAGCGGTTTCATACTAGTGCCCGCACAGTGATGTTCATTGTGGAATGTGGGATGTGTTGCACAGCGGCTCAATAGTATGACAACAAAGAGGAGACCACACATGAACGTCCCTGAACGTCAGCAAAACAAAGGAGATGATTGTGGACTTCAGGAGGTCGGGGGTCAAGGACTACAGCCCCCTCAGCATCGACGGGGCACCGGTTGAGAGAGTGAACAGTTTTAAGTACCTCGGAGCCCACATATCCGAGGACTTGACATGGACCACACACATTGACAGTGTTGTGAAGAAGGCACGACAACGCCTCTACTTCCTCAGGCGCCTAAGGAAGTTCCAAGTCAGTCAGAAGATCCTTAAGAACTTCTACTCATGTACAATAGAGAGCATCCTGACTGGCAACATCACCTCCTGGTTTGGGAATAGCACTGCACAAGACCGAAGCAGACTACAAAGAGTGACACGTTCAGCTGAACGCACAATTGGAGGGGGGCTTCCCACCCTCCAGAACATTTACAACAAGCGGTGCAGGGGTAAGGCTAAGAGAATCATCAAGGACTCCAGCCACCCGAACAACTGCCTCTTTGAACTGCTGCGGTCAGGCAAGCGATACCGGAGTCTCAAGGCGAGCACAGAAAGACTCAGAAGAAGCTTCTATCCCCAGGCCATCAGGCTGCTCAACGAACAATAAACACTATACAACAACCATCAAATGCACACAGCACACACATCCACACGCACACACTCACTTTAAACAAACACACTGCAGCACCCACTCTCCACACTTTAGATCACCTAAACACACTTTATATTTATTGATAAAGGATTTGCACTACAACTCGTACACCTTACTGTAAATTGTACCTAAATTGTACCTCATCCCATTTCTGCTTTGCACTATATAGTATTGTATATTAGTACACTGCATAGTATATTGTATATTATATGGTAACTCAGTTACGTCTATTCTGCATCGAACATTGTACATATGTCTATACTGAACACTGTGACCTCATTTTTTACTTCTAATTTACATGCTATACTATGTTATTTCGTACTTATCTTGTCTAGCACAGTCTCTGGAGCGTAACAGTAAGAAGCATTTTGTATAAAAGTATTCTGTACTTCTGTATGACAACTATTAAAGAAACTTGAAAACTTGAAACTTGAAACAAGGTATATTGTGAATTGAAGTATTGAAGTAATTGAAGTACTATACTGGAACAGTCAAACATATATAGACAGCAGGGCCCAGGCTGCCCAGGTGAGCCTCATCAGCTCACCCTATACAGGAGATTCAGCAGGCTGAGTAGGAGGGTTGTTAATGTGTAACATGTCAATGTACAGAATAGTTTATAGTCACAGTGATACTACTATTCATTGATGGATAATTTATTACGTTGGATTATTTATACTTCATGCCGTTTTGGATGAATAGGATTTAAAGGTGCTATAGATAATATTCAGCCACTAGAGCATGTCATTCCAATCAGGTGCATTCCACATGGGGAAATGGGAAGTAGGGAGGGCATAAATGCATGCAACAATATTCATTTTGGACCCGCCAAAATTTTAAAGGAAAAGGATAAATTCATTAATCAATAAATTTTTGGGGGGAAAAGCAATACCTTTTTTCCACACATTTCTAAAAAGCTCTGTGGATTTACTATACAGGATTCTTAATAGGACTAGTTGTTAAAGATCCCTAAATATTCAGCACAACAATTGAATGAGGTTGGAGTGGGGTGGAATTTGGCAATGATCACGTGATGATCACCAGTACGACAAAATAAAGTATATATTACTCTACATAAAACACATTTAACAATCACATGAATATATGGAATACCCCAAATAAGCATGATTCACCACAATTATTTCAGTACGGTGTAGAGTATGACACTAATGGGCACGATTTGTTGTGTGCTATAGCCTATAGGTTGTGTGTATGGGGTAAATTGTGTGAATGTTGTTGTTGTTGTTGTTGTTGTTGTTGTTGTTGTTGTTGTTGTTGTTGTTGTTGTTGTTATTCTACCTGTGCAGTAGAGGGCATAGGGAGGTAATCACAGTAGTAGTCACATACAAAAGGGGATCACAGGTGCCTGTGCTGTTGGTCATGTCGTGTTCTTAGTATTTTTCATGTTTTTTCTATGAGCTCCTCATTTATTCTTTGCACCCAGTCTAGCCTCAAGTGGCAATTTTAGTTGATGCTACAAGTCTCATCCATGTTGCCTCCTCCCCCATCTAGAACATTCTTCTGGTCCAGAGACAGATGTCTGTGAAGGAGAAGGATGTGGAGGAGTTCCAGCAGGCTCTGAAGATCTACACAGACACCACCAGCAGCCAGCCCAACAACCTGCAGTATGTTTACCTCAGGATCCCACTGGGATTAGGAATCCTTCAGATGAAGAATTGTATGAGTCCGTTCTAGGTCAGACTAAGAAATGATGTAAACTCCATGATCAAAACAGCAAAAAAATTATTCATCAATGACAAAACCGAGGAAAACAAAAACAAACCACGTGAACTTTGGAAATTACTCAATAACCAACTAGGCTGCAGTAAAAAACTTAAAACCAGATTCTCAAACATAAACATAAAGACGGACAACACGCTCATCACAGAAAAGCTGGATGTAGCCAATTACTTAAATAGTTTCTTCACAAACATAGCCACAACACTGGTAAACAAACTACCCTCCCACTCAGGGCATTATGGGGTAGAACACATAGTAGCATACTACAAGAACCTAGGGGTCCACAAAGACGACTTCAAACTGGAAATGGTAACAACAGATGAGGTACTCAAAAAACTGAGCGCCCTCCAACCCAACAAGGCCACTGGCCATGACAACATCCCCTCCAAATTCCTCAGAGACTCAGCAGCCGCCATCACCCCAGTCATCACACACATAATAAACCTCTCCATAAAACAGGGACACGTCCCCAAGGACTTCAAAATTGCGAGAGTGACCCCTCTGCACAAAAAAGGCAGTAAATTAGACCCAGGCAACTACCGCCCTGTTTCTATCCTTACATCCATCTCGAAAGTCATGGAAAAAATTGTATACGAACAGGTCGAAAAATACCTTGCGGAAAAAAATCTAATCTACGAATTCCAATCTGGCTTCAGAACATCCCACTCCACTGACACATGCCTTCTCTATTTAAACGACCACATCAAACAAGAGGTGGACGCGGGCAAATACTGCGGCATGGTCATGCTGGACCTACAAAAGGCCTTCGACACTGTCAATCACACCATTCTGATTGACAAGCTAAAAGCAATTGGTTTTGATAGTCTATCAGTGAGCTGGATGCAATCCTACCTGGAGGGGAGAGAGCAGATGGTGGAGGTAAACGGTACCCTATCCCCCCCCCTCACAGTAAGCTGTGGTGTTCCACAAGGAAGCATACTAGGTCCGCTACTGTTCCTAATTTATGCAAATGACATGTCGTCAGCTTGTGACTGCAACTTGTTCCTGTTTGCGGACGACTCAGCCCTGCTGGTCTCTGACAAGAACAAGTTACAGGTTGAAAAAACCCTCAGCTCAGAACTAGGCAAAATCTGCATATGGCTCGCTGATAACAAACTATCATTACACATGGGCAAAACAGAGTCCATTCTCTTCGGTTCAAATAACAAACTCAGCAAGACCGACGGCTTCTCAGTTACAGTGGGTGACAATATTGTCACAAGGAAAGAAGATATTACCTACCTGGGTTCCATCCTAGAGGCAAATCTTTCCTGTGACAAAATGGCATCCAATGTAATAAAAAAAGTCAACCAACGAACTCGATTCTTGTACCGGATCTCCTCACTGGTAAACAAGAATACCCTGAAGACTCTAGCAGGAGCACTCATTCAAGGGTACTACGACTATGCTTGCACCTCATGGTACCAAAGCACCTCAAAGGCGCTAAAAACAAAATTACAAACATCTCAAAACAAACTGGTCAGACTACTGCTTGACCTTACTCCTAGAACCCACCTCACCCCTGCCCACTTTGACAACCTAGGATGGCTTAGAGTAGACGACAGAGTACAGCAACTTGCAATGGGCCTGGTCTACAAGATACACTACACGACCAAGGTACCCATGTACATGACAAAATACTTCCCAAAGGTCAGTGAATACCACGATCACAACACCAGAGGGAGCTCCACAAATCATGTTAAACCCAGATTCGGCTCAAACAAGGGACTAAACACGTTTCGCAATTATGCCACATCAATGTGGAACGCCCTACCCAAAGCTGTAAAGGAATGTGAATCACTACCCACTTTCAAAAACACTCTCAAAAAACACCTAAGGGAGACTGCAACTCGAAACTGGCCCCTGTAAATGTCCGAACACAACCCCCTCCAATGTACAGTAAATTACCAAGAATGGTCTTGTCAATAATCCAATGTACAGTTTTGTTTGTACAGTTGTACAGTGTCCCCCACCCACCCCTCCTACCCAACCCCCCCCCCCCCCCCCCCACTCCTACCCAACCCCCCCCCCCCACCTCCAATGTACAGTCCCCCCCCACCCCCACCTACCCAATCCAATGTACAGTTTCTACGTCAAATGTATATACTATTTTTTTTTTTCTGGACTCTTTTTGTATCACAAACAGTACTGTAATTGCAAATCTGGTATGTCATAAATGTATAGATGTAGCAGTACTGTCTATCTGTATGTCATGTATGTCATATATGTTACGATGAATTGAAAATGGGGGACCCTGATGAAAACAAGACGAAAGTCTTTCTCTGGTCTGCATCCCCTTAACAATTGTATGTATTGAGCTGTACTGTACTGTACCCATTCTGCAATCTGTTAATAAAGTTTTCAATCAATCAATCAATCAATCAGACAAACTGTGTTTTTCAAACTTAGTTATCTGAAGATGGTGAATGCAGATGGAATGCAGTGTACATTCATAGTTCAAACCGTAGAGGTTGAGAATTTGGGGTGATGTACTGTGCTTCAGTCAGTGATTTGGATTGACTGCCAATACATGGGATGTCCAGAACATTCCAGAACAGACATGTCTATATAGTTCTATAGTTCTTCTTCTCAAGGGTTCTTTTCGTGTCAACATCTTCTATCTCCTCAAATTCCCCAAATTAATTAATTCTCTCTCTTTCTGTTTCTCTCTCTCTCTCTCTCTCTCTCTCTCTCTCTCTCTCTCTCTCTCTCTCTCTCTCTCTCTCTCTCTCTCTCACTCTCTCTCTCTCTCTCTCTCTCTCTCTCTCTCTAACAGCATGTCAGTCCAGAACCTGCCAGACAGATCATGCTTCATCATGTACGAGTTCTGGCAGGACCGACTTTCCTGGATGAGGTGTGTTTTTAAAGGCTTACGGACACTGTCTTTCTCTAAGCACTTCCTAGAACCTCTGCAAACCTCTCTCTCTCTCTCTCTCTCTCTCTCTCTCTCTCTCTCTCTCTCTCTCTCTCTCTCTCTCTCTCTCTCTCTCTCTCTCTCTCTCTCTCTCTGTCATTGCCTTAGGTAGCAGGCTCATTAGTCTTTATCCGTTTTCTCTCCCCCTTTGCAGTTACCTGCAGTCGTCCATCAGCAAGACCTTCCAGCGTTGTGTCATTGACTCTCTAGAGGATCCGGAGATGGTCTCCACCATGCTTCTCCCAGGTAAGAATGAATGAGACAGAGATTGATTACATTTCTGTGAACACAGTGTTCAGGATAATTGCTCATATCCTGTTATGATGGGGAAGCTGCTTATGTGCGTTTTCAAAGCTTGCACACAACCAATCCCTGTATACATGAATACACAGAGTAGTACCATGGCAACGGAGTTTACACAGATAGCAGAACAGCAAATGAGACCAGGTGTCTTCAGTATCCAGGCTAATGCTGGTATATACTTATACAAAATTATTAGATTAGATTAAATTAGATAACATTTTATTAGATTCAATGTTCATCATACAGCACAAGTACAAATAAAAGAAGTTGGCATCTAACCAGAGTGCAAATGTAACAGTAAAGTACATTAACAATATACAATGTAGGCCTACAAGTGATTCAACTGGAGTATAAATGAGTACAACTGAGTAATAACGCTAATCAGATGTATGTACAGTACAGTGTTATAGTATTATTATGTACAGGATACAGGTATAAAAACACTATGGTAGTAAACCATACTGGCCAGTGGTATAACTACAGTAGTAAGAGTAGATAAGGGATATATACAGATATAGTATACAGGTATGTAAAAAGGATTATATGCAGATATTTTCAGACAGACAGATAAATATATATATGGTAAATATAAAAAAGATATATACTGTATTCGGTATATATATTCAGACGGATGTGGATAAATATATATGGTAAATATATATATACTGTATATACAGCATTATTGTACATGCTATTAGGTAGGTAGTGTACACATCATATCCCATATATAAATGTGATATGATGTTTACCTGGGCCAAATGTCCAAAACATAATGGCAACGTGCATAATGGCAAATAACAGAATATTGGTGTCCATGGCAACGCACACTCACATTGACCTAGAATGCTTTTAACAATTCCGTCTTAACATTACAGTGTGGCTATGGATGACATTTTTTTAAAGGAGTTGTTAATGCATGATGTTTCCCCGCTCCTCTGCCTGTAGTCAATGTTTATTTGTTTTGCTTATTGATCCTTAACTCTGGTTCCCATTCCAGCTTCATGGTGGATTATGAATAACAACTGACAGGAGCCAAGCTTCTGATGTTCAGCACCATGATACGAAGAGGAGGAAGAGGAGTTATCGTGTTATGTTTTACTTATTGGTTTATAATGGTTTCTTTGGTTTGATTTAAAAATGTTTCATTCCGGCATAACCCAGGGTTAATTCTGTAACACTATGCTGTTAAAAAAGAAAATAATAATAATAATAACTGAAAACTAACTTTGCACGCAAAAACAACATATTGGTTGGGAAATAATTGCATTATTGCAATAATTTGTTTGTTTTATTTGAATCCTCTCCATCGTCGGTTTCACGTGCCGTACGTTCTTGCGTGTCTTGTGAATCATTTATGGTTTCCGACATGTAAATATAAATGCAAGAAAGAAAAAAAATGTATCTGCATGATTTCTTATGATTTCCAAATGCTTGTTTATTTAAATTTAAAACAATTAAAAGTAGATAGATCACATCACAGGTACCATTAAGATATGAGCAACGATCAATTTTATCAACGCATTACTCATTACTCAAGAAATATAAAAACACAAACAGAGGTTAAGGTTTAACCCGCTTTCCGCCGTTGTCGTCTCTGTGGTATTGATGTACAAATGTTGTCTCCTATGAAATTATGCTTACTGGCATCTTAACAATGCCTTTACAGTGGCTCTTAGATAGAATGTAGTCAAGAGAATGGTTATGGTCCACATAGAGATTTTATTATACGTGTGTCACTCCTGCACTTTAGGTATTAAGTGTGAACCGTGGATCTATTAGTATAAAGTCAATGGACCTGTATTGCAGTGGTTCTCAACCCAGGGGGTTGTGATATGATTTTGAGGGGTTCGTGATATGATTTTGAGGGGGTTGTGATATGATACAAATGCAATATAATGTTTAAAATCTTTGGTATAGATTTTTTCTTCTTCTTGTGAAATAATTAATAGAAGTATAAAGCCCTCCTCCAATCATCAAGTTAAAGAGCCTGAAACGGCGCCACGAACCACAAGGCTTGAGACCCGCTGCTCTATTGTAAATTATCTTTTGATACTAATGTAAGACTATGAAGTACACAGTAAACGTTCAGCTCTGTCACCCGTATCTGATCTGCTTTGTGTAGTGAGACAATAGCGGACGTGGTAACAAATAAACACATAGTTGTGCATTTTGGCGGTACTGTTATTACTGGACTGAAAAGAAACTTAAAAGCCATTGATTATGTTACATCACAGAGTCTTCATGAGACTTGATTTGTTTCATGCTATACGCACAAATGCAACTGTATATTTTGTGTAAAGAAGATTTTACGTAAAACCGCCATGAGTAATGACATTAGAAATGAAGTATTAAGAACGTGTACAGTAGATAATGATAGACAATGTAAGAAATTGTTATAGCACAATGTAAAAATGTGTTGCTCATGCATCTGTAATTGACCTATCTAAAGCCCCGCCCTCTTTTCTTGATCCTCCACAACTGTTGCTTCCCTCTGACAAACAAAGTCCATTAAGAACCTATACAGTAGATAATGATAGACAATGCAAGACATTGTTATAGAACAATGTAGAAATGTGTCGCTCATGCATCAGTAATTGACCTATCTAAAGCTCCACTCTCTTTTCTTGAAGCTCCAATCACAACTGTCGCTTCCCTCGAACAGCGAACTGTTGTGATTGAAGGAGCAAGGAAAAGAGGGCGTGCCTTGAGATAGGTCACATTGTATGATATGATGTCAAACTGGTTGTTGTGAATGAAAGAATTAATGAATTTGTCAAAATGGTATTCCTCTGTCATCCTCAGTTCTTTATAGAAATAGATCAGTGTTACAGTGGTTAATAATGTGGATGCTATGTTTATTTTCTGGCATGAAATAAAGTTCATGACACGACACATCAGTCATCTGTTTTATCTCATTTATTGACAGGTGGTGGTGTTTGGGGTGAATTGCAATATAATGGAAAATGTCTATATGAGATACTAGAATAATATGAGGTGTGTAGTGACGATCCTAACCACCACTTGGCTGGATCTAGGAGAACCTTGTTCATGACGCGCTTCAATGAGTTAGATGTCCAGGAGATAATCACTGTTGGGTGAGGTTCCCATTTAATGAAGAGTTCAGCTTACAACAAGGTTACTTAGTTGAATAATACTTATAAACCTATATCGCATAACAAATCCTGTGGTGATATGATGGCTGGCCTGGCTCCCTCATGTGCAAGTCGTAAAAGAACGTATAGTTTTTCACCTACCAGATTAATGTACAGTGCCACCCAGTGGGAAACTTGATATAGGCTACGAATTACAGTATACACAGACATAATGAATGGCTCCTACAACACAGAAGAATACAAGTGACCACCACATGTTTATATTACTGTCTCACAGTTTCTCACTTATAATTGCACTGTGGTGGTTGGAATGGGGGTAATGATGTTGGCTTTGGTTCCATGTCTCTCTTCAGGTAACAGGTTTGCAGGTTACAGTTGGAAGGCTGATCTTTCCTACATACCAAAGGCACAAATTCTAAACATTAAAACAACAGTTAGAACTGGTTGTTTATTTATTGTTATTAATTTTCCTGTTTCTCTGACAGTGGTAATAGAGTTCCTTTTTGTTCTTCCTGTGTCGACCACTGCTGAATGAAGCTATAAGGGAACTACTATCTCAAGTAGGCTACTTCCATGTCAATGATTAGTAGTTATGTTCTCTTTTTCTTTTTTTTACTTAATTTTTTACAAACATACAGGTAGTAGTAGTAGTTTATTTTTTCTGTCATCATCTCACACAATACAATATACACCATCATTTATCAATATTTGATTTTTACAGTGACTGAAAAGGTACAGACTGAAGCATAGTGCTTATATGTGCCTGTCCTATATTCTTACCAAAAGAAAGACAAAACAGTATTCTAAAGGGAAAAAAAGCAAGCAAAACAGTATTCACCCTTGTAGTTTTCAAAATTAGCTTTACAAAAAAATACAAAAATGTAGATTCCAAAACTGTATTCTAAAAGAAAAAAACAAAACAAAACAGTGTTATTCACCCTTGTAGTTTTCAAAAATAGCTTTACAAAATACAAAATACACATACAAAATTCACAATACTATTAAACAGACAGAAACAATAAAGAAAAAAATATATAATATCAAAAAGAAAACTGAAATAAAAGACAGGGTGTAACATGGGTTCATTGGTCATTTCCAGCTTTACATTTTTTATTTACATTTCAATTTATTTTCTTGTTTCCTTTTCATCCTTCTGTGATGTCATCCCTCTTCTTCCTATATTCCTCACACTTTTCCCATTTTGACTCAAATTTCTCTTGCAGCCTACCCTGTACCACAGCTTAGTCAGTGCTTTCTTGGCTGCTACTAATAGTATCTTAATCAAATATTTGTCTTCTCCCTGAATGTCTTTCTGTGACAAGTTCCCTAGGTATAGTACTAGACCTGTCTGGGGTATTTCATATCCTACTATTTCAATTATTATCACTCCTATCTCTTCCCAATAGTTTCTTATTTTCTGACATCCCCAGAATATGTGTGTGTGGTTCGCTACTTCTTGTCCAGATTCTTGTAAAGAATCTAATTATGTTTTTCCACCCAAACTCCCTCCATATTCATTCATTCAATCTTTATTTATACTCGATAATACACTGAGTAATTAAACTCATTTACAGTGCCGTCGAGATGTTACATACACAAGTGTCACAGTGTGTTCATAAATATAAAAACATCAGACAATCAGAATAATTGAGAGCACATTTTAAAATACATTAAAAAAAAAAATACAAAAATTAAAATTTTAAAAGAATAAAATAGCTCAAAATTAAAACAGAGGTAATACTTTAAAAACAATTACATATTGTGGTGACCTGATTGGTCATTAAGGTTCTAAACCGACCCATAGACACTAGAGCATAGGTGTCAAACTCACGGCCCGCGGGCCAAATCCGGCCCGCCATGTCATTTGATGTGGCCCCCCAAGAGCTCAGGTAAAAAAATTTTTTTTTTTTTTTTTTTTTTTTAACATTAATATTGGGTTAAAAAATAGCAGCGTTAAAATAATTGTGGGTTAATGCGTTAATAAAGCTTTAACTTTGACAGCCTTAGTTATTACACATTCTTACACATACATGTATGTTGAACATCTGAGGTAACAAAGGAAAAAAGCCAAAAGCACTTACTCTTCAGACATTCTTTGACAATTTTACAGCCCAAAATACAAAAAAGATCCAGGCGGAATAGGTAACAAAGGGTTGAAGAAATATTGTCTGAACTGTCAGATGCAAACTGGCTGTGTGACATAACCGAGCATCTCGCTCAATTGAATAAGAAGCTGTAGGGACGCAAACAAGTCCCACCCAAAACTTGACCAATATAGTTGTGAACTGAGACAACCCTTATTTTGTTATTTTTGAGTACAGTTACAGTTGTGTGTTCATGCAGACACATAATAGCAATTTCATTACGAATTGAAAATGGGGGACCCTGATGTAAACAAGTCGAAAGTCTTTCTCTGGTCTGCATCCCCTTAACAATTGTGTGTATTGAGCTGTACTGTACTGTACCCATTCTGCAATCTGTTAATTAAAGTTAATTAAACTATCTTCCATTAGTTGGATGTATGGCCTCTGCAAGGTTGTGTGCAGCCATTTGTTTTTGTAACATCTGCTACATCTGTCCCACGTGTTCTTTGCAGCTCACAGTTGTTAGTTCTGCCCCTCTTGACTGTGACAAAAAGGTTTTGAACAAACTTAATGTCATAGCTTGTATTTGATGATATTCTTCTTTGTTATTTACTTGAATGGTTTGATCATTGATTGGTGGAGTAATATGGGGTTCTGATAAACTAAAATTATTTGTTAAAATAACATAAGCTAACAAATATGTTTACATTTATGCAAATGAATATGCAATATGTATAACTTGAATAAGTAATAAATACAGAAACACCATGTTTAACAATATGTAAATGTGTAGCTACATTTATTTTACATTACATTAACATTTATACGGTCTTTGGCCCTTTGAGGGCAACCATAATGCTGATGTGGCCCTCTGTGAAAATGAGTTTGACACCCCTGCACTAGAGTGTCTAGTTTCAGTGTTTCCTGCAGGGTATTCCATGATGTAGGGGCAAAAAAGCCAAAAGCAGATCTACCAAGTTCAGTACAAACTCTAGGCACTCTAAGTGTAAGCCAAAAACTGGATCGTGTACGACAGGGTCCAGTGGTCCATTCCAATAAAGAACTAATATAATTTGGACAATCTCTAATTATGGCTTTAGATAAAAAGATTGCAATGCAACTTACGTCTCTCTGCCAGAGAGGCCCACCCGACCTTATTATATAGGATACAATGGTGAGTACCATAACTATCACCGGTGATAAATCTAATGGCTGAATGATAATGGCTTAAGAGTGGAAGCCGCTGCATGTCTATAAATCACATCTCCGTAATCCAAAACAGATAGGAACACTGCTTCAACAACTCTCTTTCTACTAATCATAGGAAAGTTGGCTCTATTTCTATACAAAAAGCCAATCTTTTTCCGTAATTTACTGGCGAGAACGCCCACATGATATTTAAATGTAAGTCTTTCATCAATCCAAATACCAAGGTATTTGTATTCTGAAACTCTCTCGATATCAGAACTGTTCAGAGTCAATATATGCAAGTCACTATAAACAATATTTTTGGCTTTGGAAAACAACATGAATTTAGTTTTACTGGCATTAAGCACCAATTTTAGACTAATAAGTGCATCTTGCAGGGCGTCAAAGGAGAGTTGTAAATATTTAGTGGCCAGTTGCACAGAATCAGCAGTACAATAGAGAACTGTGTCATCCGCGTAAAGGTGGCTTTGACAGCTGCTCAGAGATGAGACAATATTATTAATATAAATGGTAAATAAGACCGGGCCGAGGATTGATCCCTGTGGAACACCTTTTGTGATGGGTAGAAGCTCTGATTGGGCATTTCCCATTTTCACACACTGAAATCTTTCTGTTAAATAGTTTTGAAACCAACTGCAAGCACCTGTATCAAAGCCAACACTCTGCAATCTTTGTAAGAGGAGAAGGTGGTCAACAGTATCAAACGCCTTAGACAAATCTACAAACAGGGCAGTGTCACGTTTTAGACTCAAACGTGAAAGTTGTAAACGATACTTAAAGATATAAGAGATGAAACACTTTTGAAGGTATTTATTATAAAAAGTTTAACAAGCAATGTAATATAAAAGTGAATAAGCAAAGTATTTATACAAGGTAAATATAGCAAGGTACAATTTGAAATCTAGATTGTTACAACCGGCCGGTCGAGTATATAAAAGAAAGGAAAAAACAGTCCAGTCCTTTCTGGGTCCGTCCAGTCTAGTCAAAGCAGAGAAGTAAAAGAAGTGAAGTCCAGTCTCTTCTCTGTCAGGGTGTTTTATTGGTCCCCCAATCGACCAGTGTGGTTGTGGTTTTCGTCCTGCGTGCACATTGTGTGTCTGTGTGTATTGGTCAGTCAGTATGTCCGCCGTGCATGAGTGCATGGAACGCACATTTACGTGCAAGTTTGTGCGTGTGTGTCTCTATGATAACGATCTGTGATTAATGGAGACTGGAATATGTGACCACTGGATGACCTGGTCGTATATTATTCGGCTTGTGGCATCTTGTTGAATTATGTGATCCGGCTTATCTGGTGGGTGCTGTGTGCGCAAGGGTGTGTGTGTGTGTGTGTGTGTGTAGGTTTGTGTGTGTGTGGTTTGAGGGTGTGGATGTGTGTGTGTATGTGTGAGCTTGTCCTATGTGTAAGTGTGTGTGTATCTGGTATATGCTTGTGTGAGAGGGACGGAACCATGCACCAGGGGTCAGCTTGCAGGTCACTGATCTGTGAGTGCTCTAGCTGTGCTGGAGAGAGAGACTCCCAAGGGAACCAGGCCCTGCACAGTGAATGTCTTCTGTTATAAATCTACATATACATGTAGAATGTCTCTGCTATAAACTTACATGATACGTGTCATATTTCATCAGTCCCCCCTCCCTACCTACAGGTAGGGAAAAATGAAATAGAAGGGGGACCTTAAGCAAAAGGACCTTAAGCAAAATTATCAACAAACAACCACATAATAAAAAACACACCCAACCGGCCGACCCACAAGAGTCAAAGAGAAACGGCACAATCATCAACTTCTCCACTGGTCACATCAAACACTGCATGTGGCCAAAAAAACCTCCCGAGACAATCCACGGCCTAGAAAGTACGGCCTATCAAAGAACACACTTGAATAATAACTTGCTTAAAACTATGATATAATTGGAGGATAAAAGGCTCACATCGTCCCATGTCCCGACATATGGTGACGGCCCTTGGCGCAGCTCACAGTATCATCAGACTCACTGTGAGTCGTTAAACAGAACATAACAGTGTACAATAAAAACAACCTAAATCAAACAACAGCAATCCGTGGCTCCATATATCAGCCCGGACCACAATCCAGCGGAAGAGGAGAACCAGCCCCACACAGCCCGGCGGGGGGGGTCGTGGCCACAACCACAACCCCCTCACCAGAGCAAATGTGAACTTGGTCCGCCCCTGTCAAAACAACTGCATGAAAACAAAATGACACGGCAAAACAGGAAACAAATGATCTACACAATATCTCCTGCTAAAGGACACAGGAATGGGGACCACTCTAATGTTCCTACCAACACCTAGCAAGAACAAGGCTGCGGATGAATCATAAACACATACCACAGACCTCAACCTCACTAAGCATGAACCTGTTAAAAGGCCAAAAAATACCCAATACCGAAGTTCAGGAAAAAACCTCCTCGGCACAGGACACCGCCGTCCGACGTCCGCGATGGATCTCAGCACATCTCCGGACACATTTTCAATCACAATGTTCAACGTATGGGATGACCAACACTAATCTAGTTGGGCTTGTGGAGTGTGACCACATACATTTTGGGGCCCAGAGGAGAGAGAGAATTTGGTGCGGTAGAGAGGGACAGAGAGAGATGAGAGTAGGAGACAGAGTCCTATAATATAAGGCTTCTTCTCCCGGTACAGGCACAGGAGAGTCCATGTCATCCGGTGAGGAGAGACTAGGCACAGCTTCCTCCCATCCGGATATCACGACCCGGTAATATGTGGCAATGGACAGCTCCACTTCCTGCACAGTCACGGACAGCTCCACTTCCTGCACAGTCAGTGGGGGATACACGGGGGAGGAGGAGTAGAAGAAGGATGTCCTCCCAGACGACTGCCTCCATCCCGCCAGTAGAGTCTAGCGTCTTTAGACAGGAGGGATCGTAGGTGGGCAGATGATGGAACGGACCAGAGGGGAAGAGAGTGGAGTGAACCGTCTTCTTCCTTCCACTTCAATCGTCCATTTTTTAATCCTTGTGTCTGCCACAATGCATTCACTGGGCTCTGCCCCTCCAGGCTAACACAACAGACTAAAACCCCGTAAAACGCTAATAACAACTATACAACACAAGCCAGGAAACATATTTGAGGGTACACTACCAATTCGAACAGTCATCAAAATTCATTACCGTAACTTTATAGAGGAATAAAAACTAAAAATAACCTAACAATAAACTGACGTCGATTTAACATTAACCAGGATCTGAAAAATATGGAAATGATGCACGACACTTCTCGCACAATGTACATGTTTGAAATACTATTCAAGACAGCTCAGACAGTCCAGCCCTATTTTGCACAATATCAATCATATTTCAAGACAGTCCAGTTTTAGTTCAGTCACATTCTGCATAACTTCAATCAATTTATACTTTCTCATCTATTATTCTAATATTCTTATTTCAATTAAATATGTCAATACAGTAATTTATCGAGTTGTTGAGTCCAATTCAGTTCAATTTATTCAGTTGTTGAGTCCACTATTCAGTTGTTGAGTCCAATTCAGTTCAATTTATTCAGTCGTTGAGTCCACTATTCAGTTGTTGAGTCCAATTCAGTTGTGGAGGCCAATTCAGTTGTGGAGCCCAATTCAGTTGTGGAGTCCACACACCCACCCTCGAGACTGTGAATCCCACAGTCTCAACACCAATCTCCAGCAGTCACCCCGCAGGCCATCAGGCAGAGAGCGCCGAACGACACTCCATCCTCGTCAGTCAGCCATCACCCCCAGAGGACACTGCATCATACCGAATTCAGGCCGAAGTCCCGTTGCCGGCCCCTCCCCCTCAATTCGGCACCAGCCCTACATTTTCAGGCGACCATCGAGCGACAGCTCGTGATATCGTCCGGGGTTTCCCGAACCCACCTAAGGCATTTCCACCCCAAGATCAGTTCCGTCACCACCGGCAGAGGTATGGAGAGGAGAAGGGCCTCGGTACGGTTCTCAGCATGACCACAGCGTCCCCAAGGAAGCGGACGACAGCTGACCGTTCCCCCATCGCGTCCATGGTCGCTCAGCCACTCCCCAACCCGACAGCCCGTGGAAGAAACAAGGCACACAGAACACCACAGCTTACTCAACAACCACAAGCAGATTACAATTCATCTAGACACTTTCTATGAGAAAACCCATTGATTGAAACTCATACAAAATGTGTAAAGAACCACTCAACTTTCAGATTTCCAGTTCCGGCTCATCAGCGTCATCCTCCGTGCTCATCATCAGCGCCACAAACGAAAAAATTAAAACAACAACAGGGGACAAAATTAGAACAAAACATATATAGTAAGTGAGCTCATTCCGTAAGGAAAACCCCAAACAAAACACATCCCTATATGCCGCACCATGCCGATCCAATCTATTGAGCACACAGTAGTCTACCAAGCATACAGTAGTCCAACGATTACATAGCAGTCCAATGAGTATACATCTAATGAGTATACAGTAGCCTAATAGTAGCCTAATAGTAGCCTAATGAGTATACAGTAGCATTCCAGCATCCGACGGCCCCCAGAGGAGAGGAGAAAGAAAAACAAAAACAAAAAAAAACAACACCCTGTCCACAGAAACATGCAGTCGGGCCATCATCCAGTCGGATCATCATCATCCTCGGATGGCTCCATCATATCAGCAGAGTCCGGAGGCCCATGCAGACACAGGGGACCCCAGATGGACAGGAAAGAGACGGGCTCGAGGAGGAGAGCCGTCCGGCTTATCGGCACCCCCCCCCTCATTATCAGCGTCACAAATGAAGAAAAAAATAAAATAAAAAATAGGGGACAAAACTAAAAGACACAATTAAAAAGCCAAATTAAAAGACAAAATTCAACGACAAAACATGCTCAACACGCATCTACCAACAAAACTATGACAAACAACTATCACTCAACCATAACAAAACAAACAACAACAACTATCCCACACACATGCATTAGTTGCATCATAAACGCAGAACCATGCATCCATACAACAGACAGACATGCACTTAGTATCGTATTAGGCAATCAAACATATTAGTGGCTATTCTCCCTGTCCGCTATTACTCCCCCTTAGGCCTAGGAGAGAGAGAACACGAGAGAGATTAATGGGGATCGCCCCCCTTGTGCTGAGCCATCACACCTCTCAGGTTACCTGGTGACCTGTGCCATCTCTTTCTGGGGCACCCAAGATACCAAGTACCAGGCCTAGACCACAAAAAACAGCCTTGTGTCCCAGGTTCGGGGGGTGGGCAGGGACATTCCCTGAACCGATGACCAGGCATGCCACACGAGAAACAAGTTTCTGACCCTGGCACCAGGTCGTTCCGGAATGGGGGGTAACCCTGCGGTCCATTACCCCGCCTCTTCAGGGGCATCTGGACATCATTTAGCGTCACCTGAGTATCCGCATATAGTCGTGGCTGATTAGCAAATGGATTGGTTGTGCTAACCACAGGAGCCGACGGAGTACATGGGGGAACCGCCTTTGTTCTCCCCTCGATTTCCATAGTCAGTTTAACCTCCCCCAGAAAACAGGAGCAGTCAGCCAGGAATGTCTCGGCCTCCGCTAGTCCCCGTTTAGCTCTAGACTTAGCTTTGAACTCGAAGGATTTCGTCCCTCTCAAAACAGCGGTGGCCGTGGCTACTCTAGTGGCCGCCTGATTCGCGCACGCACTGAGTTCAACCTTTGCCGGTGCCGTTGCTGTCCAATGTCCCAAGACCCCTACCTTCTGCACCCTCCCAGCCCACTTTACAAATCTCGTACTGGCTTTGCGTCTTCCTTCGTCAGCGACCTTACCCAGCCAACGTGAATGTGTGGCCCCCAATACCTGGCCTACGCTACCCGGTTCACACGACCTCCACTTTTGTATAATTTGTTCAGTCATTTTTCCTGAAGAGGGATGGGAGAGAAAAAAGAAAAGGAGAGAGAAAAGTAAGAGGGAGAGATAGATTGAGAGAGGCAGACAGAGAGAGGGAGAAAAAGAGAGTCAGGGAAAGAGCGTGTGAGTTAATCTTAGCTAGGGTGCGAGTTACCGTGTGAAAGAGAGGGAGAAGAGAGAGAGAGAGAGTGAGAGAGAGAGCAGGGGAGGGGGAGAGTGAGAGAGAGAAAAAGAATGAGAAAGAGAGAGAGCAGGGGAGGGGGAGAGTGAGAGAGAGAAAAAAATGAGAAAGAGAGAGAGAGAGAGAGTGGAGAGAGTGAAGGAACGATAGAGAGAGAGTGAGAAAGAAAAAAGGGAGCGAGAGAGAGAGAGAGAGAGAGAGAGAGAGTGAGATTCACCCAGAATGTTCAGCACCACGACGGAGGGAACAGCTCCGGCTCCAGTGCATGTCTCCGTGTCCTGTCCTTCCCCTTCCAACCTCCAACCTCAGCTATCCCCCTTACTCCTAAGAGAGACAACGAGATTAATGGGGATTGGGGGGGAACTAACACTGGTTATCTTCCCATAACACTGCTTTGGCAACACCATCCGAATTGACTTGCAATTGAGAGAGAGAGAGTGTGAGAGAGAGAGAAGAATAGAACAGCGGCCCTCCCCGCCAACATTACCAACCAATCCAACACATTAAAATGACATCCAGACAGAGATTACAATAAAACGGCAAACTTAAAATGAACCAGACTCAAAACCCAAAAAAAGTAAAAAGAAAAAACACAAAATCTACACCCAAAAAATTTAAATAACGTAAAATAAGGAGCAAATAGGGAGAGAGAGCGAAGCGGAGTGTCGTGTGTGATGTGCGCGCAGTCAGCCCGTGTGCGTATCAGAGTCTGTGTGTTCATGTGTCAGTGTACGTGTGTGCGTGTCAGAGTGTGTGTGTGTATGTGTGCCTGTGTTCATAACAGGTTGTGTGTGTGTGCAGACAACGTGTGTGTGTGTGTGTGTATGTGTGTGTGTGTGTGTGTCGTGACCGTGCGCGCCAGTGTACGGGCGTGTGCTAGCGAGATCATCAGCGTGTGCGTCGGAGCTTGCAGATGCCCGTGTGTGTCGGGGCTGGACCCGCTGGTGATAACCTCGTTGTGAAAAGGGGCCAAACTCTAGACCTCCCTCGCGGGTCCCCCTGTCCCAACAGTTCCGAGCCCAATGGCCGGGCCTTCCGCAGGCAAAGCAGTACGTGAGGTTCCGCTGTTGCTCTGCGCCCCCTGTCCCTCGGCGTGCACGTCCAGCCATCTGTCAGTTTGATTACAAAACACAGACACATGACTCGTTGGACGCAAGAGAGAGAGAGAGGGGGACGCGTCCACTCTGTACCATCACACAATAATGCACACTGTAGCCGTGAGCGCAGCAGACCCGCCCTCAAAATCCCCAAAAAACCAAATGCACTGTGTAAGGCAGGTAATCTACAAATCCAAAGATTCATTTAAACTCGTGTAATTCGGCAGTTCAACAAGTCGAAAGTACTAATCTTCTTGGAGTGAAGCTGGACAGCACTCTGTCTTGATCTCAGCATATTAATTATATTGTTTTTAAAAATGGGAAGAGCAATCGGTATTTCCAGGAGACGTACTCATGTCAGATAGTGCAACGTTTAATTATATGTCATCTTGTGGCGCTGCCAGCGGTGACCTCTGTAAGCTCCAGGTTGCCCAGAACAGGGCAGCACGGTTGGTACTATGGGCTGCTGACCAAGGTCTAATGTGAGCCGTATATGCATGCCCGCCTCTCTTGGCCTTGCTGTTTAAATTGGTCATGAGCAGTAAAACTCCTGTTCCCATACATGAACCGATTGTGCAAAACTGTGCATGAGTATTACACTCGAGGTCCCAGTAGTGGGCAGCCCGAATTGCCAGGTCCTAAAACCAACGCTCTTAAGGAGATCTTTTAGTTTTAGAGCATTAACCCTTTGGAATAACCTGCCTCAAAACCTCCGCTGTATAGCAGATTCACTTTAAAAAATACGCTTTGACCCTTTTAACCTCCTTCCAGTTAAGAGTACCCTCCTCCCGTTCGGATGCACTCCTTCCCCTACTTAGATGCACCTCTCCCCGTAAAGTTTAGGCAGTCCGCTACGACGGTATAACCAGCTCCTTTCTTAGGACTGCCTTGTCCGACGCCAGCCCCTCTCCCCCACAGAGATGCAGGTCTCCACTTCCGGCGGTAAGGTCTCCTCACATGAACGGAAGAAGTCCCCTTATTTTACCTTCAGGTGCAGTTTAAGGCTGGGTCCCTTTCCAATCTTAGGAGAGACAATCCAGATTCCTCTGAATTGACACCCCTCATCCCTCTGCTTCCCAGCATTTTCTTTTCAAAAACACTGATCACAGAAGCACAACTCGCCTACTAACCCTGTATCGGCTAGTAAGGTTACTGTGGCCTGACTGTACATTGAGCCAGGTGCATTTATGGTCTCTGCCATAACGCTCTCCCAACCGGCTGGCGACCCAGTCGATAGCGACCTCATAGTCCGTCATCAAGTCAGGACCCCAAGCGGCTGACTGTCCGTAGTACCTATCAGCCACTCAGTTTAGAAACCGACGGTCTTGTCCCCACCCCGCTTGCTCTGGGCATGGAAATATTGACCGTTTTCGCCAGCCTTGCCTGTTCACGGCAGGAGCTGTGCCCCCTCCGGTGCACCGCCCTGCTCCTAGGTGTGGACTGTTGCCCACGTACCACCCAGTGCCCACACCAACTTACGTGCGACGTTTCCTGGGCCGACTAGGCGGTTCCACAGTGGTATGTTAATTCATACCTCGTTACGCACGGAGGCCTTCAGTAACTCCCCAGCACTATACGATGTGTTTAACGTGCGCCCAGACTCTTGCGAGCCCACTGCCGCCTGTTAGGGACTAGAGGTTCGGGGTGCCTAATCCCCACCCTAATCCCTAATCGTATATAATATGTATGGTCGTATAATGCATACAGGCCTACTATGTGTTTCTATTATCCTCTATGCTTTTTAAAAGTTGTTTGCAACTCTGTTCTGTGGTTTTTAAAAATGCTGTAAATACACCCAGTCCTATATTATGGAGATCAAAACCGCTTTTAGAAGACAGACCTGCCTTCAGCATCAGAGACAGACTGAACATTTAAAACATTCATTAATATAAATTAATCAATGAATAAGTAATAGACAAGGATTAATTCTCATTAGAATTATGCCTAATTATTCAAATGGTAAACACACACGCGCGCGCATATGACTATAGGACCCTTTACAGCTCGCCACAGTGACAGTAGTCAGACGAGCTTCACATCTGTCAACAAAGAAACCATACTGCTGTAATTACCTCCGTCTTCAGAAGATTTATGACTAAAATACAACTTTCATTATACTTATCCTATACGGCAAACCCTTCCTGTCTTTCCACCTCACGAGGCATCATAAGGCAACAGTTGCATTTAGAATCCAGACATCTGACTATAGAGCCACTTTAGAATACGTGCAAGTGGAACAAATATCAACATTCTTGAACCCCATACGCACGCTTGCGTCCTGTCGTGATGTCGTGATTAAATCGTTTCATCAGTGAATCAAAGTTGCAAAGAAAATATATACTGAGACACTAAGAACCACTAAAAACAAGTCCTATACCAAAACAGCAACGTTTGCTGGATGTTGACCAACTACCATTCGACTTTATGAGTGTATATACATGTTGAGTTCTCATCACAGGGACAATAGCCAAATCTAAATTACAATTTTCGTCAAGAATAATAACACCTGTACTGTTTCCGTGGGAAATATGGGTTCATCGCGTTAGATGTACCTCCAACAATAAAACGCGCTAACCAATCAATGTGACCGCAGAGGCTATAGGCCTATATACTATGTCCATGATTATACTATGTCCATGATTTGGGAGCAATGTAAGGACGATATCCACTATGATTGTAAACATCCATACCAATCGCTCAGATATCCAGTCATGCCTTCTATTTACTTCTATAGGACGCAAACGTTGAATGTATTAGCGTTCTAGCCCAGACCCCGTCTTCCCACTCGGGTGATGACACAAAACAGATCTTATGGTTATGATGTAAAACGAATATTACAGGCGCTGGACATATTTAAGTCCCTTATCAAATCGTATCGGTCTTCTGGGGGCTGCTTTATGGTTTCACTGTAAGTGAACAAAGAAAGGTTTACATTGTGTCTCTTTTAGCAGAACCACACAAAGAACACAGGCTATACTGTTATTAAAAAGCATACAAAATATGTGGGAGACCCTGATGGAAACAAGACAAACGCCTTTCTCAGGTCTGCATCCCCCCAACAATTGTATGTACTATTGAGCCGTACTGTCTTGTACCCATTCTGCAATCCGTCAAATAAAGTCCCCATTCACTCATTCATTCACCCGTCCACTTTTGTTCTTCCGCCACTGTGCACGCACGTAATTTCATTCAACCCGTTATTACCATCATGCAATATGTGTCTGGTACTGTCTCTAAAAAACAAAGAATCGCAATAATAATTACTGTTCCTGGTGGACCCCAGGAAGACTAGCTGGTTGCAACGGCACCAGCCAACGGGGATCCGTAATAATAAAATCAAACAATGGGTCAAATTACTAAAATTATGATTCATGGTCGCTCACTAATTCGCCGTTACAGATAGCGAAATGCATGCTTGTCTCGCATCGGAGCGTGGCGGTGCTGCAAGCACAAATCAAAACTTCTCCTATTTATCAAAAGAAAAACAAAACACCTCCGCTTCTCCAATTCATAATAATTGCAGCATCCTTATTCCAATTCCAGTAACATAACGTTCTATGATTAGTGCAGTGACCGCTTGTCAGTGACACACACCCCCCATCCTGACAACGCGCCCGACGCATCTCGTTCTTCCTCGGGCCGGGTAATAAGACGTGGACGTCGGCTGAACCGAGCGCAAGGGACCCACATCGTCCAAAAGAAAACAACGAAGACAAGACAGCCCGCGGCGGCTCCCTGTTGCCCCCGGCGCCGGCAGGAACATGCCTGCTCTATATACCAATACGTGCGTCTACTACTCCTCATCAATGCAGTCCTGTGTGAATTATGTGCGTCTCCCGCAACGTTACACATATGTACCGCAAGCGGCACTAACAGTCCCCGCGCCTCGGACTAAAAAATAATAACAACAACAACAACAACAACTGGTTGATCATGACGAATTGAAAACGGGGGACCCTGATGCAAACAAGACGAAAGTCCCTCTCCCCCCTTGGCCCTTTGCATGTCATGCAGTCCGCACACTGTGCGTGCAACTATAATTACGTAAAACGCAGGACCTCTTTAGGGGGTCTTTAATCGGCATGCAACGAACTGGACCCTAAGTCCGGAATTAAAGCAATTCCTCTGGTATATTTCATTCCATGGAAGGTTATGTTCGTCAGATAAAGATTGCTGGTTTAACAGCATCTATAAGTGTGGTAAAAACGCAGATATTGAGTGTATAATATTTCTGTGAATATGCGCGTGGTACATGCCTCTGTATCCAACCAAAACGAAAACGATTGCTACCAGCCCACGAGTCGCGCGTCCGTGGTGGCTGCGGTGTCCACATAAACTAACCACAACTGCCTTTATAGCATAATGTAATAATATAATATAATACCCGCTCCCTCTCAGATTCGGAGTATATACCCGCCTATCTTTAATGCGCTTTGACCCTTTTAACCTCCTTCCAGTTAAAAGTACCCTCCTCCCGTTCGGATGCACTCCTTGCCCTACTTAGATGCACCTCTCCCCGTAAGGTTTAGGCAGTCCGCTACGATGGTACAACCAGCTCCTTTCTTAGGACTGCCTTGTCCGACGCCGGCCCCTCTCCCCCCACAGAGATGCAGGTCTCCACTTCCGGCGGTAAGGTCTCCTCACATGAACGGAAGAAGTCCCCTTATTTTACCTTCAGGTGCAGTTTAAGGCTGGGTCCCTTTCCAATCTTAGGAGAGACAATCCAGATTCCTCTGAATTGACACCCCTCATCCCTCTGCTTCCCAGCATTTTCTTTTCAAAAACACTGATCACAGAAGCACAACTCGCCTACTAACCCTGTATCGGCTAGTAAGGTTACTGTGGCCTGACTGTACATTGAGCCAGGTGCATTTATGGTCTCTGCCATAACGCTCTCCCAACCGGCTGGCGACCCAGTCGATAGCGACCTCATAGTCCATCATCAAGTCAGGACCCCAAGCGGCTAACTGTCCGTAGTACCTATCAGCCACTCAGTTTAGAAACCGACGGTCTTGTCCCCATCCCGCTTGCTCTGGGCATGGAAATATTGACAGTTTTCGCCAGCCTTGCCTGTTCACGGCAGGAGCTGTGCCCCCTCCGGTGCACCGCCCTGCTCCTAGGTGTGGACTGTCGCCCACGTACCACCCAGTGCCCACACCAACTTACGTGCGACGTTTCCTGGGCCGACTAGGCGGTTCCACAGTGGTATGTTAATTCATACCTCGTTACGCACGGAGGCCTTCAGCACTATACGATGTGTTTAACGTGCGCCCAGACTCTTGCGAGCCCACTGCCGCCTGTTAGGGACTAGAGGTTCGGGGTGCCTAATCCCCTCCCTAATCCATCTAATCGTCAACGCATAGTGAAGGAACTGCAATGCCAAGAGGGTACAATAGATCCTGGTTCCACAGACCTCCCCTCCCTCGTGCGGCCGCAACGAGGGATTCAAAAGTCCATGAAGCCAAGACCCCTCCAGAGCAGCACATATATGCTCTAACAACAATAGGTTGGCCCCCCTACTACCAGTATACTAATTTTAATATAATACACCATTCATTACTACAGCACTCTCTACCCACACCGTTCTCCGACGGTGAGGCCTGGAGCCTGGGAAACAGCTAACGACCTACGGATATAGCCCCTAAGACATAACAAATATTCCACACATCCGGACATATAACAACACTTAGAATTTAAGAAGCCTGTATAATACAATACTCAACACTAAAATACGGGAATAAAATATCAGTATAACATTACTCATAACCTAACCACATCCAACATGGGTATATCGCAACTCATAACCTTTTCAATCGACTAAGCTTATTTCGCAGACTAGGATTGAGACAAGAGACAAAATCAGGACAAATTAAGGCTGATCAACCTTAACCGTAATCTGTTCGTAATTCCCACGCACTCCAGTCCTGCAATCCCAATGGTTGTCTGTATACTTTAAACTCTGGCTAGGGTCTAAATCCCATGTACATTACAGCCAGGCCTCCCCGAGGTCTAGGGCTATACCCTATGATTTAAATAGTGGTATTCCTACCTGTGGCTCCAACTTAAACAAACAACCCCAACTCAAATAATGGGTCACTCTAACTTAGTGTAGCAAAAAGACAGAGAGAGAAAGAGAAAGGTGTGAGTGGGGAAAAAAAATTAAATAAAAAAGTTCTAGTATCGATTGCACCTTGCAAATATTCATTTCAACAACACAATTCAATGGGTTTACTTATATTTTTAGCAACCTATTCACAAGACAATAATGAGAATGCATCCACTCATAACGGCTGTTTTAACTATGCAGATTTTGACTTAACGTAACAGGTCCTGCTTACCTTTGAAAGTGGATCCTCTGAGTGGATGTTCAGTCAATATTGTCCGCAAACAGCTAGGTTGGTAAGTCTGAATGAATGCCCACCCAGGGAAAGCCAAATTGTCACGTTTTAGACTCAAACGTGAAAGTTGTAAACGATACTTAAAGATATAAGAGATGAAACACTTTTGAAGGTATTTATTATAAAAAGTTTAACAAGCAATGTAATATAAAAGTGAATAAGTAAAGTATTTATACAAGGTAAATATAGCAAGGTACAATTTGAAATCTAGATTGTTACAACCGGCCGGTCGAGTATATAAAAGAAAGGAAAAAACAGTCCAGTCCTTTCTGGGTCCGTCCAGTCTAGTCAAAGCAGAGAAGTAAAAGAAGTGAAGTCCAGTCTCTTCTCTGTCAGGGTGTTTTATTGGTCCCCCAATCGACCAGTGTGGTTGTGGTTTTCGTCCTGCGTGCACGTTGTGTGTCTGTGTGTATTGGTCAGTCAGTATGTCCGCCGTGCATGAGTGCATGGAACGCACATTTACGTGCAAGTTTGTGCGTGTGTGTCTCTATGATAACGATCTGTGATTAATGGAGACTGGAATATGTGACCACTGGATGACCTGGTCGTATATTATTCGGCTTGTGGCATCTTGTTGAATTATGTGATCCGGCTTATCTGGTGGGTGCTGTGTGCGCAAGGGTGTGTGTGTGTGTGTGTGTGTGTGTGTGTGTGTGTAGGTTTGTGTGTGTGTGGTTTGAGGGTGTGGATGTGTGTGTGTATGTGTGAGCTTGTCCTATGTGTAAGTGTGTGTGTATCTGGTATATGCTTGTGTGAGAGGGACGGAACCATGCACCAGGGGTCAGCTTGCAGGTCACTGATCTGTGAGTGCTCGAGCTGTGCTGGAGAGAGAGACTCCCAAGGGAACCAGGCCCTGCACAGTGAATGTCTTCTGTTATAAATCTACATATACATGTAGAATGTCTCTGCTATAAACTTACATGATACGTGTCATATTTCATCAGCAGCACAATGCTTTCCTTTGTCAAGGGCTGATACAATGTCATTTATAACTACAGTAGCCGCCGAGATTGTACTGTGTTTTTCTCTAAAACCAGATTGGTGTGGGTTTAATATAGAGTGTTTTGTGATGAATGTTTTAAGTTGGTTGTTTACCAATGACTCCAGGATTTTTGCTAGACAGGATAACTTGGAGATTGGTCTGTAATTATTTAGGTCACTTTTATCCCCCCCTTTATGCAAGGGGGTCACATGGGCTGTTTTCCAGGCAACAGGAACCACACCGGTTAGTAGTGAAAGATTAAATATGTGTGTTATTGGCTTTGAAACCAATGGTGCAGCTAGTTTGAGGAAAAAAGGATCCAACCCATCCTCTCCAGTTGATTTCCTGGTATCAATGGCTTGAAGTGCCTCAAGAACAGAGTTTACAGACAAGGGTTGTAAATGAAACTGAAAATCATTTCCCATCTGCACAGGGAATGTACAGGGCTCCTGATCCTGTCCACCTGGTGGCCCTACATGGCTATTCTCAAATAGATGACCAGCTTCGATAAAATGTTGCTTTATGGCTAAACATCCTTGATCCTGTGGTTGATTGTTGTATCTTACATGTGTTATACCATTCCTCCTCTGTTATCTCTATTTCTAACTCTTTCTCCCACTTTTCTTTTACATACAAGGTTGTAATTCCCTTACTGTCCATTATTGCCTGATATAGTGCTGATATAACCCTCCCCTTCCTTCCTTCATATGATTTTACCATTATCCTAATTACCCCATTCTGCTCGTTGTCTCTGTCTTGTTTTATTTCTTTGTTATAGTAATCTCTAATCTGTAAATATCTAAAGTGGTCTCTATTCTCTAGTCCGACTCTTTCTTAAAATTGTTGTAGAGTCTGCATCTCCCCTCCTTCTATCATTGTCCATATTGCTGTTGCTTTGTTATTTAATAGTCCTACATTCAGTCTCCAAACTGTATTTCTCCGCCTACTTTTAAGATTCACTGTCAGATATATTGCGCTATGATCTGATATGTCCATCACCCCTAGCTGAAAATGTTTTGTTGCACGTGCATTCGCCCGTGGCCACTCCTATGCCCTTCTCGTTTTTTTCACGCAGGATTCTTGCTAGATGCACCATCAGTCAGTGGAAACATTATGAAGAGGAAATATCAATTAAAGAACGTCGGACTACCGCCGGAATGTCCCCAGCGCGTCCTGATGGGATATCGGCCCTACGCTGGACTTTCTTCAGATTCCCGCAGTGGACTGGTGAACGTTGCACGGTTTTCGGTAGTCGAACTGAACCGTGATAAGGTAGGGCCGGCGACGGCAACTTGCGGCGTTGGTACTGCCACTGTCGCCCATTGTCCTGTGAGACAACCGGGCGGCACGTGTGCAGCGCGGGGGGCTTTGTACTCGGGTGAATGCACACAACAAACAAGTGTTTTTCCCAGTATCATGGCACGCGCCACTAATGCTGTTGCTAATGGGGCTCCACTCCCATGTGTCGGGGGGAAACCGAGGCTGTGCCCGGGGTTTCCCCTGCTTAATCCTTATATCGCTGAGGGACAGACGGTGTCTAGCGTTAAGGGCCTAACCGAGGCTTATCTACCTTTTACACAGGTAGACGGCCTGGTGGGAGGGCTTAGGACCGGTGTGCCATGCTTAGAGAAGCAGGTTGCCTCGGTCCTCTGCCCAAATATGGTAGAGTGGCACCCCGACCGGAAGCCGACGCTGAGGGGCGAGTCGGCCCGGCAGATGGCTGAGTGGGCTGATGAAGCTTATATCGCCGCAGTACAGAATCTAGCGGCAACAAATAACATTGCTCAGTTAGCTGCTTTTCTGTCGAAAATTGTGTCAGGCGGTGGGGTCTTGGGGCCGGCCGACGCCAAGACCCTCGCTCAGGGTTTTGAGGTTATACAGCTTTTAACGCAGCCGCAAGCTATAACCTCAGGGAGGGGGATGATGCTTTCAACACTTATGCACAGATATCTGTGGTTGGAGCAGTCCCCCCTGGAGGAGGAGAGGAGAATTCCCCTCCTCATGGCCCCCCTCTCCGTGGATGGACTTTTTGGTTTGTCAGCGGAGGCGTTGGCGGCCTATAGCCAGGCCCCATTGCCGCCCCACACCTCACGGCCAGAGGTGAGATTATTTTCTCGTCAGCGGCTGCTGCGAGACCCCCGACCAGTGGCCTTGCGACCGCCGCCCGAGACACCCTGGAAACAGAGAGACAGGCTCTCACGGTGCCGACAGACCCGGGCGGCTGTGGGACCGGGAGAATTGGATGGCCTCAGCTCCCCCCGGGGAGTAGACCGCCGCCATCATCTCACTGTGTCTAGCAAAGCTCTCTGTTCACCCCCCTGTTATGGGAATAAGGGCTCTGTTCCCCCTCTGGCGTTGGGCCACATTCCTGCAGGGAAGCATAAGCGGCCCGACATATCGCTTCTCATGACAGAGGCTGATACCCAGGCCCTTGCTACGCCTGGGTCTGTCTATGAGAATGTTGTACTTTCAGGAGGCCCCTTCGCCACACGCCCGGCGTGTGCGCTTAGCGAGCCTGGTGTTGTATGTGACGACGGAGCAGGTTTACCTGTCTCTAAAAAAGGTTGTCAGAGTGGGAACCCTTGGCCACGTCACAGCGACGTGAGGTCACAGCGCGCCCTCGCCAGGCTGGGTATTACGTTTGTGCTTCCCCTGCCCAGACTACCGGTCTACATAGCGGCAGTGCGCCAGGCTCGCGTAATTTGGGTGATAGTAATATCACTACAGGGCTACAGTGTGTGGGGAGCTTTCACCCAATACAGAGTGAAGACCACACATTATAAATGGTAAATGGTAAATGGCTGCTTTTTTATATAGCGCTTTTATCCAAAGCGCTTTACAATTTGTTACTCACATTTTACCCATTCACTCACACATTCACTCACACATTCACATTTCACACACACATTCACACACCGACGGCGGAGGCAACCATGCAAGGTGCCAACCTGCTCATCGGGAGCAATTAGGGGTTAAGTGTCTTGCTCAAGGACACATCGACACGCTGCCCGGGAACCGGGAACCTCCGGATTGCCAGACGACTGCTCTACCTCCCGAGCCACTGTCGCCCCGGACATTATGCATTATGCATGTCCATCCGTAGAGCAGGCCATCCCCAGCGGGCTAATCGCTTGGCTAAAACAAGACAATGCTCAGCGGGGGAGCCGCCTTATTCACCAGGAGTGATGACTAATGTTCCCCCCGTTTCAGACCGCCCCTTTCTGTCAGGGTCCCCCCTTGGGTGCAATTGCCCTGACCCCAGCCTCGTTGGCAGAGTCAGGGTGCGAAACTCCAACCCCACGAGATACCTTGCTGGCGCAGTCGGGAGAAACCCCGACCCCACGGGACCCCTCGTTGGTGAAGCCAGGGTTCGCAATGCACAGCGGGAGGGACCGGGTTACCTATCTACAATTCTTAGCGGGCCAGCACCAGTTGGCTGCAAGGCCGCTTTGCGATTTTCACCACGTGTGGCTACAGAAGTGCCACATGGATGGAGAGAATGTTGAGAGCGGGGCTTGTGTTGCAATTTGCACACCCCCACCCTCTGTTTTTGGGTTTGAAACAGACTCTACTATCAGAGGCCACGGCAGAGACAGCCCTGGCCGACGAGATGGCGAAGCAGGCCATCGTCGCGGTCCCGCACGGCAGGACGCGATGAGTGGTGTTTACTCCCGATATTTTCTGGGAGGGGGTATCAGACCCATACTGGACCTGTCCTCGTTCAATCGGTTGATTGCAGTGAGAAGGTTCAGAATGTTGACCGTCAAACACCTGTTATGTGCTGTCAGAGTGGGAGATTGGTTCACCTCCATAGACCTCAAGGATGCGTATTTTCACATCCCGATCTTCCCTCCTCACAGGAAATTCCTGCGCTTCCTGTTTCAGGGAATAACGTACGAGTACCAGAGACTGTTGTTCGGCTACTCTCTGGCCCCTCGCACTTTCACCAAGTGCTTGGAGACCGCGCTGAGACCTCTGCGTCTTCAGGGAATACAAATTTTATTCTACCTGGATGACATTCTGGTCCTCAGCCGGAGGAGGCTGAGACCTCAGGAGGAGGTCGCCAGGTCTCACACTAGGCTGGTGGTCGAACACCTCACCAGCCTCGGTTTTGCTGTGAACTGGAATAAGAGTACTCCTCTTCCCAGCCAACAGGTGGAGTACTTAGGCTTGATTCTAAGCTCAAGGTCTATGAGGGCAACCCTCTCAGAGCGGCGTCGAGAGGATATTCTCGGTGCGCTCAGGGGGTTCCGTCCTGGCAGGACGGTTACGGCGTGGTTCGTGATGTGCCTGCTCGGCATGATGGCATCTGCTCACTCTGTGGTCCCACTTGGCCTCCACTTTATGAGGAGGATACAGGGGTGGTTTTTCAGTATGAAAATAGACCCTGTGAGAGGCAAGTGGAAGCAGCTGAAAGTCCCCGCTTCAGTGCTGGGGGACTTCGACGACTGGGGGGGGCCGGGGGCCCTCACTGGTGGGGGCCCCATGGGCAGCAGGACTTCTTCTCCGACACCTCCCTCACAGGATGGGGGGGGGGCATGTCGGACCAACGCGGTAGGAGACAGCTGGCCTGCTCAGTCTGCCCTACATATCAATGTGTTGGAATTGAAGGCAGTGCTTCTAGTCCTCAAACGGCTCCGCCCTCATGTGGTGGGTGAGCACGTTCTGGTCAGGACAGACAGCACAGCGTCAGCGTCGTATATATCAACAGACAGGGAGGAGTGCGCTCCCCCCGTCTCCACCGTGCGGCGGTCGAACTCTGGCTATGGGTGTCTCGCAATATGCGCAGCCTGAGGGCTCTCCACATCCCCGGCAGGGAGAATGTGTGTGCAGATTTGTTGTCACGGGGAGGTCCCCACCCAGACGAGTGGGGACTACATCCAGACATAGTCAGACGGATCTGGAACCGATTCGGGGAGGCTGCGGTGGACCTGTTTGCGAGCAGTCAGTCCTACCAGTGCCCCCTGTGGTTCTCGGTCAGTCGGAAGGACAACCCCCCTCTGGGAGTGGATGCCTTCTCGACGTACCCATGGCCGCCCGGGATTCTATATGCATATCCCCCCTTGAATGGCCCTTCTAAGGTTTCTCTTCTCCACATTTCCTGTGGTGAATTTTTTCCTATTGCTAGGTTTTAGTGAGTTTTTCCTTACCTTCGCGTGGGGTATGTCTGAGAGTGTTGCATTTATTTAGCATTTATTTAAAAAAAATTACTTTATGGTGTTTTTGTTTTGTTCCTGACTTATATCTATCTAGGTCGTCCTCGGACGGACCCTCCATCGGTGCTTCTAGTCATCCCGATCCTCCATGCATCTGGCTAGCTCGCCGGTGCATTCTGTTCCCGCATCTCTCCTGAGTACGTCCACGTAGGTTAATGTGGGACGTCCTCGTGATCGATGCCCGTGTGTTGGTTCCCACAGCACAAGTTTGTTTACTTATTGTGATGTTTCTTCTTGACTTTTTAAAGAAGACGTGTCCGGCCCATGGGGACATTAATGTGTGTTGTCGGGCCTTACAAATACATTTGATTTGATACATCTGATAGCCCAGCTGTTGGAGCGGGTACGTCAGGAGCGCAGGACTTTGATCCTGGTCGCACCGGACCGGGACTCAGCCGTGTGGTTCCCGGCCTTAATTCAACTCCTGGTGGCCCCACTGTGGCCTGTCCCATGGTCGCCGCGGGCCCTCTCTCAGGCACACGGCACGTTGTTTCTGCCGCCTGTCCTGGGGCAGCCTCTAATGGCTTGGCTGCTGAGAGGTTGAATTTACATTTACATTTACATTTAGTCATTTAGCTGACGCTTTTATCCAAAGCGACTTACAAGTTCAATTTGGAGGGGATGCGTCTTAACACTACTGTGATTAACACCATCCAAAACATGCGCACTCCGTCCACTACCGCGGTTTACGCAGGGAAGTGGCGTATGTTTCAAGAGTGGTGCGAGGCTGAGGGCCTGGACCCGGTGTCATGTCCCCTGAACTCGGTTCTGTCCTTCCTCCAGTCTATCCTGGATAGGCTGTCGGCCTCGACAGTGAAGGTGGTATGCCGCTGCTATATCTTCTTGTCATGTGGGCTTTGAGGGCAGAACGCTGTTCAGTCACCCTCTCGTGAGACGTTTCCTGCTGGGCGCACATCGCCTCAAGCTCTGTCCCCAAGCTGGGACCTCCAACTGGTCCTGGTGGGGCTGTTGGGGGCCCCGTTTGAACCTCTTGAGCAGGCGCCATTGGATCGGCTGTCTTTCAAGATGGCGTTCCTTCTGGCCATCACCTCCGCTAGACGCGTGGGTGAGCTATGTGCCCTTTCGGTATGGTGTCTGTCTATACAGGGTGATAGCAGCGTGACTCTGAGGGCCCTTTCTCACTCACTGCTCTGTGTCGAATCAGACCCGGCTCGCATCAGAAAAGGGTGTCTGTCTGAGTGAGAACGCTGTCCCCCGTCCCCGCCCCCCGCTGATTCGTCCCCGGGGGCGCTGAACCGGGGCCGGTGAAATAGGTGGTCTCAGGTGCGCACTAGTGGGGGCGGTTAGGCCTGGCAATTTTGTTTGCCATTGCTATGTCTATACATTGTTCGAATGCATTTATTTCTATTAGACCAGTGGTGCCCAACCAGTCGGCCGTGGTCGACCAGTAGATCAATGACATGCAATATAATTGCCACAAGCGATGGGATAATGTTAGCTTCTGAACAGGCTAGCTAACTAGCGTTAGCCGTTAGCCATTGCTGTATACTATACTTTCTTGTTCGAATGCATTTATTTCTATTAGACCAGTGGTGCCCAACCAGTCGGCCGTGGTCGACCAGTAGATCAATGACATTCAATATAATGCATATAATCGATGCAGCAATGTTACTAGTAAAGGCTAAGCTAACTAGCGTTTAGCCGTTAGCTTAGCGCTATCGTTAAAACGCTCAAAAGCGGACTCTACAACACCATCCATTCGTGATAAAATGGGGTGGGTTATATTGACAAGGCTTGACAACAGAGGTTCAAATATAACTTCATATTTATTGGCAATTTGTTCATTTTATATCAGCATCCAGAGTCCGCAGTCGTGTTAAGACATTCCTGTTTACATTTTCGAACGTGACATCATCGCCTACGGCAAGCGTAAACGCTCAAAAGGCAAACCGTAAACAGAACCCGAAGCGAACCAAGACTGCAGTGTGTACACAAACTAGAGGGGGGAGAGGGGGGGGGGGGTTCGCACTCTGACCCGGAATCAGGGTGGTACGCGACCGGTACGGACAGAATGAGTGAGTGAGAAAGGGCCCTGAGGCTCAATCCGGCCTTTGTGCCAAAGAATAACCAGAGCTCTTATCACTCCAGGGATATTGTGCTACAGGCGTTTCACCCTCCCCCTCACACAGGTGAGTTGGAGGCGAGCCTTCACCTGTTGTGTCCTGTCCGTGCGCTGACGGTGTACCTTAGGTGCACACAGGACCTCAGGGCTACCAGTCAACTGCTTGTCTGTTACGGTGGCCCCAACGCGGGTGGGCACACTCCATTCGTTGTGTGGCAGCCTCTGCTGCCCTGCTTGGGGGGGCCTCGGTCCTGGTCCTCCCTGGGTCCTTTTGTCAGGTTTTACCTCATAGACATGACTGGGGGCTCTGTCTCCCAGGCAGTCCTGAGTACCAGGCTTCTCCTGCACCCCGCCACCTGGCGGTTTTTCACACGCGGTCCCACTCACGTTGTGCGTCCTAGGATGACTGGTCCCTTTTTTTGCATATTGGTCGGAGTTGACTGCCCCCCCCCCTCAGTCAGATTGAAACATAACGAAGGTTATCCTATAACCCTAGTTATGTGAATACTGACTGAGCGTCCCTCTCTTCACGCCCTGAGGACCCTTGGCTGTTTTTTCACGCGTTTTAAGGAAACACAGGAGCAGGCGTGGCCACGGGCGAATGCTGGTGCAACTACATTTTTTCAGCACGTGCGCAATAGGCGCTCGAAAGACGAATATCTCAATAGGGCTGGAGCAGGACGCTCAGTCAGTATTTACATAACTAGGGTTATAGGATAACCTTCGTTATGAGGGGTGGGAAAAATACATACAGCAATATATCGATACAGTGACGGCAAGTATCGATATTTAAATACAAATATGTTTGTTGCCAATCCCACTTCACTGCTATAAAAATATATATTGGAATGAAGTGAACAGACTGAAAACGTTATCTTATTAGATCAAATAAAACAGGTATATGTATCTATTTTTATTGCAGATGGTAACAACGTTTTCAGTTGCGGACATAATTTGCAATAAATCGCAATATTACAATGTCATGACTTTAGTATTGTGATAATATCGTACCGCGGGGAGTCCCACCCCTAGTAGTTATGTATAGACACTTCCTATAATCAACTACAATAACAATCAGTATTTACATCCTAATCCTAAGGCTGCTGTGAAGCTCAGCCATTAAGCTACATCACGGTTCCCCTGAACTCACATGAGGAGGAACAGCACCTCGACAAAGTCATTTCTTCTTCTCTCCTACGAACATGAAGTCATCTGTAAATATATTAATAATAGACTCGTACAATTGGCAGCTGGGGCCCTTTGAAAAACAGGGGAAATATGACCTCAAGAACCCCGTGTTGGATGCGGTGGTGCCATTACCAGGTTCTTCCACCATACTGTACAGCCGGATGCTCACTCTTCATGCCTGACATATTTGGAGGTGGCTGTGACCTTGGCTGCTCAGTGTTGACAGCACTCACACAGAGGGTGATAATGGATACACCGAGGTCAAATAGACTACACCAGGGGTATCCAATTAAAATTCAAAGAGGTACAGTCAGAGAAAATGTGCTCAAGCAAAGGTCTGGAACATCATAATAAGTGACCCGCGTTACGATTCAGTGCCATATACAGTACATATTGAAGTAGCCTAGTAGTTTTATCAACGTCTGTATGTAGTCGACAACTCTCAAATCGAATAAAGAAAGTACAATTCACTAATATTTCAAGAATATTTATTTTCGGTTTTCACATTGAAGTGGAAGGACTGAAGTACTCTAATAATAGACAAATGTATTTTTCTCATTTCAAGTGAAATAAGGGCTACATTTAAAAATAAAATACATAATAAATAGCTTTTGAAAAATTTGCTATTTAAAACAAAAACTTCATTTTAGAAATGTTTTATAAAACAGTTTAAACACATTTTTATAATAAACGTTCATCTTAACAATTAAACAGCTTTAACAGCTCCTTTTCTCTTTCGTTCCCTCTTACATCCCACTCCCCCACTTTCTGTAGTTCAGTGAGAGAAGTGAGCTGTAGTCCTGCCAGGATTTTAAATCATCGGAATGGTGTCAGGGCCGTTCTCATACACATGTGTAGGTTATTATTAGTGAGCCTGGAATGAGCAGAGGTCACATTAAAGATTACCTCACAGCTGCTGGAGTGGACGGCTCACATTTATATTTATATAGGAGAAAGCAGGGTCAGCCATAAGGTCAACTGTTAATTGATGTTTTTCTCCAATAAAAAATACGAGATGAGTAATTTTTACAGCCTTTCATAACGTTGTGTATTGACCCAGAAGAAGATGTAAAATGGTACCAGAGGCCACAATGAGATCAAATGTTAATCTGATCAGACAAAAATAGGCCTAGGTCTATATATATGCCTGTAATTACAGATGTACAGTATGAATATACATTACATGGACATCAACTCAACATGGGATTATGCTACGCTGTCATTCCAAAAGGAGGCGGTTTGAGGCAAGGTGTTGTCTCCTCCTGCTCTGAGAGGATAAAGGTGTTGTCTCCTCCTGCTCTGAGAGGATAAAGGTCTTGTCTCCTCCTGCTCTGAGAGGATAAAGGTGTTGTCTCCTCCTGCTCTGAGAGGATAAAGGTGTTGTCTCCTCCTGCTCTGAGAGGATAAAGGTCTTGTCTCCTCCTGCTCTGAGAGGATAAAGGTGTTGTCTCCTCCTGCTCTGAGAGGATAAAGGTCTTGTCTCCGCCTGCTCTGAGAGGATAAAGGTCTTCTTGTCTCCTCCTGCTCTGAGAGGATAAAGGTCTTGTCTCCTCCTGCTCTGAGAGGATAAAGGTGTTGTCTCCTCCTGCTCTGAGAGGATAAAGGTCTTGTCTCCTCCTGCTCTGAGAGGATAAAGGTCTTGTTTCCTCCTGCTCTGAGAGGATAAAGGTGTTGTCTTCTCTTGCTCTGAGAGGATAAAGGTCTTGTCTCCTCCTGCTCTGAGAGGATAAAGGTCTTGTCTCCTCCTGCTCTGAGAGGATAAAGGTCTTCTTGTCTCCTCCTGCTCTGAGAGGATAAAGGTCTTGTCTCCTCCTGCTCTGAGAGGATAAAGGTCTTGTCTCCTCCTGCTCTGAGAGGATAAAGGTCTTGTCTCCTCCTGCTCTGAGAGGATAAAGGTCTTGTCTCCTCCTGCTCTGATAGGATAACGGTCTTCTTGTCTCCTCCTGCTCTGAGAGGATAAAGGTCTTGTCTCCTCCTGCTCTGAGAGGATAAAGGTCTTGTCTCCTCCTGCTCTGAGAGGATAAAGGTCTTGTCTCCTCCTGCTCTGAGAGGATAAAGGTCTTGTCTCCTCCTGCTCTGAGAGGATAAAGGTCTTGTCTCCTCCTGCTCTGAGAGGATAAAGGTCTTGTCTTCTCTTGCTCTGAGAGGATAAAGGTCTTGTCTCCTCCTGCTCTGAGAGGATAAAGGTCTTGTCTTCTCCTGCTCTGAGAGGATAAATGTGTTGTCTCCTCCTGCTCTGAGAGGATAAATGTCTTGTCTCCTCCTGCTCTGAGAGGATAAAGGTCTTGTCTCCTCCTGCTCTGAGAGGATAAAGGTCTTGTCTCCTCCTGCTCTGAGTGGATAAAGGTCTTGTCTTCTCTTGCTCTGAGAGGATAAAGGTCTTGTCTCCTCCTGCTCTGAGAGGATAAAGGTCTTGTCTTCTCCTGCTCTGAGAGGATAAAGGTGTTGTCTCCTCCTGCTCTGAGAGGATAAAGGTCTTGTCTCCTCCTGCTCTGATAGGATAACGGTCTTCTTGTCTCCTCCTGCTCTGAGAGGATAAAGGTCTTGTCTCCTCCTGCTCTGAGAGGATAAAGGTCTTGTCTCCTCCTGCTCTGAGAGGATAAAGGTCTTGTCTCCTCCTGCTCTGAGAGGATAAAGGTCTTGTCTCCTCCTGCTCTGAGAGGATAAAGGTCTTGTCTCCTCCTGCTCTGAGAGGATAAAGGTCTTGTCTTCTCTTGCTCTGAGAGGATAAAGGTCTTGTCTCCTCCTGCTCTGAGAGGATAAAGGTCTTGTCTTCTCCTGCTCTGAGAGGATAAATGTGTTGTCTCCTCCTGCTCTGAGAGGATAAATGTCTTGTCTCCTCCTGCTCTGAGAGGATAAAGGTCTTGTCTCCTCCTGCTCTGAGAGGATAAAGGTCTTGTCTCCTCCTGCTCTGAGTGGATAAAGGTCTTGTCTTCTCTTGCTCTGAGAGGATAAAGGTCTTGTCTCCTCCTGCTCTGAGAGGATAAAGGTCTTGTCTTCTCCTGCTCTGAGAGGATAAAGGTGTTGTCTCCTCCTGCTCTGAGAGGATAAATGTCTTGTCTCCTCCTGCTCTGAGAGGATTTACATTTACATTTAGTCATTTAGCTGACGCTTTTATCCAAAGCGACTTACAAGTTCTGTACGACAAGCCATCAGGAAGGGCACAACTCTATCAGCTGAGCAACAATGTTCATCAAAGTGTTGAGTGCTACAGTGTAGGTTAGTTTATTAGGACAAGTGCATGACAGTACGGTTAGTTAGGGTTAGATTTTTTTTTATTGTTTTTTTAAAAAAATTTTAATTCAGATAATGGTTGAAGAAGTGCGTCTTTAGTCGACGGCGAAAGATTGGACGTGATTCGGCTGTCCTAACTGGGGTGGGTAGTTCATTCCACCATTGTGGGGCAAGGACTGAGAATAGGCGACTTCTCTTTGATGACCCTCCCGGAGCTTGGATAGGAGTAGGTCTGAGGCGGCCAGAAGATGCAGAGCGTAGGGGTCTTGAGGGTGTGTAGTTAGAGACCATTGACCGGAGGTAGGCGGGAGCGGTTCCCTTTGCCGCACGGTATGCTAGGTCGAGGGCCTTGAAGCGGATTCGTGCAGCAATGGGGAGCCAGTGCAGGTCCCTAAGAAGTGGGGTGACATGGGCCGACTTCGGTAGGTTTGAGATCAGGCGGGCTGCTGCGTTCTGAATGAGTTGAAGAGGCTTAGTGGCAGTGGCCGGGAGGCCAGCGAGCAGTGCATTGCAGTAGTCGAGGCGGGAGATGACTGTTGATTGGACGAGGAGTTGGGTGGGTTCTTTTGTCAGGAAGGGGCGTATCCTTCTGACGTTGCTCAGGAGGAATCGGCAGGTTCTGGTCGTCGCTGCGATGTGAGCAGAGAAGTTCAACTGGTCGTCGAGGACAACACCAAGGTTCTTGGCGGTCGGGGACGCAGTCACAGCTGCATTCTCAACTGTGATTGAAAGGTCGGTTAGGGGGGAGGATTTGGCCGGCAGGTTGAGCAATTCTGTTTTGCTTAGGTTCAGTTTGAGGTGGTTGGACGTCATCCAGGCTGAGATGTCGGACAGACAGGCCGAGATCCGCTCAGAGACGTGGATATCTGAGGGAGGGAAGGAGAGGAAGAGTTGAGTATCGTCGGCATAACAATGGTAGGAGAAGCCATGAGACGTGATAATGTTACCCAGTGATTTAGTGTAGAGGGAGAAGAGAAGGGGTCCTAAAACCGAGCCCTGGGGGACACCCGTCCGCAGGGGGCGGGTGGCCGACAGGGTCCCTCTCCATGACACTTGGTAGGAGCGGTCATTGAGGTATGATGACAGCCATGTCAGCGCAGAGCCAGCCACTCCCATTCCTGCGAGGGCCGCAAGGAGGATCTGGTGGTTGACTGTGTCGAAGGCTGCAGATAGATCTAGGAGAATCAGGACAGAGGAGAGGCCTTTCGCTTTTGCTAAGTGAAGTGCCTCTGTGACCGCAATGAGGGCTGTCTCTGTGGAGTGACCAGTCCTGAAGCCTGACTGATTAGGGTCTAGGAGGTCATTCTGTAAGAGATAAGCAGTAAGTTGGTTGGATACAGCACGTTCAAGTGTTTTAGAAAGGAAGGAGAGAAGAGAGACAGGACGGTAGTTGCCTATGACGGTAGGGTTCAGGGTTGGTTTTTTTATGAGCGGCGTGACTCTGGCTTGTTTTAGGGAGGTGGGGACCACCCCCGAGTTGAGTGAGGAGTTGATGGTTGCAGTTAGGAATGGATAAGGATAAAGGATAAGGATAAAGGTCTTGTCTCCTCCTGCTCTGAGAGGATAAAGGTCTTGTCTCCTCCTGCTCTGAATGGATCTGTTCCACCACGATGGAGGCTGTAGGAGTTGGATGCAGGGAGTCAGAGAGAGTCCCTCTGCTAAGACCTCCAGGCCTAATCCTTCTTTAGCCCTATTCTCCTCTGCTGCAATGACACTGGGACTTCTGCAGGGGTGTTAGTGTATGCACATGTTTAATTGTGTAACAAGCACTCAGCTGGGGTCTGAGTCTTGATACCTCACTCTGCTTCCGCAGATCCCTGGGACTGGATCACAACAGACATGGCCGTCATTACAGGGAAATGCTGTTTTTGCAGCTGAAATTGCTTGGTTAACAGTCTACTTCCTCATCAGAGGAAGTCTTGCTCAAGGATACTTCGACACACTGCCCGGGAGGAGCGAGAATTGAACCAGTTAGGACAACCGAAACCCGTCCAATCTTTTACCGTCGACTAAAGACACACTTTTTTTTACTCTAACCCTAACTAACCTTACTGTCATGCACTTGTCCTAATATACTAACCTACACTGTAGCACTCAACACTTTTATGAACATTGTTACTCAGCTGATAGAGTTGTACCCTTCCTGCTGTCTTGTTGTACAAAACGTGTAAGTCGCTTTGGATAAAAGCGTCAGCTAAATGACAAAATGTAAATATGTAAAATATGTGTGTGTGTGTGTGTGTGTGTGTGTGTGTGTGTGTGTGTGTGTGTGTGTGTGTGTGTGTGTGTGTGTGTGTGTGTGTAAGTAGACATGTCTGAAGTGTCTCAGAAGTGAGAATTTCACACTCAATATTTCTGCTGAGTCATTAGTCCACACAATGCAAGGCGTTTCACTCACACACACACACACACACACACACACACACACACACACACACACACACACACACACACACACACACACACACACACACACACACACACACACACACACACACACACACACACACACACACACACACACACACACACACACACACACACACACACACACACACATTTGAAATGTTTATTTATGTCCACATGAACAGAAGTACAAGGAGGCCTCGTACAAAGGACATAAACAATGCGAGTGCAATCAGAAAATTATGAAGAACAGTCAGGTACAAGGTGCATGGACGGCAGAATCATGGGAAAAGGTAACAGCGCCTCCTCCAAATTGAGCGGCTTCCTATAATTGCTGATACTGAGCAGTACCTGGCTAACTGCTTGGCCTTCCTTTTGGGGAGACCGGCTATTTGTAGGCCCCTCACAACCAACTTGTGCACATGCCCTAGGCTGCCAAAGATAAAAACTAGGAGTTTACATCTGTAGCCTAGCTGTGAGATGGTCTGCTGTAGCTGTTGGTATTTCAGCATTTTGGTTAGGAAGGCTTCTTCTAAGCTGTAGTCAAAAGTACAGCCAACCTCAAGAATGGACACCTCATCACTGGATGCCTGAAATCTACACCCGTCTTCCTTCTGCCATAATTTCAGACCATGCATTTAAATTGTCTTTCTCACCTCGGTTGGTTTATTAGGTTTGTCTGGGACTCATTGACAGACAAATAAACCATCTCTGCTCCAGTCAGACTAGTTTGTACAGAAGAGAAGGCACAAGGCAGCCATTTGGTCTGCTGTCCTTCAGTTTAAACAACTAGGCTACATTCAGGATAAACATCCACCTAAACTCAGTTTAATACCTTTTTATTAACATTCAGGGATGTAGTGGAGGATAAATATCCACCTAAATATATGGGTAGACTATAGGTTGAGGTATGTACTGTGTAGTTATGATTACAATGTAAGGCAGTTGTAGACAGTGAAGGCAGTAGATAGGTATAAATTCAGTATAGGCAACAGAGTTCAGAGGTCATACATCCCGTTCCCCGTACCTGGATAACTGAGTTAGCCGGATAACTTTCGGTCAAGTCTGACTTAAGCCGGACCTTCCTGTTCCCCGAAGCTGGATTGTCTAAATCACCATGACAACAGATCAAAAAGTTTGAGCCTGGTCGAGAGCAGGGTTTAAGTTCAAGTTAGCCGGATGAACCATCGCCACGCCCCCGCAAAGAAATGACAGCCCGTTTCCTGAAATTATTCCCACAGTCTACGATCTGCATTATACCATTCTGAATTACGTTTTTGTGCTCCATTCTTCCAGAGGGGGCTTTTGAAATGTAAAATAGACCCAAAATGCTGATACTAAATTCACTTTGTCCTAAATAATGCACGTTATATACCGTGGCGCTCGCTCGGTGCGATGTACACATTATGTGGTTATTTTAACAACGCGCAGCATTGCAAATGTGAATCCCGCGGGGATATCCTTAATGATTGAAACCTATCGCTCGTTTGGCTCTGATTCCTTTCATATTCTCCGCTGTGGATGAGGAGCGAGGAAGGAGAGGAGCGCCTGGATTTTGTTTCATTCAAGCATAAAATTGAAGTGTCTATGCGTGGATTGTGGATTTTGTGTGATATTGTAACTGGGATTAAGATGTCTGATGAGATGCGCTGTTTGACGGATTTGAGAAATTGAATGAGCCGTTGACGTCACATTAATGAATGAGAATAAAGAGATGAAACTTCATTCAAAATAAAGTATATTCTAAACACGGGTCTCTCGTTCATTAATGTATAAACAATGAATTTATCCCATCTGGCACAGTGGCGCAGCAGTAGTGCTCAATCCTGGCAACCCGGCGACCGGTGTTCGAAACCCATGTTTCCAATATAATTTTTTGGAATATAATATTAATGATTATACGCAGAAGTAGCCTAGTTTTAAGTTAAAATATTATAAATCTACATGCATTGAGGATGTCATTCTTTATATAGCTCTCAACGTGCACCAAATGGAATTATTCCTACATTGCAAAGAGAAGGAAAAGACTAGGTTTCGAACCCCGGTCGTCTGCGTGAAAGTCAAAAGAAGAACCCGTTACACCACAGTGGAGATAAGTAAAAGATCGACCATACATCAATCAATGGGTAAGAGAGCCGTATCGTTATTCTGTATAACAGTTTAACTAATTATTTTCGCTAGCAAGATCTCATTTGATTATTCAATCCAGCAGGCAAGTTTAAAGGAATATAATCTGATTGATTGAGGTAATGAGGGACTTAAAATTAGCCTATAGATAACGCATTTAACTTGTCGGCGAGGCGATTGAGCCGTACTGCAATATGTTAATAAAGTTTTAAATCAATTAATCAATCAATGCCGCTAGAGAATCAGGATCTCTGCTATCGATACGTGCTGGCTTTTCAACTGAAGCGGCCGCGCGCACTTATCCTGGGTCTCAAGTCTGGTTTGAGTTAACGAGACTGAATCCACCTTCGAGGAACAGGAAAATCCCGGCTTCAAACATCGGGTTAACTGAATCTGGATAATGTGACTCTTGATCGACTTAGTTGAACCAGGTACGGGGAATAGGGCCCATGGTATGGGCAATAATGCACAGTGTTCACCTCAGCAGGGGGTCAGAACTCAGAACACAGCGACACATTTTGCTCGAGGGTCAGTGTCTTATGGTTGCTAGGCAACACATTATACCACTAGATCCTAAACAATGAAATAAAATGATGAAACCAAGGCAGGTAGTGTTTGACCCAAATCTGAGCTGTAAAATTATATATGTTTTGTAATCTTTGTAACAATGATGTAATATACGTATAATAACTCAGTCAACAACTCCATTCAACTTAAATCTATTGTCTATAATCTTTCTTGCTCCCATTCAATTGCCCCTTAATTATGATTATTTAAATTATTAGGATTTGTTAAAGCATCACCCTTCTCCCAGTACGCTAGCTTGAAGTAGCTGGTATTCATGGTATCCATAATATCCATAAGAAGGGAGTAGAACATCCACACAATCAACAGCAAGAAATTCATTACATTTCCTGATGATTGTAAAAAAAAATTCTCCCTTGCAAAAGATTCAGGGCAAAACTATTCCTGATTAAAGCCCTGCAGCCCAATGCTAATGGCAACAGCAGAATGTGCCGTGCTAAAATGAATTCAAATTTAATTCAAATTTAGTCAAAATGTGTCTCTCCTTTTGGCCTTGGACAACAACATTTGGGCTTTATTTCTGATGTGTTATTTGCCGTAATACTTTTATTATCATTGCTAACAGCTTCTCAGTGAGTATAAGGATGGCAAATTCCTCATATTTGAATTTTTTTAATACAATGTAAACTAGACTGAACAGAGTATGCAGCCCCTCTTGACTGATAGCAACCAGAGTGGTGTTATATAAGGTCTAATTGTAGCACAACAAGGTTCACTAAATGAGAAGTATGTCATTTTGTTTGTCATGTGTCACTGCAGTGTCTACAGTAACTGTCATCTTGTTGTTTAGCAGTTGACGAGGCGCTACACAATCAGCAGTAACAGCACTCAACCTTCCTTTTTTCTCTCAAAATGGTGAACTTTTTTTTGTGAGAATGGTTTTGTTTTTATTTTTTATTTACTGAAATAATAGCCTATTTCATGTAACTTGCATTAATTTAATACCATCTAATATTATTCATATTGTGAATTTCAATCATAGGCATTCATATCAACTTTCGTACTGTATTTTACTATTATGCAGAGGTGGGACCAAATCATTGTTTTGCAAGTCTCAAGTCAGTCTCAAGTCTTGATTGATTGATTGATTGAAAAGTTTATTAACAGATTGCAGAATGGGTACAGTACAGTACATCTCAATACATACAATTGTTAAGGGGATGCAGACCAGAGAAAGACTTTCGTCTTGTTTCCACCAGGGTCCCCCATTTTCAATTCATCATAACATATATGACATACATGACATACAGATAGACAGTACTGCTACATCTATACATTTATGACATATCAGATTTGCAAATACAGTACTGTTTGTGATACAAAAGTGTCCAGAAAAGGAGTGTATATACATTTGGCGTAGAAACTGTACATTGGAGGAGGTTGGTGGGGTGGGGTTGGGTGGGTTGGGTGAGGGCTGTACATTGGAGGTGGGGGGGGGGGGGGGGGGGGGGGGGTTGGGTAGGGGACACACACACATTTTACACTGTACATTGGAATGTTGACAAAGCCTTACTTGGTCATTTACTGTACAACTAGGTTAGGACATTTGTAGGGGCCAGTTTCGAATTGCAGTCTCACGTAGGTGTTTTTTGAGAGTGTTTTTGAAGGTGGGTAGTGATTCACATTCCTTTACAGCTTTAGGCAGGGCGTTCCACATTGATGTGGCATAATTGCGAAACGTGTTTAGTCCCTTGTTTGAGCCGAATCTGGGTTTTACATGATTTGTGGAGCTCCCTCTGGTGTTGTGATCGTGGTATTCACTGACCTTTGGGAAGTATTTTGACATGTACATGGGTACCTTGGTCGCGTAGTGTATCTTGTAGACCAGGCCCATTGCAAGTTGCTGTACTCTGTCGTCTACTCTAAGCCATCCTAGGTTGTCAAAGTGGGCAGGGGTGAGGTGGGTTCTAGGAGTCAGGTCAAGTAGTAGTCTGACTAGCTTGTTTTGAGATGTTTGTAATTTGTTTTTTAGTGCCTTTGAGGTGCTTTGGTACCATGAGGTGCAAGCATAGTCGTAGTACCCTTGAATGAGTGCTCCTGCTAGAGTCTTCAGGGTATTCTTGTTTACCAGAGAGGAGATCCGGTACAAGAATCGCGTTCGTTGGTTGACTTTTTTTATTACATTGGATGCCATTTTGTCACAGGAAAGATTAGCCTCTAGGATGGAACCCAGGTAGGTAATTTCATCTTTCCTTGTGACAATATTGTCACCCACTGTAACCGAGAAGCCGTCAGTCTTGCTGAGTTTGTTATTTGAACCGAAGAGAATGGACTCTGTTTTGCCCATGTGTAATGATAGTTTGTTGTCGGCGAGCCATATGCAGATTTTGCCTAGTTCCGAGCTGAGGGCTTTTTCAACCTGTAACTTGTTCTTGTCAGAGACCAGCAGGGCTGAGTCGTCCGCAAACAGGAACAAGTTGCAGTCACAAGCTGACGACATGTCATTTGCATAAATTAGGAATAGTAGCGGTCCTAGTATGCTTCCTTGTGGAACACCACAGCTCACTGTGAGGGGGGGGGATAGGGTACCGTTTACTTCCACCATCTGTTCCCTCCCCTCCAGGTAGGATTGTATCCAGCTCACTGATAAACTATCAAAACCAATTGCTTTTAGCTTGTCAATCAGAATGGTGTGATTGACAGTGTCGAAGGCCTTTTGTAGGTCCAGCATGACCATGCCGCAGTATTTGCCCGCGTCCACCTCTTGTTTGATGTGGTCGTTCAAGTAGAGAAGGCATGTGTCAGTGGAGTGGGATGTTCTGAAGCCAGATTGGAATTCGTAGATTAGATTTTTTTCCGCGAGGTATTTTTCGATCTGTTCGTATACTATTTTTTCCATGACTTTCGAGATGGATGTAAGGATAGAAACAGGGCGGTAGTTACCCGGGTCTAATTTGCTGCCCTTTTTGTGCAGGGGTGTTACTCTCGCAATTTTGAAGTCCTTGGGGACGTGTCCCTGTTTTATGGAGAGGTTTATTATGTGTGTGATGACTGGGGTGATGGCTGCTGCTGAGTCTCTGAGGAATTTGGAGGGGATGTTGTCATGGCCAGTGGCCTTGTTTGGTTGGAGGGCGCTCAGTTTTTTGAGTACCTCATCTGTAGTTACTATTTCCAGTTTGAAGTCGTCTTTGTGGACGCCTAGGTTCATGTAGTATGCTACTATGTGTTCTACCCCATACTGCCCTGAGTGGGAGGGTAGTTTGTTTACCAGTGTTGTGGCTATGTTTGTGAAGAAAGTGTTTAAGTAATTGGCTACATCCAGCTTGTCTGTGATGAGCGTGTTGTCCGTCTTTATGTTTATGTTTGAGAACCTGGTTTTGAGTTTTTTACTGCAGCCTAGTTGATTGTTGAGTAATTTCCAAAGTTCACGTGGTTTATTTTTGTTTTCCTCGGTTTTGTCATTGATGAAATTTTTTTTTGCAGTTTTGATCATGGAGTTTACGTCATTTCTTAGTCTGTTTCTTTCTAGTTTGAGTTCAGTCACGTGGTCTTGGAGTTCACTGCTCGTGCTTTTGGTAAGCTTTGACTGACTTTTACGAAACTCAGAGCATTTTTTGTCTCTGGCTTTCATAGCGGTCAGTATTTCAGTGTGCATCCATGGCTCAGCGCGATTTTTTACCCTGGTGGTTCTTAGGGGGGCCATTTTGTTTAGTATTGATGAAAATTTGGTTTTGAAGCCAAGCCAAGTTTCTTCAACCAGTGTACCATTGAGTTCATCTGACCAGTCCAGACTCTCCAGTTCAAGGTTAAAGGCCTCGCTAGAGTAGGTTTTGAGGTCTCTAGATGTGACTGTTTTGTGACAGCCAGCCTTTAGTTTTAGCTTTTTGCGGGTACAGAATATCATGTAATGATCACTTAACCCGCATGCTATAACCCCTTTACTGGAGATCTTGGACTTGTCAGAGGTCAGTATGAGGTCAATGGTAGTCTGAGTTGATTCACATATCCTTGTGGGTTGGGTGATTAGTTGGCTGAGGCCGTGCAGATCACAAAACCTATTGAAGGATTTGAAGACGGGTGCATTTTTTTGTTGCATATCCGTGTTCCAATCCCCAATAAGAATTTTTTCCGCATCCTCAGCTCCAGCTAAGCACACATCCAGAGTATCATAAAAACCAGTCTGTTCTGGTGGTCTATAGATTGTGCCTATTAGTACTGATTTTGCCCTTGCCCTTTCAAATAAGATTTCAATCCATACAGTTTCAATCTCGTCATGGTCGTCTTGGTACTCAAGTGCCGAGTCAATTCCCAAGCCAAGACAGGCAAGTCCCGAGTCACGTCCCAAGTCAATACTGACAAGTCCCCAGTGGCGAATCCTTATGGAAGCCAACGGAAGCCATGCCTCCCTATTAAAATATGAATTCATATCAAATATGAAATAAGAAAAAAAATATATATATATAATTTTTTTTTAATATAGTTTACATTCTTTTTCGTCTGTGTTATATTTTTTTTTTTTTTTTTAATGTCTCCCTCTTCTCCTTCTCACTCCCTCTAACACACTGTCAGCCTCACTATGCTCACTGCAGCAGGAGAGGAGGCAGGGGGTAGGTCTCTTTCTCCAGGCTTCCAGCATTCTAGAGTCCAAATCCGATCCTAGCCAATCAGATTCGAGCTGACTGCCACACCCTAAAAGTTTAAAACGGGGCTGTGAGGAAAACACATTTCACATTTTCCCCGTGCACACAGCAGCATCACACCTGGACAAGAGGCAGGGGAACTATGTGAGAATGCTATTCATCGACTACAGCTCGGCATTCAATACCATAGTCCCCTCCATACTCATAGCCAAGCTCAGGGACCTGGGCTTGGGCTATGACCTCTGCCAGTGGGTCTTGGACTTCCTGACTGGCAGACCCCAGGTGGTGAGAGCAGGCAACTGCACCTCCTCATCCATCACCCTCAACATAGGGGCCCCCCAGGGCTGTGTTCTGAGTCCCCTCCTCTACTCCCTGTACACACACGACTGTGTGGCTCAGCGGAGTAGCAATACAATCATCAAATTTGCTGACGACACAGTGGTGGTGGGCCTGATCTCTGCCAACGACGAGAGGGCCTACCTGGAAGAGGTCAAGGTCCTGGCGGGATGGTGCCAGGAAAACAGCCTCTCCCTGAACGTCAGCAAAACAAAGGAGATGATTGTGGACTTCAGGAGGTCGGGGGTCAAGGACTACAGCCCCCTCAGCATCGACGGGGCACCGGTTGAGAGAGTCAACAGCTTTAAGTACCTCGGAGCCTACATATCCGAGGACTTGACATGGACCACACACATTGACAGTGTTGTGAAGAAGGCACGACAACGCCTCTACTTCCTCAGGCGCCTAAGGAAGTTCCAAGTCAGTCAGAAGATCCTTAAGAACTTCTACTCATGTACAATAGAGAGCATCTTGACCGGCAACATCACCTCCTGGTTTGGGAATAGCACTGCACAAGACCGAAGCAGACTACAAAGAGTGACACGTTCAGCCGAACGCACAATTGGAGGGGGGCTCCCCACCCTCCAGAACATTTACAACAAGCGTTGCACGGGCAAGGCTAAGAGAATCATTAAAGACTCCAGTCACCCGAACAACTGCCTCTTTGAACTGCTGCGGTCAGGCAAGCGATACCGGAGTCTCAAGGCGAGCACAGAAAGACTCAGAAGAAGCTTCTATCCCCAGGCCATCAGGCTGCTAAACGAACAATGAATGAACACTACACAACAACAACCACCAAACGCACATAGCACACACATCCACACGCACACACTCACTTTAAACAAACACACTGTAGCACCCACTCCACACACTTTATAGCACACACCCACTTTAAACAAACACACTGTAGCACCCACTCCCCACACTTTATATTTATTGATAAAGGATTGCACTACAACTCGTACACCTTACTGTAAATTGTACCTAAAATTGTACCTCATCCCATTTCTGCTTTGCACTAGATAGTACTGTACATTAGTACACTGCATAGTATTGTATATTATATGGTAACTCAGAACATTGTACATATGTCTATACCGAACACTGTGACCTCATTTTTCTTCTTCTAAATTACATGCTATATTATGTTATTTGATACTATCTTGTCTAGCACAGTCTCTGGAGCGTAACAGTAAGAAGCATTTTGTATGAAAGTATTCTGTACTTCTGTATGACAACTATTAAAGAACTTGAACTTGGAGGCAGGGCAGGTCAGAACACGTCTGAAGTACGTCATCCCCTCGCGGGATTGATTGAAAATGTTATTAACAGAGAGGGCACGTTCGAAGCAGAGCACACCACTGTGGATATTATGATTTAACAAATCTATCTGGCAAGAGGAGGACCACATTATTGACCAGGTAAGCACTGAGCAGCCTGACTAAGGACTAACTAACGTTATATCAGGCAAGCTTGTAGACCCTTTCATACCCTAACTTTCTCACTTTATATGTATATGTTGTGTCTGTCCACTATGTTTGTTAATTTGTTATCTCCCCCCCCCCCCCCCTTATGTAAAGCGACCTTGGGTCCTCTGAAAGGCGCTATATAAAACGAAGTATTATTATTATTATTATTATTATTTCATGACTGCAATGCAAGCCAGGGGCTGGAATACGCAGTCACTTATTCCTCGTAGTATCCAGGTTAATGTGCACCATCAAGCACTGCTTAAAAGCTAGCGGTGGGTCCAAAATATATCGGATATAAATGTCAAAGGTACCCAGCGTTCCATTAGGGTTTCACACACAGATGCGGCGGGGTTTGAAAGCTCGGCGTTGCTAATAAACATTTTAAATCATTTTTATAAACGAGTAAAACTGAGGCTGAAATGGCTGCTTCCTCATTTTACAGTAGGAGCGATCTGATGGCTGGGCGCGCCGCGCAACAGACACGTGAATGAATGAATGAATGAATGAATGAATGAATGAAAACTTTATTTAACAGATTGCAGAATGGGTACAATACAGTACGGCTCAATACACACCATTGTTAAGGTGATGCAGACCAAAGAAATAAGTTTGTCTTGTCTTGTTTGTCTAGACTCTAGACGTCATATTCTCTCCCGGCCGTATGTATATTTCTCTCCCACCCACCCACCCCCTCCTAATGTACAGTCTCCTCCCCATCATATACTCTGTCAGGATCTATGGGTAACAGTACAGTATATTTGAATATCGTATATGTCACAAATGTAACCATACTAAATACCTGTATGTCATGTATGTCCCTATGCCATAAATGTCATGATGTCTTGTATGTCATAAATGTCACTATGAATTGAAAATGGGGGACCCTGATGTAAACAAGACAAACGTCTTTCTCTGGTCTGCATCCCCTTAACAATTGTATGTATTGAGCCGTACTGTATTGTACCCATTCTGCAATCTGTTAAATAAATAAAAATAAAGTTTGACTGGCCACCGAGCCATACTGTAGTGTACATGGTGACTGCTTGACTTAAAAAAATAATAATAATAATAATAAAAATATTTAATAATTTTTTTTTTTATTAATTTTTTTTGGCTTCCCCTGTTATTTTACCCACGCGACGCCACTGCAAGTCCCAAGTCGAGTCCCAAGTCCTAACCTTTGAGTTTCGAGTCCTAAACAAGTCATAATTCATGCTTCACCAAAAAATTTCATTATCAACTTGTTGGCAAAACATAATCTGATTTCTATAAAATTTTATAATATTCAGAATATATTCAACTAGATACATTTGGGCAAGAGCTGCTTGAGAAAACCAGTTCAGGAGTATATTGAGAAAAAAAAGAATAAGGATCACCATATCCATTTTAAAGGTATGATAACAATAACCAACATATTGTCTTCCCACTTGGACCAATCATTTATTTAACGTCTGCCTGCCCTGTATACAGTCTAATGAGTCTATGGCACATGATCCATAATAGCAGACCTCGGTTCAACTAACTAGTATACCTTAACCCTTTATCAATTTTGGGGTATCAAGAATCTGTACTGAAATGACAAGGCATCTCTGCATTTCGTATATTAGATAGCTTATTAGGTATTAGAATTAGGTAGGGCCTAATTTGTGTGTGAGTTCTCTCTCTCTCTCTCTCTCTCTCTCTCTCTCTCTCTCTCTCTCTCTCTCTCTCTCTCTCTCTCTCTCTCTCTCTCTTGGATCAAATAACAAACTCAGCAAGGCCAACGGCTTCTCTGTTACAGTGGGTGACAATATTGTCACAAGGAAAGATGAAATTACCTACCTGGGTTCCATCCAAGAGGCAAATCTTTCCTGTGACAAAATGGCAACCACTGTAATCAAAAAAGTCAACCAACGAACAAGATTCTTGTACCAGATCTCCTCACTGGTATAAAGAATACATTGAAGACTCTAACAGGAGCACTCATTCAAGGGTACTACGACTATGCTTGCACCTCATGGTACCAAAGCACCTCAAAGGCGCTAAAAACAAGACTACAAACATCACAAAACAAACTGGTCAGTTTGTTTACTGCTTGACCTTACTCCTAGAACCCACCTCACCCATGCCCATTTTGACAACCTAGGATGACTTAGAGTAGACGACAGAGTACAGCAACTTGCAATGGGCCTGGTCTACACTACACCACTAAGATACCCATGTACATGTCAAAATACTTCCCAAAGGTCAGTGAATTCCATGACCACAACATCATGTTCAACCCAGATTCGGCTCAAACAAGGGACTAAACACGTTTCGCAATTATGCCACAACAATGTGGAACGCCCTACCCACAGCCTTAAAATAATGTGAATCCCTACCCACCTTCAAAACCGCTCTCAAAGAGCACCTACGGGTGGCAGCAATTAAAAGCTGGCCCCTGTAAATCCAACCCCCCCCCCCCCACCCCACCCCACCCAACCCTCTACAATGTACAGTTTCTTCCCCTTCGAATGTATATATTTCTGTTTCTTATGATCTATGTCTCTTATACTTGTATGTCTTGTATGTCATAAATGTCTTGATAAAACAGTACTGTAGGATAGCTATATGTCTTGTATGTCATAAATGTCTTGATAAAACAGTACTGTAGGATAGCTGTATGTCATGTATGTCATAAGTGTCATGATGAATTGAAAATGGGGGACCCTGATGTAAACTTTAAGTACATTTAAAAGTAGAAACTTTTTGACTTTTACTCAAGTGTATTTTTAGCCAAATACTCTGACTTTTACTTGAGTACGATTTTGAGACGGTACCCATACTTTCACGTAAGTATCATTTCTGGGTACTTTTTACACCCCTGATTATTACCTACTATGCCAACATGTCTATAAGCGACTGCTATGCACTGAGAGTTGTACCCTTCCTGCTGACTTGTTGTACACAATTTTTAAGTCGCTTTGGATAAAAGCATCAGCTAAATGACTAAATGTAAATAAGGCTAACTAGCATTAGTCATGCTAAGCGTCTTTGAGCACCTGGAAAAGCACTATATAAAATAGATGTATTATTATTATTATTATTATTATTATTAGTATAGCAGAGTGGGGGTGGAAGGCTAACTATTAGCATTAGCCATACTAGTTTAGCATGGTGGGAGTGGAAGGCTAACTAATTACCATTCGTCATGCTAGTGTAACGGAGGTACCGCATGTCTATCCACAGTCACGAGGGACTTGTATAGTGAAGTGACTGTGGACGTTAAGCGGTACTGCAAGTAAACTCACTCCCCAGAGGCATCCAGACCGTGTGTAGTCTTTTACCAACAAACTTGCAGTTCCGCATTCGGGTTCTGCGATCTGATTGGCCGGTGGTCTGGGGCTCGCGGGACGGTGGCCTGGGGCTGGCGGGACGGTGGTCTGGGGCTGGCGGAGCGGTGGTCTGGGGCTCGCGGGACGGTCCACACACCGCTATGAGTGTTCTTCTTCCCCGCCAATGAAGTATTCACCCAAAGACCCAATACCGTGGCAACAACTACCGCACTACCGGTAGAATAAGTGCCGAGAACAGTGGGAAGTGATGCAAACTGTCTTGTCGTGTTTTGAACATTTATGTTGTGTTGATGGAATCACGTTAATATAGAGAGATGAAAACAATACGTTATTTCGATTGATATGAATTGGATAATGCTAGCAGCTAGGCTGCAGGCTGTTAGAGGTTAGAGGCAGAACTAGCGTAACACGCTGTTTGGGCGTAGAGAGAGCGTACATCAGTGGCCAATCAGATCGCAGAACCCGAACGCGGAACTGCAAGTTTGTTGGTAAAAGACTACATGCATCCAGACCCAGTACTTAGAAGTGAATTCACCTCTTGGTACAGTGGTCTGTGATGCCGCCCGCGGCGCGGGAGACCGGGGTTCAACTCCCACTCAGGGCGATCCCTTAACAGGGGTCGAATCGAAACAAACACAATGCAGAGCAAGATCAGACCGCTACACGTGGTGCCGATAGACCCGGATGCCCTGGGTGGAGTGAGTTTAGGGGGGTGAGTGTAACGGAGGTACCGCATGTCTATCCACAGTCACGAGGGACTTGTATAGTGAAGTGACTGTGGACGTTAAGCGGTACTGCAAGTAAACTCACTCCCCAGAGGCATCCAGACCCAGTACTTAGAAGTGAATTCACCTCTTGGTGGTCTGTGATGCTGCCCGCGGCGCGGGAGACCGGGGTTCAACTCCCACTCAGGGCGATCCCTTAACAGGAGTCGAATCGAAACAAACACAATGCAGAGCGAGATCACACCGGCTACACTAGTATAGCAGGGTGGGAATGGAAGACTAACTATTAGCATTAGCCATGCTAGTATAGCAGGGTGGGGGTGGAAGGCTAACTATTACCATTAGGAATTGTACACTTTGTACTATAATCCTGTGTAATGTACTTTCACAGCCACCCCCCCTTCACATTTGCACTGGATGAGGGATGTTATGTCTCTCATACATATAGAGAAAATCAGATTCACAACACAAGGCCACACAGATACTTTCCACAAAACATGGCAGCCCTTCCTACTTCATTTCAAAACCCATATGACCCAAGTCCCTTCTCCTTCCAAACCTCAGACCCCATGACCCCCCTCCTTCCCCCTCCTACCTGTCTGACACTGCTACACCACGTATGGCTGGGGAGATCTGATCTGGCCATTAGAATAATATAAGCCTATACTGCATTCATTCATTACGCACATAGACTATACAGTACTGCACACGTGTGTGCGTGTGCGCGCACACTGCGGCAGGTGCACCACGAGCGATAATTTGTTATATGCAGTTAGGCCAGCATTTGCTTCTTTGATCAATTAAAGGACATTTGAGGGGGAGAGAAGAAGAGTTGTGTCATCTGCAAACATTATCGGAGAAAGTAAATGTGATGCGTTAAACATGTCATTAATATAAATTCATTCATTCATTCAAACAATCAATCAGTCTTTATTCCTATAAAACATTCCATACAGTGTTGCAATGCGATGATTGGTGCTAATACTTTTTAAAGGTTAAAAGAAAAGAAAATAAAGACATTAGTTTTCACATTGTTTGTTGACATTTTCACATTGTGGTCCATTATTTCACTTACTCAGAAAAACGTGGCGTCAGCAACAGTGAGAGGAGACAGTTTGACAGTATGTCCACATCCACATTTATGCCTTCTTCTGTTAACCGCACCATATATGGTACACTGTATGTCTTCCTCCATCGCAGACGTCTCTATAAAGACCGACAGCTCCTGGAGACGTGTGTGGGTCTACTCTTCTGGTCAAGACACTTCATCATCTCACTGTGAACATCAGGTGAGTCATTATACAGGAGAAAACAAAGTGTATCTCAAAATCTATATCTTATCTTTTCAGCATAGGATTGTGATGAGAACAGATAATGTTTACCTGTAGGGTCGATATTAATTCACTATCAGTAATTCACATTCAGATTATTTTATTGTCACAGCTTTTTAAAATGTACATACTTTCAGAAAAACGTGAGATGCTTTTTCCCCCCGGCTCCTCAACCGTAGTAGATTTGTTCTTGTAGTAGAACAGTATACAACGATCTATACAAACTATACAACACAAGGTAAAAGACAGTGTATTCGATGGAAACTAATTATACAGTGTAAATAGCAGCTGTGTGTGTGTGCGTGTGTGTGTGTGTGTGTGTGTGTGTGTGTGTGTGTGTGTGTGTGTGTGTGTGTGTGTGTGTGTGTGTGTGTGTGTGTGTGTGTGTGTGTGTGTGTGTGTGTGTGTGTGTGTGTGTGTGTGTGTGTGTGTGTGTGTGTGTGTGTGTGTGTGTGTGTGTGTGTGTGTGTGTGTGTGTGTGTGTGCTAATAGGTGTGCTTCAAGCATAGTGCTTGTGTGGTGTAAGTCACTTAAGGTCCTTTGTGTGTATGCTCATGTGATAATTTAGAGTCTGTCCATCAGTTATCTATGGGAACTGGATTTTTCTTTAAATTCAAGAATGTTTTTCTTTATTTAGTTTGTTTTGCCTTCTCCCCTCTTCATAGTGTGATAGTATTGAGGGAGAAATTAGCTAGAGTGAATTTTCCCGCCTAGCAGAATTAGAGCAAACTTGCTTTTTCTAACCAGGCCTGCGTCCAAGTCTAAGGCTTGTGTCTGCTGGCCCTCCATGATAAATGTTGATTTGTATGAGGAGTCGCAGCTTTCCATGGAGATTGGAGATTACCACTGGTAGAGGTTGACTGTTTTGTTAGAAACCCTGGTAGAGGTTGACTGTCTTGTTAGAAACCCTGGTAGAGGTTGACTGTTTTGTTAGAAACTCCAGTAGAGGTTGACTGTTTTGTTAGAAATCCTGGTAGAGGTTGACTGTCTTGTTTGAAACCCTGGTAGAGGTTGACTGTCTTGTTTGAAACCCTGGTAAAGGTTGACTGCCTGCACCTTACACCTTGATTGCTATCACTCTTGTATCATTTCATTTAATTAATTATTTTAGATTACAATCACATGTTGCTTTATAACAACTATACATTTTCTATTAGTTAACTACAAAAACGAACTAGCGACAATCAGTTTTCTGTGTGGAGGACCAGATGGCTTAACCCTTTTAACCCCACTTTATATCTTAAACATAACCATTAAACATTAAAACAAATCATCATCATAGTATTGCTGTGTTTGTATCAGGGTGGGTAGGTGTCTTAGTCTAGTGGTGAGCGCTGTGTTTGTATCAGGGTGGGTAGGTGTCTTAGTCGTGGTCAGAGCTGTGTTTGTATCAGGGTGGGTAGGTGTCTTAGTCGTGGTCAGAGCTGTGTTTGTATCAGGGTGGGTAGGTGTCTTAGTCGTGGTCAGAGCTGTGTTTGTATCAGGGTGGGTAGGTGTCTTAGTCTAGTGGTCAGAGCTGTGTTTGTATCAGGGTGGGTAGGTGTCTTAGTCTAGTGGTCAGAGCTGTCCTGAGACCATAACTCATATGTGCCATGTTTTCTGGTTATCAAGACAGATACATAACAGGGGAGTCAGAATGGCTTTATATATAATATTGTGGTGTATTTTTGTAGACAACTCATTGACATTGGACTATATTGTTTTTGCCTGGTCAGTTAAAGATGAGTAAGTCTGTGGAGTAAGTCTGTGTTTTGTTTGAGCCCATAATTAGCTTTACGGTTTCATCAGAAAACATAAAATTTAATTTACTAATCGACCACATGAAAAAAAGGTACACAATGTATGTTATGTTATATCCATAAGTAATATATTTACATGTTGTTTAAGTAATATATTACACTTTGTATTGGCAAAAGTCCAAAACAAACAACATGACCGGGTATCAAACCAACAATGATTGTGGTCGTGGGTGACAGGGTGAGTGCTACCCACCCTGATACAAACACAGCTCTGGCCACTGTGACTAGTCATGTTTAGACGGAGAGAATCTGAACAGAAACCGCAAAAGTCGTCTTGCGGCCTCACTTTTAATTTTGCGTTTAGACTAGTGTTTTGGGAGGGAATTCTGCGTGCAGACGAGGCTGTACAAGTGTGAGTAAATGTCGCCGTTATTGATGTAATATGCATGCCAGGTCTATAGGGGGTGCTGCAGTCGTGCCGGTGGCGTCATATTTTTATGCGGTTTGACTGTTCAGATGATAGCGCGAAGGTGTATAGTTTCTAGGATTTCCACCCAGGAAGGTGGTTTAACTTTTTTGCGGATTCTCCCCACAAAAACGCTGTTGAACAAAAGGCACATCCGATAAAATATTTTGCCGGATTCACCCGCAAGCGTTTCCGTCTAAACTACCCCTACCTACCCACCCTGATACAAAGTAAACACAGCTCTGACCACTAGACCTACCCACCCTGATACAAACTCTGACCACTAGACTAACACCTACCCACCATACAAACACAGCTCTGACCACTAGACTAAGACACCTACCCACCCTGATACATTACATGACTGTTCCTAGTCCAGACTGAATTAGGAAAGAAGGCCTTTATGTTTTCTGTATCATCTGCTTAATGAACGTAAAGGCATGGTGAAAGCTATAGAAACAGACTTGTCTCTATTGATGTTTGTAACTGTTTCAACTGAAATAGGATCACATGGCTTCCCTCCAATTTTATTGTAAAACACGTTTACAATAGAGCTAATCTGTTTTAACCCTTTCACTACCACACTACAGTGAAAGGGTTAACCTTTTGTAGTGTGGTAGTGAAATGGTTAACCTTCTGTAATGTGGTAGTGAAAGGTAACCTTCTGTAGTGTGGTAGTGAAATGGTTAACCTTCTGTAGTGTGGTAGTGAAATGGTTAACCTTCTGTAGTGTTGTAGTGAAAGGGTTAATGTGTGTGTGTACTGTATTAAACTGCTGTACTGCTGCCCTCCGCTTGGCCAGGTCGCTGTTGGAAAAGAGATTTTAATCTCAATGGGTCTAACCTGGTTAAATTAAAGTGAAATAAAATCCCCTTCTTAACATACGTCATTGCTAAAAATCTCTTCTCTATTTTCCCTCCACCTCTCTTTTCAGCTCAACCATGCCGTCCCCTCTCCTCCTCCTCTTCTTCCTCTTCCTCCAGCCAGCCCTGGGCTGCAAAAGAGGCAGCTACGCGGAGTGTAAAAACACTCCGTTTGTGACGGGCCATGCCCTGGTGGGCGAGGGCTTTAATGTGGTGACGATGCGCACCGGAGCGCCGGTGGTGGATGTTCAACAGTTCATGTCTGACGATCACACCTGCACCCTGTGCAACAATAAACTCAACGGTCAGGTGAGGATGGTTGCTTTTTTTGTTTAAAGCAATAAAAGCAATACTTTTATTCCGCACCTTTCTAAAAGCTCTGTGGATGTTATCTATAGCACCTTTAAAGATAGTGAAATTTTCTCATTTTCACACACACACACACACACACACACACACACACACACACACACACACACACACACACACACACACACACACACACACACACACACACACACACACACACACACACACACACACACAATACAGTGCAGTCTGAACATACTATATATCTGTGTACTTTTAATATGAATCACATATAATAATACTATATCAATATCTGATGTTGGTGTCACTTCCATTTATCCTCGACCATCACAACTGCCAACCACCATCGCCATGGCAACTGTGCCCTGTTCCACAACCACCATCATCGCTCAGGTCCAGAAATTACCAGTCGCGGTTGAGGACTGGAGCATCCAGGTACTTGCCCCGTTTTCTCTCTCTTATCTTTGTTCCCAGGTACCTCTACACTGCAACCAGTCAGGTGACACCTACAGACACCTGATAGTTACACAGTGACACCTACAGACACCTTCAGAGTTACACAGTGACACCTACAGACACCTGATAGTTACACAGTGACACCTACAGACACCTGAGAGTTACACTGTGACACCTACAGACACCTGATAGTTACACTGTGACACCTACAGACACCTGATAGTTACACTGTGACACCTACAGACACCTGATAGTTACACAGTGACACCTACAGACACCTGAGAGTTACACTGTGACACCTACAGACACCTGATAGTTACACAGTGACACCTACAGACACCTGAGAGTTACACTGTGACACCTACACAGACACCTGAGAGTTACACTGTGACACCTACACAGACACCTGATAGTTACACTGTGACACCTACAGACACCTGAGAGTTACACTGTGACACCTACAGACACCTGAGAGTTACACTGTGACACCTACAGACACCTGAGAGTTACACTGTGACACCTACAGACACCTGATAGTTACACTGTGACACCTACAGACACCTGAGAGTTACACTGTGACACCTACACAGACACCTGATAGTTACACAGTGACACCTACAGACACCTGAGAGTTACACTGTGACACCTACAGACACCTGAGAGTTACACAGTGACACCTACAGACACCTGATAGTTACACGTAGTAACAAGATTTATTTTTTCTTGTAAACAGCTAACCTTTGTACCACACTACCAAAGGCTTAACCCTTTCACTGCGACAATACAGAAGGTTAACCCGTTCACTGCCACACAACAAAGGGTTAACCCTTTCACCACCACTACAGAAGGTTAACCCTTTACCTACAGACAGGTTAACTGTCTGTAGCATGGTTATTATTATTATTATTATTTTTTTTTTTTTTTTTTTTTTTACTCTTATGTTCTTCCATTTCATCGGTTGTTAGTCATTTTAATTGTTTTTATTCATTTTAATTGTTTTATTCATTTAACTTTTTGTCTATATCTCCTGTAGCACTCTGAGATTCTCGCGAATATAAAGTGCGGTACAAATTGAATCTATTATTATTATTATTATTATTATTATTATTATTATTATTATTATTATTATGGTAGTGAAAGGGTTAACCTTCTTTAGTGTGGTAGTGAAATTGTTAATAGATGACTACTAGCCTTGTTAATATTAACTTCCATCCCTGGTTTCAGATGAAGTGTGAACACAAAGTAAGCAGTCGAATGTTCACATCCAGCCAGTCGCTTCTGAAGGACATCAGTGACTATATGGGGACCAGCTGGAAGGTAGGACACCGGCTTTTCAAGTTTTATGTATTTATTTTAAATGTATTAATGCAACACAAAAAAGGGAACAGTATTGTAATTAAAGAAACACCAAAAAACCCAATGTTGACTTTATTTATCTCACATACATCCAAAGACTCTAAACAGTTTTGCACAGATAAATTTAGTTTGACATTGAATCCTTGTGTACAGCATGAAATGATATAGATGAAAACTATTTCTGAAGTTTCCCAGTTCAATTCCGGCCCCTCCCGGCAACATGTCAAAGTGTCCTTGAGCAAGACACTTAACCCCTAACTGCTTCCACCATAATGGTTGCCTCCGCCATGTGTGAATGTGCGTGAATGGGAGGCATAAATTGTATAAAAGTGCTATATAAATGCAGTCCATTTATATAAATGTAGTCCATTTAACACAACACAAGGATTCATTGTCCCCGTTGACGTCACTGGTGGTCATATTCAAACTAATATACTCTCAATAACTTAACGTTGTGCAACATTGTTATGAGTTCTTGGATGTGTCAGAGATTATGATCCTTTATTAATAGGTATTACATTGTTCTATTGAGTCAGAGTCATTGAATGTATGTGAGATTATGTGCAAAATAAATCAGCATTGGTTTTTTGGTGAAGTGCCAAAAAGTTGTCATGCAATCACAATCAGTAGCCTAGCAACCTTTCAATGAGCTGTAATTCCTAACTTGACAGTTTAGGCCAGGGGGCGCTGTTTTACCTTCTTAAAAGCAGAGTACTGCGTGATGTAGGTTGGTTTAAAACTGTATTGTAACCGGACCACATAAAATATGCATTTACACCTTAACTACTAATTTACACCTTAACACCTCATGTACACCATAACTAATTTACACCTTAACAACAAATGTTCACCTTAACTCAATCAGCGCCAGACCCGAGGATAGTCGGGTTATCTCGCCATGCGTTGAGCGCCAGGACCCCCGAAAACCCGACTATAGTCGGGTTTTCATCGTTATTTCTTTTATTCGATATTTGTATTAATTTCTCTCACACGGACCTCGGGGTTACCATAAGGAATCACTCTGAGATCGCTAGAGTGCAATACCGGCCGCATCTAGGTAGGTGGCAGTATCGCCCACCCTTCTAAACCTTTTTTTCAACACACAGTGTTACATTAAAATGTCTCCGGGCGCAGTTTTCTTGGTCAGGCGAGTCTAGCGGTTCACTCGATGACATTGGGATGCGTCCAATGCCCCCGATGCATGTGTTGTGGTGGATTATGTTGGTGACACAATGGACACCAATACTGGAAATCGCGATCAGACAATTGGAATATTCTTTTTTGGGTACCTCCTAGTGAAGGTAAGGACTATATGACATCAAACCTGCTTTGATCCAACCATGATTTCACATTGATCATTGCGACCATGTGTAACGTACTCCAGAACGTATGCCGTTGGTGACGATCAAAGCATCAAAAAACGACCCCCCCCCCCCCCCTCTTTCATGCATTCATGATGAAACATAATACCTATTATATACATTTGATTTGGAAATAGTAGCGTGTCCAGGCGAGCAACGGCAATGCTTTTAGTAAAATTCCCGTATTCCTCCATAGCGCCGTTTTATGGAATTAACCAGGATCACTCTGAAACTATATATACTTATATTCACCACGGTATAACACGCAAACGTATACATGAAAAAAATTCTTATTTTTCACATATTGAACGATGGATAGTTGATGTCAAATGAGCCATAGTATTGTATCCATAGCTATAATATAAAATATAGATATAGCCCTGCAAACACCACAACGCAGCCCTATCTCTTAGAGTGGTGGCGCAGTAGGAACTAAGATGCTCTAGGCCTCCGGCGCTGAATGAGTTAACAACTCATTTACACCTTAAGAAATAATTTACACCTTAAAGTCATTTACAGCTTAACAACTCATCATGCATTTACACCTTAACGTCTCATCATGCATTTATGCCTTAACAACCTATTTACACATTAACAACTAATTCACTCCTTAACAAATCATCACAGATTTACACCTTAACAACTAATTTACACCTTAACAACTACCTTAACAACTCATTTACACCTTAACAACTACCTTAACAACTCATTTACACCTTAACAACTCATCGAGCATTTACACCTTAACAACTCATTTACACCTTAACAACTACCTTAACAACTCATTTACACCTTAACAACTCATCATGCATTACACCTTAACAACTACCTTAACAACTCATTTACACCTTAACAACTCATCATGCATTACACCTTAACAACTACCTTAACAACTCATTTACACCTTAACAACTCATCCGCATTTACACCTTAACAACTCATTTACACCTTAACAACTAATTTACACCTTAACAACTCATCATGCATTTACACCTTAACAACTCATTTACACCTTAACAACTCATTTACCTCTTAACAGGCACCCAGTCCGGGGTGGTCATCATGACGCACTGCACGTAAAAAGACGCTTGCATGCATATCGTCATGTAACTCGAGAACGAGGCACGGATTTGGTCGAGTGAGGTGGCGTTCGATAAGGCAACAAATAGCTCTTTCGAACGGTATATTATATGTTTGGCAAAAAATGCAGCCCGAGCCGGTAGATGCTCCGTGTGCCGTGACTTGCTGCATTTGCATGAGGGCCTGATTCCGTGACCCCACCTGTTAAGGGAACAACTCATTTACACCTTAACTCTTTGACGGCCACCAGCTTTCGCCATCTGCACTGTTTGGCGCCAGCGTTATTGACCATTTTTGCAATGTTTGCAGACCCATCGTGTGTTCTGTATTATAGCTATGGAGACAATAGTATGGTTTATTTTACAGGCATTGTTCATAGTCCATTACTGACTAATCAGTTAATTTCTACACACTGTAGTTTGTTACACGCTACACGCTAAACATCACCCCATTTCCAAAACAATCCAGTCTTTTTCCATAGATCGCGAGATATGACACATTATATGCAATAAGCCCAAATCGTTCTGGTTGATAGCCTGAAGCCCCAAATACTCCCAAATCAAAGGTATATACCATGTACATATGTGTATTCACAAAATCATCAAGGGGGGGGGGGTCGTTTTTAACTCAAAACAGTGATCGTTACCAAAAGCAAGTTTTACGTCCGGTAAACTACAACACTGTGATCGGTACAGAAGCATGTTTTACGTAAAAAAAATACCAGCAGTTTACTTAAGATAGACCTTACCTCAGTCAGAAAGTACTCCAAAATGAACCAGTCGATCCCATGGCGATCGCAATTACTCATGTATATTGGGCATGGCTACCATACGGGAAATAATAGCTCTGAGGCACCAAATCTTCCACCGATTGCTATGTTGTGATCCACTCCTAGGCGGAAACAGCCGGAGTGGATCACAAGACAAGTGATATCCCCAGTTCCCAGTTGCCAACTGCTACCTGGTGAGATTCGATCGTCATTGCAATTCCAACGTAGGCAGATGAATCAGAGACACCTAGAGGGCTCCGGCTGACCGCATAGAACGCGGATCAAAGGAAAATATCAAAGGATATAAAACCGGTTTCTGGCGCTCAACGGTTTTACTCGGGTATGGCGCTGAATGAGTTAACAACTCATTTACACCTTAACAACTCATCATGCATTTACACCTTAACAACTCATCGCCAGCCGCCAGAAATGTTTCCAAGGGCCGCCATTGGCCCGCGGGTGCACTTTGAGAATGCCTGCTGTAGACGATATAAGAGTAAGAGTTTTAATCCAAATTAGATGGATCTCAGCCTGACTGGCCTGGAAAGTTCTGCTGTTGCGGGGACGCACTCCAAGACCTCCATGTTTGCCAGCAGCCACGCCAGCAAAGATAAGCTCTTCTACACCTCCCAAATGTTCAAATGTCAATATTACAGGTTAGTGCTGGTAGGATTACGTTATCTGATGTATTGTGTATTTACATGTGACTATAGACCTGTTTGCTGTTTACAAACATACCATGTTCGAGCCAATCAGCAATACCAACTGAGTCACGTGATTAAGTTGCCCTCTACCTGCACGAGCTGCTGTGCAAAAAAATATGACAGGGCTCTATGGAGAAACCATGACACTCCCCTGACAAAAAGTTGTTTCAAATGAAAACGTTTGCATGTAATTTTGCCAAATCAGCATGGCTGTGAGTGTGAGTCTTTCACCTTTTACATATCTAGCTTTGGCATTGGATTGATTGTTTAGATCGCTAGCATGGCTAACAAATGCATTATTGTAGTTTGCCCCGTTGTCTGGCCAGGATTATGTTCCTTTTGCCACATTGATGCGTGCGCACACTGAGTCTGACGTATACTGCGAACAGGTCTATAGAATACACGACTTCATCATTGATGAAACATGGATTATAATCCAGGATTCAATAGAACAATGGAATACCTATTAAAGGGGTATAACCTCTCACACGTCTAAGAACAGTTTTGCACACATTCATTCAGTTTGACAATTATTGAGAGTAAATGAGTGTGAATACCACCAGTGATCGCGGACACTGCAACTTTGTCTTGTGTTAATCACAGTAGCGTGAAACTGCTACTTTATCATTTCATGGTGCTGTAATACACAAGGATTCAGTATCCTCGATGATGTCACTGGTGGTCATATTCAAACTCATAACTCATGAGTTTTTGGATGTACGTGAGATTATGTGCAAAATAAATCAGCGTTGTTTTTCTTCTGGACCTGAAACAATAAAACAGCAGTGAACAGATACAATCCCTGCAAACATCATCTTTACTGGTTAAATACTATTCTGACTTTGGACTACCATTGAATTACACCTTATTAGGCTTTGACCCAAGGATGCATTCAGCAAGTCTTCACATTTATTTGCCTCCATCAAGTCATCTGATATATCTGTAGTCTAAAACAAATACAATGGAAAGGAATGAAAAAAAAATGGCAATGATAATTTAACACAATATGTTACAAACAATAGTTACTAAACATGAATCATATACTCAAGGCACTAACAGTCATCAAAAAGCTTACATTATCATTAAACATTACAGTCTAAGGAAGCTACTTTGTGCTGTTTGCTGTTGTGAGGGTTAATGGACAATTGGACATTGAACAAAAAACAAACCAAACCTATGGTGAGCACACCTGTTCCTGATCATGCAGATCAATTACACCCCAAGCCAATAGGGGCAGCAGTTCTACCTGACTGTCTTGCACTGTGACGAACACTAGTGCTGTTCTTGACTAAAGAAATCCCTAGTCAAGGCTAGATGACTCACCCGCGCTGCTGGAGACCGGAGAATGGAGACCGACATTGCCACGTGGTGGCCATCTCGCCACAGGCAGCACGCCCACTCATAACATGAATGTCTATGGTGCATGTACTATTGAATTAACCATAGCTTGCAAAATGTTCAACCGATTTACGGTTTGGTTTGTTATAAACGTCAGAGATGTACAGTAGTTATCATACTGCATACTTATAATGGACTTTCATATGAAAATGTATGTACAAGCAATCCATAGAACCAATCGTAATCAAGGGCACACAACAAAAAATTTGTTTATATGCGGACGACGTAATATTGTTCATGCAAAACCCCAACACCACATTGTCTCATCTGCTCAAGTTGATTGAGGACTTTGGTGATTTATCGGGATTTAAGATAAATTGGCCGAAGTCGGCTTTCCTTCCACTTAACACCCCTGCAAAAAAAGATATAACCCTCCCAGGAGAGATACCGATGGTAAAACATTTCAGATGCTTGGGAGTGGAAATATTCCCCACCATAAGACAAACGGTGAAGCACAATTACACAAAAATCCAAAACAAAATCAAAGACGATAGATGGGCAAAACTTAAAAACACAGTACAAGCACGGATATCAATAGTTAAGATGGATGTACTACCTAGAATCAACTTCTTCAGTTCAATGCTACCGTTACCCCCTCCAGAGGGTTACTGGAAAAGATTACACTCCTCCATATACAAATTTATTTGGAATAACAAACCACCACGTATAAAAAGATCCACCGCACAGAGAAATAAAGCAGATGGTGGCATGGCATTTCCAGATTTTTTCCAATATTTTAAGGCGTACACATTAAGACCATTGACAACATGGTTTGACCCCCAAGCATTAGTATCCTGGAGAAAATTAGAAGAAAACATAGTAGCCCCACATAGACTGAAGGACATAGCATACACTAAACTACCAATCAAGCACTGTGAACGAAAATTTGGCCCCATAATTACTCATGCGATCCGGATATGGCGTGAATCACAAAAAAAAATCCTAATCCACATAAATGGCACAATCATACTCCCTTATTCAATAACAATGCACTCTTAATTGAAAAACGATCTATAAGATTCCCTATATGGGAAGAGCAAGGCATACACTCATTAGGGGATGTTTTTAACAAACAGGGTTTTTGTAGTGATAAAGAAATACGCAAATTTTTTTATCTCACCAAGTCCACATGGCTTTTTTACAAACAGTTACAGCTATGTTTGAAGTCTCACGGTGTTCCATTAGACAGACCAATTGAACACCATGCACAGATACCACAAATTCTTCTACGAAAGAGAGACATCGAGAGGTTTTGTTTCAGAATTTTATCATCAATTACTAACGTCCTCGTATGAAACCCTCCAACTAGACTCTGTCTGGAGGAGGGATATACCAGACCTGGAAAATGACTTTGATTGGCAAGGAGCCTGGGCAAATGTCCGACTTACATCAAGGAACCCGGATCATCAACATATCAATCTTAACTATATTCACAGGACATACTTGACTCCTATAAGACTGTGCCGAATGGGGCTTAAACAAGACTCCAAATGCTCCCAATGTACAAATGGGGACGAAGGGACATTTATGCACATGTATTGGGACTGCCCACCAGTTAAGGCATTCTGGAAAGATGTGACCCAACAATTATCAAAACTCGTATCTTGGAATATACCTGTACACCCCTCGGTATTACTATTGAATGATGTTTTTGAGTTTGCAGTGAATCCACAGCTAAAGAGATTGGTTTTATCGGGTATCACAGTAGCTAAAAAGCTGATCGCATCACGCTGGTTTCAACCGAAAAAAATTTGCCGTAAAGTTTGGTCTCTTACATATCTCGATGTGATTTATCAAGAAATATCTACAGCAAGAATTCTGGGTCTCAATGAATCCAAAATGTCAATGTGGTTAGAAGTGGTGGAGAGAATAAAAGCTAGCTTATAATGGTAGTGTCTGGTTAGGTGCGAGGGATAGTGGAGGTACTTCTCAAGGTGGGGTCCGGGAGGGGGGGGTTCGAGCTGGAGCATATGTGTGTAGGTTTTTTAGATAACAGGTATTAGGGGTATATCTTATATAAGACAATTAACTAAAATGTGATCTCATTGGATGTGCTCTGACAATTAATGCTTGTATATCTTATCGTGTGTTGTCATGTTTGTTTATGTGTTTGTTTAAAAAATAATACAAAAATAAAATACAAAAAGCATCCTGAATCATAGCCACGTTAATAACGTTTGTAATAAGCCAAACCGTTTAATCCTTGGTAAATTTTATGTATGTCCGTTCGGGAATGAGGACCAATGTGTTCGAGCCAATCAGCAATACCCGCTGAGTCACGTGGAGAAACCATGACAGCCCTGACTAAAAGTATAGGCCTAATGGAGCTCTATGGAGAAACCATGGCACTCCGCTGACTAAAAGCCATTTCAAACTAACAAAATAACAAATGCAAATGTATTGTAGTCTGCCCCAATGTTCTGACCAGGATTACGTTTCCCTTTTGCCCCCTTGTTGCGTGCGCTACACTGAGTCTGACGTTACACAACTTGAAATACTCTCTACGTCTCTGTCCTCAGCTTCCGTCTCATGTCTCATCCTCCTATGAGTCCAAAGTTCCTTGCCTCCCTGCAGAATCTTCCCGCCAAATACAGCCTGCACAGCAAGGCGGCCTACCACCACTTCATCTCCATCTACGGGACGCACTTCTTCCGCAAGGTCAACCTCGGGGGCCAGGTCCTGTCCACCACCGCCGTCCCCACCTGCGAGGTGGCCATGAACGACGTGTCGCAGCGCGATGTCCGCGACTGTTTCGACATGGAAGCTGGGGCCACCGTCGGAAAGGCTGCAGCCAAATCGACCGTCCAATACTGCAGGGCGCAGAGCAGGAAGGTCAGAGGCACCGACAGCTTCGGCTCGGCCTTCACAGACCGAATCACCGAGGTGACAGGAGGCACCGGGAACGCCGGGGACATCTTGGTTAATCCAAGTGGCAAAGAAGGGTACAAGCTATGGTTCAACTCCCTGAGGAATCTCCCGGGTTTGGTCTCCTACGATCTCAGCTCTCTACACATGCTGGTGAGCAGTGCAGGACCGCACCTTGACCTATGGTCATCTCATAGGCATTGTTATCGTCTTTTATTAGATTGTATTAGCACTACAGGTGTAGTTCTACTGTCTTCTCTTAGATTGTATTAGCATGGTACTAACAGTTCTACTGTCTTCTATACATTTTTATTTGGGTGGAGTTCCCCTTTAACTGTTGTGAAATCACAGGTGGATGACCCGGAGCGGAAGTCCAGCCTGAGAGATGCCATCAGCGGGTACATCAGAGGCAACGCCATGTCTCTGTCCTGTCCCAACAAACCCTGCAAGAACGGTCGATGGGAGACTTCAGACTGCCAGTGTAGATGTAATAAGAACCACGACAACAAGCTGGACTCCAACTGCTGCTCCACCATGGTACTAACAGTTCTGTTATCTTCTATTAGATTTTATTAACATGGTACTAACAGTTCTGTTATCTTCTATTAGATTTTATTAGCATGGTACTAACAGTTCTGTTATCTTCTATTAGATTTTATTAGCATGGTACTTGCAGTTCTACTATCTTCTATTAGATTTTATTAGCATGGTACTTGCAGTTCTACTATCTTCTATTAGATTTTATTAGCATGGTACTTTCAGTTCTACTATCTTCTATTAGATTGTATTAGCATGGTACTAACAGATCTACTGTCTTCTATTCTATTATATTGGCATGGTACTAACAGTTCTACTGTCTTCTATTAGATTATATTAGCATGGTACTAGCAATTCTACTATCTTATAATTAGATTGTATTAGCATGGTACTAACAGTTCTACTGTCTTCTATTAGATTTTATTGGCATGGTACTAACAGTTCTACTGTCTTCTATTGGATTTTATTGGCATTGTACTAACAGGTATACTGTCTTCTATTAGATTTTATTAGCATGGTGCTAAAATTATACTATATTTTATTGTATTTTATGGGCATGGTACTAACAGTTGTACAGTCTTCTACTAGATTTTATTGGCATGGTACTAACAGTTATTCTATCTTCTATTAGATTTGATTGGCATGGTACTAACAATCTATATTCTATTAGATTGTATTGGCATGACATGGTACTAACACTTCTACTGTCTTGTATTAAATTATATTGGCATGGTACTAACAGTTCTACTATCGTGTATTAAATTATATTGGCATGGTACTAACAGTTATTCTATCTTCTATTAGATTTTATTGGCATGGTACTAACAATCTATATTGTATTAGATTGTATTGGCATGACATGGTACTAACACTTCTACTGTCTTCTATTGTATTTTATTGGCATGGTACTAACAGTTATTCTGTCTTCTATTAGATTTTATTGGCATGGTAGTAACAGTTCTACTGTCTTCTATTATATTTTATTGGCATGGTACTAACAGTTCTACTGTCTTCTATTAGATTTTATTGGCATGGTACTAGCAGTTCTACTATCTTATAATTAGATTGTATTAGCATGGTACTAACAGTTCTACTGTCTTCTATTAGATTGTATTGGCATGGTACTAACAGTTCTACTGTCTTCTATTTGATTTTATTGGCATGGTTCTAACAGTTATACTGTCTTCTACTATTTTTTATTGGCATGGTACTAACAGTTATTCTGTCTTCTATTTGATTTTATTGGCATGGTACTAACAGTTATTCTGTCTTCTATTTGATTTTATTGGCATGGTACTAACATTATACTATCTTCTATTGTATTTTATGGACATGGTACTAACAGTTATACTGTCTTCTACTATTTTTTATTGGCATGGTACTAACAGTTATACTGTCTTCTATTAGATTGTATTGGCATGGTACTAACAGTTATTCTGTCTTCTATTAGATTTTATTGGCATGGTACTAACAGTTATACTGTCTTCTATTATATTTTATTAGCATGGTACTAACAGTTATACTGTATTCTATTATATTTTATTGGCATGGTGCTAACATTATACTATCTTCTATTGTATTTTATTGGCATGGTGCTAACAGTTATACTGTCTTCTATTATATTTTATTAGCATGGTACTAACAGTTATACTGTCTTCTATTAGATTTTATTGGCATAGTACTAACAGTTATACTGTATTCTATTAGATTGTATTGGCATGGTACTAACAGTTATACTGTATTCTATTAGATTGTATTGGCATGGTGCTAACAGTTATACTGTATTCTATTAGATTTTATTGGCATGGTACTAACATTTATTCTATCTTCTATTAGATTTGATTGGCATGGTACTAACAATCTATATTCTATTAGATTGTATTGGCATGACATGATACTAACACTTCTACTATCTTGTATTAAATTATATTGGCATGGTACTAACATTTATTCTGTCTTCTATTGTATTTTATTGGCATGGTACTAACAGTTATACTATCTTCTATTGTATTTTATTGGCATGGTAAAAACAGTTATTATGTCTTATATTAGATTGTATTGGCATGGTACTAAGAGTTCTACTGTCTTCTATTATATTGTATTAGCATGGTACTAACAGTTCTAAAGTCTTCTATTATATTTTATTGGCATGGTAGTAACAGTTCTACTGTCTTCTATTAGATTTGATTGGCATGGTACTAACAGTTCTACTGTCTTCTATTAGATTGTATTGGCATGGTACTAACAGTTCTATTGTCTTCTATTGTATTTTATTGGCATGGTACTAACAGTTCTACTGTCTTCTATTGTATTTTAATGGCATGGTACTAACAGTTATACTGCCTTCTATTATATTGTATTGGCATGGTACTAACAGTTATACTGTCTTCTATTTGATTGTATTGGCATGGTACTAACAGTTCTATTGTCTTCTATTGTATTTTATTGGCATGGTACTAACAGTTCTACTGTCTTCTATTGTATTTTAATGGCATGGTACTAACAGTTATACTGCCTTCTATTATATTGTATTGGCATGGTACTAACAGTTATACTGTCTTCTATTTGATTGTATTGGCATGGTACTAACAGTTATTCTGTCTTCTATTGTATTTTATGGACATGGTACTAACAGTTATACTGTCTTCTACTATTTTTTATTGGCATGGTGCTAACACTTGTTCTATCTTCTATTAGATTGTATTGGCATGGTACCAACACTCTATCTTCTATTAGATTGTATTGGCATGGTACTAACAGTTATACTGTCTTCTATTATATTTTATTAGCATGGTACTAACAGTTATACTGTATTCTATTCTATTTTATTGGCATGGTGCTAACAGTTATACTGTCTTCTATTATATTTTATTAGCATGGTACTAACAGTTATACTGTATTCGATTATATTTTATTGGCATGGTGCTAACAGTTATACTGTCTTCTATTATATTTTATTAGCATGGTACTAACAGTTATACTGTATTCGATTATATTTTATTGGCATGGTGCTAACAGTTCTACTGTCTTCTATTAGATTTTATTGGCATGGTACTAACAGTTATACTGTCTTCTACTATTTTTTATTGGCATGGTACTAACAGTTCTACTGTCTTCTATTAGATTTTATTGGCATGGTACTAACAGTTATGCTGCCTTCTATTATATTTTATTGGCATGGTACTAACAGTTCTACTGTCTTGTATTTGATTTTATTGGCATGGTACTAACAGTTATACTGTCTTCTACTATTTTTTATTGGCATGGTACTAACAGTTATTCTATCTTCTATTTGATTTTATTAGCATGGTACTAACATTATACTACCTTCTATTGTATTTTATGGACATGGTACTAACAGTTATACTGTCTTCTACTATTTTTTATTAGCATGGTACTAACAGTTATACTGTCTTCTATTAGATTTTATTGGCATGGTGCTAACAGTTATACTGTCTTCTATTAGATTTTATTGGCATGGTACTAACAGTTATACTGTATTCTATTAGATTTTATTGGCATGGTACTAACAGTTATACTGTATTCTATTAGATTTTATTGGCATGGTGCTAACAGTTCTACTGTATTCTATTAGATTTTATTGGCATGGTACTAACATTTATTCTATCTTCTATTAGATTTGATTGGCATGGTACTAACAATCTATATTCTATTAGATTGTATTGGCATGACATGGTACTAACACTTCTACTATCTTGTATTAAATTATATTGGCATGGTACTAACATTTATTCTGTCTTCTATTGTATTTTATTGGCATGGTACTAACAGTTATACTATCTTCTATTGTATTTTATTGGCATGGTAAAAACAGTTATTATGTCTTATATTAGATTGTATTGGCATGGTACTAAGAGTTCTACTGTCTTCTATTATATTGTATTAGCATGGTACTAACAGTTCTAAAGTCTTCTATTATATTTTATTGGCATGGTAGTAACAGTTCTACTGTCTTCTATTAGATTTGATTGGCATGGTACTAACAGTTCTACTGTCTTCTATTAGATTGTATTGGCATGGTACTAACAGTTCTATTGTCTTCTATTGTATTTTATTGGCATGGTACTAACAGTTCTACTGTCTTCTATTGTATTTTAATGGCATGGTACTAACAGTTATACTGCCTTCTATTATATTGTATTGGCATGGTACTAACAGTTCTACTGTCTTCTATTAGATTGTATTGGCATGGTACTAACAGTTATTCTGTCTTCTATTTGATTGTATTGGCATGGTACTAACAGTTATTCTGTCTTCTATTGTATTTTATGGACATGGTACTAACAGTTATACTGTCTTCTACTATTTTTTATTGGCATGGTACTAACACTTGTTCTATGTTCTATTAGATTGTATTGGCATGGTACCAACACTCTATCTTCTATTAGATTGTATTGGCATGGTACTAACAGTTATTCTGTCTTCTATTGTATTTGAATGGCATGGTGCTAACATTTATTCTGTCTTCTATTAGATTTTATTGGCATGGTACTAACAGTTATACTGTCTTCTATTATATTTTATTAGCATGGTACTAACAGTTATACTGTATTCTATTATATTGTATTGGCATGGTGCTAACAGTTATACTGTCTTCTATTATATTTTATTAGCATGGTACTAACAGTTATACTGTATTCTATTATATTTTATTGGCATGGTGCTAACATTATACTATCTTCTATTGTATTTTATTAGCATGGTACTAACAGTTATACTGTATTCTATTAGATTTTATTAGCATGGTACTAACAGTTATACTGTATTCTATTAGATTTTATTGGCATGGTACTAACAGTTATACTGTATTCTGTTAGATTGTATTGGCATGGTGCTAACAGTTATACTGTATTCTATTAGATTTTATTGGCATGGTACTAACATTATACTATCTTCTATTAGATTTGATTGGCATGGTGCTAACAGTTATACTGTATTCTATTAGATTTTATTGGCATGGTACTAACAGTTATACTATCTTCTATTGTATTTTATTGGCATGGTAAAAACAGTTATTATGTCTTATATTAGATTGTATTGGCATGGTACTAAGAGTTCTACTGTCTTCTATTATATTGTATTAGCATGGTACTAACAGTTCTAAAGTCTTCTATTATATTTTATTGGCATGGTAGTAACAGTTCTACTGTCTTCTATTAGATTTGATTGGCATGGTACTAACAGTTCTACTGTCTTCTATTAGATTGTATTGGCATGGTACTAACAGTTCTATTGTCTTCTATTGTATTTTATTGGCATGGTACTAACAGTTCTACTGTCTTCTATTGTATTTTAATGGCATGGTACTAACAGTTATTCTGTCTTCTATTTGATTGTATTGGCATGGTACTAACAGTTATACTGCCTTCTATTATATTGTATTGGCATGGTACTAACAGTTCTACTGTCTTCTATTAGATTGTATTGGCATGGTACTAACAGTTATTCTGTCTTCTATTTGATTGTATTGGCATGGTACTAACAGTTATTCTGTCTTCTATTTGATTGTATTGGCATGGTACTAACAGTTATTCTGTCTTCTATTGTATTTTATGGACATGGTACTAACAGTTATACTGTCTTCTACTATTTTTTATTGGCATGGTACTAACACTTGTTCTATGTTATATTAGATTGTATTGGCATGGTACCAACACTCTATCTTCTATTAGATTGTATTGGCATGGTACTAACAGTTATTCTGTCTTCTATTGTATTTGAATGGCATGGTACTAACATTTATTCTGTCTTCTATTAGATTTTATTGGCATGGTACTAACAGTTATACTGTCTTCTATTATATTTTATTAGCATGGTACTAACAGTTATACTGTATTCTATTATATTTTATTGGCATGGTGCTAACAGTTATACTGTCTTCTATTATATTTTATTAGCATGGTACTAACAGTTATACTGTATTCTATTATATTTTATTGGCATGGTGCTAACAGTTCTACTGTATTCTATTAGATGTTATTGGCATGGTACTAACAGTTCTACTGTCTTCTATTAGATTTGATTGGCATGGTACTAACAATCTATATTCTATTAGATTGTATTGGCATGACATGGTACTAACACTTCTACTATCTTGTATTAAATTATATTGGCATGGTACTAACATTTATTCTGTCTTCTATTGTATTTTATTGGCATGGTACTAACAGTTATACTATCTTCTATTGTATTTTATTGGCATGGTAAAACCAGTTATTATGTCTTATATTAGATTGTATTGGCATGGTACTAAGAGTTCTACTGTCTTCTATTATATTGTATTAGCATGGTACTAACAGTTCTAAAGTCTTCTATTATATTTTATTGGCATGGTAGTAACAGTTCTACTGTCTTCTATTAGATTTGATTGGCATGGTACTAACAGTTCTACTGTCTTCTATTAGATTGTATTGGCATGGTACTAACAGTTCTATTGTCTTCTATTGTATTTTATTGGCATGGTACTAACAGTTCTACTGTCTTCTATTGTATTTTAATGGCATAGTACTAAGAGTTATACTGCCTTCTATTATATTGTATTGGCATGGTACTAACAGTTCTACTGTCTTCTATTAGATTGTATTGGCATGGTACTAACAGTTATTCTGTCTTCTATTTGATTGTATTGGCATGGTACTAACAGTTATTCTGTCTTCTATTGTATTTTATGGACATGGTACTAACAGTTATACTGTCTTCTACTATTTTTTATTGGCATGGTACTAACACTTGTTCTATGTTCTATTAGATTGTATTGGCATGGTACCAACACTCTATCTTCTATTAGATTGTATTGGCATGGTACTAACAGTTATTCTGTCTTCTATTGTATTTGAATGGCATGGTGCTAACATTTATTCTGTCTTCTATTAGATTTTATTGGCATGGTACTAACAGTTATACTGTCTTCTATTATATTTTATTAGCATGGTACTAACAGTTATACTGTATTCTATTATATTTTATTGGCATGGTGCTAACAGTTATACTGTCTTCTATTATATTTTATTAGCATGGTACTAACAGTTATACTGTATTCTATTATATTTTATTGGCATGGTGCTAACATTATACTATCTTCTATTGTATTTTATTAGCATGGTACTAACAGTTATACTGTATTCTATTAGATTTTATTAGCATGGTACTAACAGTTATACTGTATTCTATTAGATTTTATTGGCATGGTACTAACAGTTATACTGTATTCTGTTAGATTGTATTGGCATGGTGCTAACAGTTATACTGTATTCTATTAGATTTTATTGGCATGGTACTAACATTATACTATCTTCTATTAGATTTGATTGGCATGGTGCTAACAGTTATACTGTATTCTATTAGATTTTATTGGCATGGTACTAACAGTTATACTATCTTCTATTGTATTTTATTGGCATGGTAAAAACAGTTATTATGTCTTATATTAGATTGTATTGGCATGGTACTAAGAGTTCTACTGTCTTCTATTATATTGTATTAGCATGGTACTAACAGTTCTAAAGTCTTCTATTATATTTTATTGGCATGGTAGTAACAGTTCTACTGTCTTCTATTAGATTTGATTGGCATGGTACTAACAGTTCTACTGTCTTCTATTAGATTGTATTGGCATGGTACTAACAGTTCTATTGTCTTCTATTGTATTTTATTGGCATGGTACTAACAGTTCTACTGTCTTCTATTGTATTTTAATGGCATGGTACTAACAGTTATTCTGTCTTCTATTTGATTGTATTGGCATGGTACTAACAGTTATACTGCCTTCTATTAGATTGTATTAGCATGATACTAACAGTTATTCTGTCTTCTATTTGATTGTATTGGCATGGTACTAACAGTTATTCTGTCTTCTATTTGATTGTATTGGCATGGTACTAACAGTTATTCTGTCTTCTATTGTATTTTATGGACATGGTACTAACAGTTATACTGTCTTCTACTATTTTTTATTGGCATGGTACTAACACTTGTTCTATGTTATATTAGATTGTATTGGCATGGTACCAACACTCTATCTTCTATTAGATTGTATTGGCATGGTACTAACAGTTATTCTGTCTTCTATTGTATTTGAATGGCATGGTACTAACATTTATTCTGTCTTCTATTAGATTTTATTGGCATGGTACTAACAGTTATACTGTCTTCTATTATATTTTATTAGCATGGTACTAACAGTTATACTGTATTCTATTATATTTTATTGGCATGGTGCTAACAGTTATACTGTCTTCTATTATATTTTATTAGCATGGTACTAACAGTTATACTGTATTCCATTATATTTTATTGGCATGGTGCTAACATTATACTATCTTCTATTGTATTTTATTAGCATGGTACTAACAGTTATACTGTATTCTATTATATTTTATTAGCATGGTACTAACAGTTATACTGTATTCTATTAGATTTTATTGGCATGGTACTAACAGTTATACTGTATTCTGTTAGATTGTATTGACATGGTGCTAACATTATACTATCTTCTATTAGATTTGATTGGCATGGTGCTAACAGTTATACTGTATTCTATTAGATTTTATTGGCATGGTACTAACATTATACTATCTTCTATTAGATTTGATTGGCATGGTACTACTACTAACAATCTATATTCTATTAGATTGTATTGGCATGACATGGTACTAACACTTCTACTATCTTGTATTAAATTATATTGGCATGGTACTAACATTTATTCTGTCTTCTATTGTATTTTATTGGCATGGTACTAACAGTTCTACTATCTTGTATTAAATTATATTGACATGGTACTAACAGTTATTCTGTCTTCTATTAGATTTTATTGGCATGGTACTAACAGTTATACTATCTTCTATTGTATTTTATTGGCATGGTAAAAACAGTTATTATGTCTTATATTAGATTGTATTGGCATGGTACTAAGAGTTCTACTGTCTTCTATTATATTGTATTGGCATGGTACTAACAGTTCTAAAGTCTTCTATTATATTTTATTGCCATGGTAGTAACATTTCTACTGTCTTCTATTAGATTTGATTGGCATGGTACTAACAGTTCTACTGTCTTCTATTGTATTTTATTGGCATGGTGCTAACAGTTCTACTGTCTTCTATTATATTGTATTGGCATGGTACTAACAGTTATGCTGCCGTCTATTATATTGTATTGGCATGGTACTAACAGTTATACTGTCTTATATTAGATTGTATTGGCATGGTACTAACAGTTATACTGTCTTCTATTAGATTGTATTGGCATTGTACTAACAGTTCTACTGTCTTCTATTGTATTTTAATGGCATGGTACTAACAGTTATACTGCCTTCTATTATATTGTATTGGCATGGTACTAACAGTTCTACTGTCTTCTATTAGATTGTATTGGCATGGTACTAACAGTTCTACTGTCTTCTATTAGATTGTATTGGCATTGTACTAACAGGTATACTGTCTTCTATTAGATTTTATTAGCATGGTGCTAAAATTATACTATCTTTTATTGTATTTTATGGGCATGGTACTAACAGTTATACTGTGTTCTACTAGATTTTATTGGCATGGTACTAACAGTTATTCTATCTTCTATTAGATTGTATTGGCATGGTACTAACAATCTATATTCTATTAGATTGTATTGGCATGACATGGTACTAACACTTCTACTGTCTTGTATTAAATTATATTGGCATGGTACTAACATTTATTCTGTCTTCTATTAGATTTGATTGGCATGGTACTAACAGTTCTACTGTCTTCTATTAGATTTTATTGGCATGGTAAAAACAGTTATTATGTCTTATATTAGATTGTATTGGCATGGTACTAAGAGTTCTACTGTCTTCTATTATATTGTATTGGCATGGTACTAACAGTTCTACTGTCTTCTATTGTATTTTAATGGCATGGTACTAACAGTTATGCTGCCTTCTATTATATTGTATTGACATGGTACTAACAGTTCTACTGTCTTCTATTAGATTGTATTGGCATGGTACTAACAGTTCTACTGTCTTCTATTTGATTTTATTGGCATGGTACTAACAATTATACTGTCTTCTATTAGATTGTAGTAGCATGGTACTAACATTATACTATCTTCTACAATTTTTTATTGGCATGGTACTAACACTTGTTCTATCTTCTATTAGATTGTATTGGCATGGTACCAACACTCTATCTTCTATTAGATTGTATTAGCATGGTACTAACAGTTATTCTGTCTTCTATTGTATTTGAATGGCATGGTACAAACAGTTATTCTGTCTTCTATTAGATTTTTTGGCATGGTACTAACAGTTATACTGTCTTCTATTAGATTGTATTAGCATGGTACTAACAGCTCTACTGTCTTCTATTGTATTTGAATGGCATGATGATGGTACTAACATTTATTCTGTCTTCTATTAGATTTTATTGGCATGGTACTAGCAGTTCTACTGTCTTCTATTATATTGTATTAGCATGGTGCTAACATTATACTATCTTCTATTGTATTTTATTGGCATGGTACTAACATTATACTATCTTCTATTGTATTTTTCTGGCATCGTACTAACAGTTCTACTGTCTTCTATTAGATTGTATTAGCATGGTACTAACAGTTATACTGTCTTCTATTAGATTGTATTGGCATGGTACTAACAGTTATACTGTCTTCTATTAGATTGTATTAGCATGGTACTAACAGTTCTACTGTCTTCTATTAGATTGTATTAGCATGGTACTAACAGTTATTTTAGCTTCTATTATATTTTAATGGCATGGTACTAACAGTTATACTGTCTTCTATTATATCTTATAGGCATGGTACTAACAGTTCTACTGTCTTCTATTATATTCTATTAGTATGGTACTAACAGCTCTACTGCCTTCTATTAGATTTGATTGGCATGATACTAACAGTTATACTGTCTTCTATTATATTTAATTGGCATGGTCAACCCCCCCCCCCCCCCCCCCTCTCCCATGGCCAATTTTAACCATTAATCATCTTGTGTGTCACCAAGCCCGGCGTGGCCCGTCTGATTGTGACGGTGATCCGAGCCGCCGGCCTGAAGGGCGACTACTTCACCAAGACGGACGCCTATGTCAAGGTGTCCTACGGTGGACAAGCGATGGTGACGAAGGTGATATGGAACAACGACTTCCCCTACTGGAACCGCAAAATGGACTTTGGAACCGTGGTCCTGACAAGAAAAACGTGAGTCCGTCATTCTTCATTCTTCCTCTCCAGGTAGAATGGGAAATGTGCTTACTGTCTTCTCCAGAGTCAAACAAGAAGATAGATACCATTTTCCTTTGTGCATTCTGTAGAAAGCTATCCAGCTGCAAGCTAGCCTAGTGTAGCACACATTTATAGAATTTGGTATCTATCTTCTGGTCTGACTCTGGGGAACACGGTAATCATATTTCCCATAATGTTGCCATGTTCCTTTAAATTGAGTTTTAACTCACACATTAACTCATTCTTTGTGGTCTTATATACCGTTGTCATCCTCCCTTTCATGCTCTCGGCACCTGCACTTTCTCTTGTGCACACACCGAATAATCAGGCTGCTTCTTGTCACACGCAGCTATAGTATAGTCTCTTATTGTGTTTATTGGTTGATATTGCCCATCAATGAATTCAGGCTATTGGATATTTATATCTAAGAGTTCAATTAAATTATTAATCATATTATAGACTCCATTTCTCTCCCAGTCACATATGCATGTAATTATTATATTTATTATATTTTATGGGCACATACCAAAAGCATTACAATAAAGGTGCTACATTCTGGGATCCCTCCTTCCATTTGCCAATCAACCCAAGACAAGCAGGAGGGCCACATACCTTGATCTTGAGGGCCACTCATTTTGGCAAAACTATAGCAACTATGTCAAAAAACGCATAGGGAATTACCCTGAATAAATGTATAGTTTTTATGATTACATTTCTGTTTCGTTTTTTTATCTAGTAAATATAGTGATATAATTATTTATACATTCATGTGACATAACTAGCATAGATATTCTGATTGATGATGTACAAGCAGTTTTACACAAGGAAACCAGGCAAACCAAAAATAGGGAAGAAAATGTCAGAGGGGAATGTTATGTTATGTTTGTACATGATGCATTTACAATGATCACTTTAGCGAGACAAGACAAGGCTTTAATTCTGGGAGGAAAGGCAAAGCTTTGTTTACAATGGCTCCTTGCTGCCCTCTAGTGGTCAGAATATAATTATTGCAGCTTTAAGCTCTCACATTAAGATCTTAGATAAGATAAGGTGAGATAAGATACTCCTTTATTGCTCCCCTTGTGGAAATGTGGGCGTCATAGAAGCATGGGGGGGGGGGGGGTACAGGTACGGACATGGTAATAGTACAAGACATAAATATAGGCAATACAACTATAGTAAAGATACAAAATTTGCAGTGTAAACAATATAATTAACTCTGAATGTAAGAATAGGAGCAAGTAAGCAGTGTAATCAAAGGTGCAGATGAGGGTGGAAAAGGAACAATATAATAATGGCAAATATAGTACAAGAAAAAAAATTTAGGGAGATTTTCTCAGCTGGTTTGCCACAGCAATCCTATAACAGCCCTGTTATCATATTAGCGTTGTGTAGGTAACCTTTCCCTCCTTCTCCTCTCTTTTGTCTTTATTAATTCCCTTCTTTCCCCAACAGCTCTGTGCGTTTTGAGGTGTGGGACAGGGACAACGGCCAGGACGATGACCTGCTGGGGGGGGGCAGTGTCATCCCTACCCGGGGTCAGCTGACCCAGAAGAGCTACACATTGAACCACGGCAAGCTCTACGTGTCTCTGTCGGTGGTATGTGGCCCCAGCCTGACGGGGGAATCTTGTGAGAAGTATGCCGACTCGCAAAGCTCTCAGGGCATTCTGGGATATGTGCAGGAGGACCGGGAGGGGGGCTTGGAGAAGCCCACTCTTCTATAGGAAGTTGACAGTGTTAATAATAATAATAATAATAATAATAATAATAATAATAATAATAATAATAATAATAATAATAATAATAATAATAATAATAATAATAATAATACATTTAATTTGTAGTGCACTTTACATTTGGAACCAAATCTCAAAGTGCTACAGATGTCTGCCATAGAGATATCTGCCATAGAGATGTCTGCCATAGAGATATCTGCCATAGAGATGTCTGCCATAGAGATGTCTGCCATAGAGATGTCTGCCATAGAGATATCTGCCATAGAGATATCTGCCATAGAGATATCTGCCATAGAGATGTATGCCATAGAGATGTTTGCCATAGAGATATCTGCCATAGAGATGTCTGCCATAGAGATGTCTGCCATATCGATGTCTGCCATAGAGATATCTGCCATATCGATGTCTGCCATAGAGATGTCTGCCAAAGAGATGTCTGGCGTCACTCCAATACAATGCAGCTGAATGGCACTCAGTTTGTGTTACGCAAAACAGCAAAGAAATATATGTGGACAAATGTGTCCCAAAATGGCTGGAAAGGTTTAGGCTTCAAACTATTCATATGAGTAAAACTTGATGTATTTTGTGTATTTCTGGCTTGTAGGCTATTTGTATTTCTGGTTTGAATAAAGATTTATACAACATTTATTTCCAAACGTGTGTTGTGATTGGACGAGAGACATTCCATGAGTGGTTATAACCACAGCTTATTTGTTGTTGACAAAGGGTGAGTTCATACACAATCTGACGCTTTGATTAAAATAAAGAGCATTCCGATTCCATTGGAACAGAGCACAAAAAAGAGAGGTTCAGATAACAGATGTGATGTAGGAGAAATTAAATAGATAAATGTCTTTGTCAGTTACATGTTTGAGCTCATACTCCCTGTGGCAGTCGTGAAAATAAAAAGTTGTGATCTGGTTATTTTAATTTTTGCAGAGTGTCAGCTAGCATGTTGAAGTATAGCCAGTTAGCTTGATACCATTAAGTAGGCTATTGTGAACATTAGAACGCTCCATTGCCCCTACTGCTTGGCCAGATCGGCTTGAGCCTGATTGGCTCTCTGAATGCTTTGAGAGGGCTCTGAATAAACAAACAGGAAATCTGATGCACTCTGAATTTATAATGGTCCTGTTTGTGCCAATTTACAAACAAAATAAAGCATTGGTCTTTGTGTGTGCAAGGATTATTAAAAAAAGAAAAAAATTGTATAAAAGCAATTGATTACTGTAGTAATTAACACTAGTGCTAATATCCATGTACAGCACTCCCCCATGTATGTTGTTTAAAGGAGGAAGGAGCTTCTATCCCGAGGCCATCAGGATGCTCAATGACAATGACACTATGTAACACCAACCCATCATCTACACACACTGCACACACATCCACATGTACACACTCAATTTAAACAAACACTCACCTTACCACTCACTTTATTCACTTTAGACACTTTAACACACTTTATATTTATCTATTATTAAAGAGATTTGCACTACATTCATACCTCATTTGCACCCTACCTGTTGTGAAGGATCAGATTAAACCGAATATATGTATTTATTTATATATATATATTTAAATAGTATTTGTATATCGTTTGATATCCCCTGTATATTCCTTGTACAATATGCACTGAATATCCCTTTAGTCTACTAAACAGCCCATAATAGTTCATTCTACCATTGGACGAGAACCTGGCGCCAGGTTGCCATACCCCTAGGTTCAAGTTCAATCGTGCCGCCCAACATGTCGTGGCAAGCCCCGGTTCCGCGTAGGAATACGTCTGGCGAAATACGAATGGTACTATTTGTTCATAGCGCATATATATATGGCGCAAGTAAAGTAGAACTTCCTTTTTAGTCCAGTTCTTTACCCTCCAACAGAGTGACAGACGCGAAGCCTCACCCACGACGCACGTGTGGTGTAGTAAGGCCTACTTGGCCTCAGAATAGGCATTGAGATATCGTGTGGATTAATAGTTGAATAGTCATAGTTTGGCACTATACCGTCGAGTTGGACGTATTCTATTAAGCTAATAATAGTCTATTTATGTATGGTGCATCGTTCGGTTAGAGTTATAAAGTTATCAGTACCCCCATCGTTCCTGACGTTATCTGGACGCTTAACCAGGCTGGGCAGACCCCTAGTGGTGCTTGCATCCGAGGAGCTCCGGGCCAGGGCGACTGGACCTGTATATTGGATTACTCTACCCGGACGACGGCGAGCCTTCCACGGCTTGGATTATGCTTTGGGTGCTTTGATTATTCCATGGATAACGGCCAACACTGCGGAGTGTTGGAACTACCCCCCGGAGAGGACTCCAGGTGAGACGGCGCTCTACACCAGTGAGGTCGCCTCACGTCTCTCCGTTGTGGACCGGCAGCTACCGGCCACCAGAGGGTCCAGCTGTATTTGTCTGCGGACCGAGGTTCTGTGGGCACCGTGTTCAAGACTTTGAATTCTCCCAAGAAATCGTCGGCCAGATGGGATACCGCCAGCGGCTTCTCTAACCCCCCCTCCTACTGTCTTACAACCAGCGGGACCCCCCCCCCCCCTTAGTGTATCCAGCTATAATCATTTAAGTACCATCGCTATAGTTCCTAAATATCCAGGTTGTATACTTACTCCCTGCGTAACCAGAGATTGGACATTCAATGTTGATTTACCTACGAATACTCATTTGCCATACAAGTGCATATTTCAAATCATAAGTGTAAACAAGTGAACGTTGTATATACCTTTTGCTATATTAAATATTCGATTTGTACATTTGTGTGGACTTCGTTTCATCAGGTGGGAAAGTGTTCATCATACTTATATCATGTACTGGATGGCCAGAAGTTAAAGTACAAGAGGTAGTGGTATTAAATACCATATCTAACAATACAGTCAGGGAATTGTACCCCTCAGTTACAATTGGTCCTTCGAGCCGGAGGGTAACTAGTGTAATATTAATATAGTGTTATTAATATTGAAATGGCCTATGATGAACACTCCACGAAACGGTCCTCCTAACCTAGAACGCCCGCGGCGCAGACGACAGCCACCTCAGTACTTAGAGGATTACACTGTCAGTCAACTACCTAGCCTTCGACAAACGGTAAACGCGGTAAAAGTAGAAAGTAAAATTATGTCTGACCTTAACGACCAGGTTTCCTCGACCACAGAGGCCCTAGTAGGTCCTAATGTAACTGACCAAGCTCACGGTGGGGACCAGGAGGGAGCTGACATGCCTTTACCCCCCGCCACTACCGAAGAAGTAGTCCCCGACCAGCCCCGGGAGGAAGACAACCCTACAGAGAGAGAACTCTGCACGGAAGAAGAGGAGGAGAGCGCCGAGGAAATAGAGCTCCAGGACTCCCCAACGAGTACCCCCAGGAGCGGCTCACGCAGGAGCGGCTCACCTCCACAACCGCCTTCCCCCAGCGAAGCGGAGAGGATGCTACAACAGGCGTTCCTCGTCAGCCTGACAGCCTCTACCGAACGCGACCGACTTCAGGGTGAACGCGATCGTCTCCAAGCACAGGCGCTTAGCGAGCGCGAACAACTCCAAGCACAGGCGCTTAGCGAGCGCGAACAACTCCAAGCGCAACAACGGAGCGAAGAAGAGCGCATACGCCTGGAGATGAGACGCCTTTAGACGGAAATTAATATGGTAAGAGACCGGGCCGCAGGAGAGCGCGCCGCCGCCGCAGCAGAGCGCGCCGCCGCCGAAGCCCAGCGCGCCGTTGACGGTGCCCAAAGACAAGCAGAGCGCGCCGCCGCCGAAGCCCAGCGCGTCGCTGACTATGCCCAAAGAGAAGCAGAGCGCGCCGCCGCCGAAGCCCAGCGCGCCGCTGACTATGCCCAAAGAGAAGCAGAGCGCAACACAGATCTCATCCAGCGCCAAGCCGAGCGCGACAGACTACAAGCCGAGCGCGACAAGTTACGGGCGCGGCTAATAAAGCGGCTGATGATCCCCAGGGCAACACCCTCTCCCTCCGCCAGGGGTTCAAGGAACTCGTCGAGACAACAGTCAAGGGCAGCGCCTCCTAACCGAGCAAGCGACCCTGAACTTGACCAACAGACCAAGCCTATACCCCCCGCAGACCCCCTTCCCAGACCGGTCCAAGCGAGACCCAGCTACAAGGAAGGAGCGGCATACACTGCGGGGAAGCTAAATAAACGATTACAGGATCTGGAAGACCTGATAGAGGAAGAAGAGGGAGAGGAGGAGAACCAAGCCCGACGACAGCACAGTACTCCACCGGACCAGGAGGTCCAGTACAGCCCAGGCTATACCCCCGCGGCGCTGCGCTACAGACCCCCGACTCTATTCACGGGTGAGCATGACGCACGACCAGCCCCGAGGAATAGCACCTGGACCAGCGGGCCATGGTACCCTGCCGGTACCAGCCCACAGAGAGGCGCAAGAGGAGACTCCCCTAGGAGGCCTCTCCCCCAACGCTCGCCGATGTATCAGCCACCCACGGCGTCATACATTGCGATACCGAGCACCAGACGGAGTGTGTACAGAACACTCGCCAGACAATATGACCCGTTGGGATGTATTCTACCTTACACCACCAGGGCAAAGATGATTGTACGAGCACTATGGGACAAGGACCAGGGCTGGGACGACCCAATACCCGCACACCTTGCCTCAACATGGAGAGAGTGGGAGACGGAACTCCGCTCACTCCCAGGCGTCAATATACGCCGCAGCTACTTCCCATCCACAGTGAGGCCAGAGACATGCAAGATTGATCTACACGTCTTCAGCGACGCCTCCGAAGTAGCCTATGGATCGGTGGCCTACTTGCGTGCCCAAGAGAAGGGAGGAAAGATACACACTGCTTTCATCCTGGCCCGCTCAAGAATAGCCCCACATAAGCAACAATCTATCCCACGTCTAGAGCTCTGCGCAGCCCTAGCAGGAGCGCATCTAGCCACGTTAATCCAACGTGAACTCACCATTCCGGTGCACAGAACAATCTTGTGGTCAGATTCCACGACAGTACTCACATGGATCAAGTCTGATTCATGCAGATACAAAGTCTTCGTGGGAGTCAGAGTCACCGAGATTCAAGAGTTAACAGAAGCAGCGAGCTGGTGGTATGTGGACACCAAACACAACCCAGCTGACGTCATCACCCGGGGAATGTCTCTGGATGACCTAACCCGTCGCAACATCTACAGTGACGGACCAGAATTCCTCAAGCTCCCGGAAGGAGAGTGGCCTACGCCCACCCCACGGGAAGCAAGTAACGAGGAGGCTGAGAACAAGAAACCTATGTTCTGTGGACTGAGCACAGTCGCCTCCACAGACCCCAACATAGATGACTGCATTACCCTAGAGAGTGCGCAGCAAAGAACATTCCTGCGGCACCACCCAGAGATTCAGTCCACCACTGACATGTCAGCAGCTGACTACGAAGAAGCAGAACTTCTTCTACTACAACGAGCCCAGCGAGACTCGTTCCCCGATGAGCTAGACTGTCTACAGGGAGGAAACCCCGTCCCATCAGACAGCAGACTGCTCCACCTGGCACCAGAGAGTGACGCCCATAATCTCATCAGAGTGGGTGGTCGCCTGCGGAGAGCCCCCGATCTACCGGATGATATTAAGTACCCGATCGTCTTGAACAGCCGACACAAGGTCACAGAGCTGATCATAAAGAAATACGACGAGGATGTACACCACGCAGGAGCAGAGAGAGTCTTCCAAGCTATGGGCCCAGAACTTAAGACCCACCTCGCTCCATCCCAGATTGACTTCCAGTCTAATCCCCCGAACGCACCCCACTTCGGTGGAACCTGGGAACGAGAAGTACGTTCCATAAAGACAGCCCTGTACGCCGTGCTTGGGGCCCAGACTGTGGCGGAGGAAGTCCTAATGACAGTCCTCACGGAGATCGAGGGAGTATTGAACTCAAAGCCCCTCGGTTACGTCTCCAGTGATGTAGCAGATGTCGACCCAGTCACCCCCAACACACTCCTAATGGGGCGGCTGGACCCCGCGCTACCCCAGACAATGTACAGGCCTGAAGAAGCGAACGGCCGAAGAATGTGGAGGTACAGTCAAGTACTAGCTGACAAGTTTTGGAGCAGCTTCCTACTCCACTACCTACCGTCTCTACAGACCCGCCAGAAGTGGGTAAAAGAGAGAGACAATTTGACAGAAGGAACAGTCGTCATGATTATCGACCAGTCACTACCCAGAGCTATGTGGCCGGCTGGCCGCGTAAGCAAAGTGATCACCGGTGCCGATGGCAAGGTCCGAGCAGCTGAAGTACTCGTCCAAGGGCGCGCTTACACACGACCCGTGGCGAGGCTCATAGAACTGCCCCGACTCCCAGATACTATCGATGATGACCATGACCCCATGACTTTGTGAGTTGACTGACCCTTACAGCGGACCTTGAGTGGTAGACAGTGCGGTTAATCTGTCTCTGCTTAGCTAATTAGGTGGGACTAATTAGGGGGCGGCTGTTGTGAAGGATCAGATTAAACCGAATATATGTATTTATTTATATATATATATTTAAATAGTATTTGTATCGTTTGATATCCCCTGTATATTCCTTGTACAATATGCACTGAATATCCCTTTAGTCTACTAAACAGCCCATAATAGTTCATTCTACCATTGGACGAGAACCTGGCGCCAGGTTGCCATACCCCTAGGTTCAAGTTCAATCGTGCCGCCCAACATGTCGTGGCAAGCCCCGGTTCCGCGTAGGAATACGTCTGGCGAAATACGAATGGTACTATTTGTTCATAGCGCATATATATATGGCGCAAGTAAAGTAGAACTTCCTTTTTAGTCCAGTTCTTTACCCTCCAACAGAGTGACAGACGCGAAGCCTCACCCACGACGCACGTGTGGTGTAGTAAGGCCTACTTGGCCTCAGAATAGGCATTGAGATATCGTGTGGATTAATAGTTGAATAGTCATAGTTTGGCACTATACCGTCGAGTTGGACGTATTCTATTAAGCTAATAATAGTCTATTTATGTATGGTGCATCGTTCGGTTAGAGTTATAAAGTTATCAGTACCCCCATCGTTCCTGACGTTATCTGGACGCTTAACCAGGCTGGGCAGACCCCTAGTGGTGCTTGCATCCGAGGAGCTCCGGGCCAGGGCGACTGGACCTGTATATTGGATTACTCTACCCGGACGACGGCGAGCCTTCCACGGCTTGGATTATGCTTTGGGTGCTTTGATTATTCCATGGATAACGGCCAACACTGCGATGTGTTGGAACTACCCCCCGGAGAGGACTCCAGGTGAGACGGCGCTCTACACCAGTGAGGTCGCCTCACGTCTCTCCGTTGTGGACCGGCAGCTACCGGCCACCAGAGGGTCCAGCTGTATTCGTCTGCGGACCGAGGTTCTGTGGGCACCGTGTTCAAGACTTTGAATTCTCCCAAGAAATCGTCGGCCAGATGGGATACCGCCAGCGGCTTCTCTAACCCCCCCCTCCTACTGTCTTACAACCAGCGGGACCCCCCCCCCCCTTAGTGTATCCAGCTATAATCATTTAAGTACCATCGCTATAGTTCCTAAATATCCAGGTTGTATACTTACTCCCTGCGTAACCAGAGATTGGACATTCAATGTTGATTTACCTACGAATACTCATTTGCCATACAAGTGCATATTTCAAATCATAAGTGTAAACAAGTGAACGTTGTATATACCTTTTGCTATATTAAATATTCGATTTGTACATTTGTGTGGACTTCGTTTCATCAGGTGGGAAAGTGTTCATCATACTTATATCATGTACTGGATGGCCAGAAGTTAAAGTACAAGAGGTAGTGGTATTAAATACCATATCTAACAATACAGTCAGGGAATTGTACCCCTCAGTTACACTACCCAAAGTTATACCTCTGCATTGTACCTCACTGTTACTCATTTGACTCTGTATTGTATATTGTATATATGTATTGTGGCAGATATCACCCCCCGTCTCATGGATATGTGAAGGAGGGGAGGTACTACTGCCACGGGAGGAGTAGAAGCAAATAGGTAGCTGATTAGTACTGATAGAACACACCTGTGCATCATTAGATCACCCACATCCCACACCCCAGACACACACACTACAAATACACTAGGACAGAGAGAGTTCGGCTTGACTACTGCAACTCACTTTTCACCTGTCTCACCAAATCATCCACAGACAAACTACAAATGGTCCAAAATGCTGCAGCCAGGCTACTCACAACTTAAGGTAAAAAAAATCATGTCACATCACTCCCATTCTGGTATCCCTGCACTGGCTCCCGGTACACTATAGAATTCACTTCAAAGTCCTCACTTTTACTTTCAGAGCACTCGGCGGTCAGGCCCCTAGTATCTACATCACTGAACTCATATCCATCCCTACCAACACCCGCTCACTCAGATCTGCCGATCAGCACCTCCTGGTGGTCCCCAGGTCCAGGCTAAAAACAAGGGGTGATCGAGCCTTCGAGGTGACGGCACCAAGGCTCTGGAACGCTCTCCCCCTGGACCTGCCCCCTCAGAAAAC